>NC_141162.1:41577697-41899483 GCF_053477565.2 Lygodium microphyllum
ATTTGATCTAAGATCGGGATAATGCCAAATCCGAATAAAAGATGAGAATATCTCAAAGACTACCTTCAACACTAGGTATGACCATTTTGACTGCCCAAGTATGTCCTTTGGTTTAACTAATGCTCCAACTACTTTCAACAGATTGGTACAAGACATTTTCAGGCCTCGCCTCAAAAAATTCACTTTGAATCGTCCTCAAAACCTTGAGGACAAACAAGCTCTATGCAAAGCAGAGTAAATGCACCTTCCTCAAAAAGAAGATCGAGTACCTATGCTTCATTATCTTAGTTGAAGGAATATCAATTGATCTAGTTAAAGTGAAGGATATCCAAGATTGGTCATCTCCATGGGCTGTCCAAGAAATGAAGGGATACTTAGGGTGGTACCACATTTTCATCAAAGAGTATACTCTTATCATTGCTCCCTTGACTGAACTTCTCAAGAAATAGACCAAGATAGTGTTGGACTCCCATCGAGCAAGAGAGCTTTGACAAGCTAAAGGCATGCCTCACTACTACTCCAATATTAAAGGTCCCATGCTTGTTTCAAGAATTCAAAGTCCTCACAAATGCCAATATTATAGCAATGGGTTGTGTACTTTGGCAAGAAGGTAAAAAAACCATAGCCTAATCTTCTCAAAAACTCAAACCATACAAGACGAATTATGCTACTATGATTTGGAGCTATTACTGGCAATCAGTCACATTCTTAAACTCTAGTGTCACTATGTACTTGATCGTAAATTCACTCTCATCATTGATCATAAGAGCCTTAAATGGATTCTCACTCAACCAAATCTCAATATGAGACAAAGAAAATGCATCAAAGTCATGCAAGAATTTGATTTTGAGATTAAGTATTACTATGGCAAGAAAAATGTGGCAGTAGTTGATGTTCTCAGTAAGAAAGCCTTCTTGAATGCTCTAATAATTGAAGATTCTTCAAGACAAGGAAGCCTTGCAAGTCTCATCTCAATATCTAGCAATCCCATTCTTGATGCCATGGCCCATTGAAGCCCCCAATTATATAGAATACCTAGAGATCAAAAGGATTATTTGTCTAGAGAAGAAGACCTCGAAGGATAATGCCAAGTTCAAGAGCTATCTTCTTCAAGTTGTGATGTTGTACTATCAACAAAGGTTTTATGTACCTCAAACTTGGGAGCTAAAGAAAAACTTTTGTGAAAAGCACATGACAGCTATGTGACTAGATCGGAAAGCTATGTGAAGACCCTGAACGATATTAGAAGAAGCTACTACTAGCCAAGAATAAAAACAAATACCCTTACTTATGTGACTTAATGCTTGAGTTGTCAAAGGATCATGGCTGAAAGGATCAAACTACCTAGAGAATTGAACCTTCTCAATATTCCTCAAATGAAATGGAAATATATTAGCATGGATTTTATACTAGGCTTACCCACTGTGCAAGGAGGCTATGATTCCATCTTGTTAATTATGGACATGATTACTAAAGTACCTCATGTTGTCCTTGTCAAATCAACTCATAAAGATTTGGATATTGCTAGGATATTCATCAAGGGGATATTCCAACTACATGGATTCATGAAAAGGATCATCCATGATCATGACACCCATTTTATCTCCAAATTCTAGACTAGTCTCTTTCGGGCATCAAAACCTAGTTATATTTTAACATGCCTTACCATCCCCAAACCAATGGGCAAATTGAAAGAGTAAATCAAGTCTTGAAGGATATCCTAATAAGAACCTATTGTAATAGCAAACCAAAGAGGTGAACTAAATATCTTTCATTGGTAGAATACACCTATAATGCCTTGCTCCAACAAAGCATCGAGAGGACACCATTCCAAGCATTATATGTGTGAGAGGGCTTATCTCCTCTAAATTTAATTGACCCCACCATAAATTTTGAAGCCCCCAAAAAGATGGTAGATGACATGCAAAAATAAGTTAAAGGTAATCTGTCAATACATAAAGATGGTGCATGACCAGCAAAAGGCCTACATGGATCCAAAGAGGACAAATTGAATCTTTAAAAAAGGTGACATGTTCTTTCTATGGGCTTGACCCAGGAAATTTTCCTCATCTCTTAGGAAATTCAAGACGGTCAATCCCAAATATTGTGGGCCATACAAAAAGTATAAAATGCCTCAGGACACACATACATAGACACACACATGCATATAAAAGAAAAGAGAAAGAAAATGTTAAAAAAGGGGAGAGAGAGAGAGAGAGAGAGAGAGAGAGAGAGAGAGAGAGAGAGAGAGAGAGAGAGAGAGAGAGAGAGAGAGAGAGAGAGAGAGAGAGAGAGAGAGAGAGAGAAAGAGCGCATGTGTGTGTGTGTGCGTGCACGCATGCCAAAAAGGGGCAAGGGGCCACTTTGATTATGGTGCCCTTGGAGGTTAAAGCACACCCCTCCCCCCTTTTAGGAGAATCAAAGTTAAAAAAAAAAAGACCTTAGGCTTATATAGAAAATATGCTAAGACTATTAAGAAGTATTATTTTAAGTTTGAAAATTAAAAATTAGCTTACATAATTAGCACAAAAGTATAATTATTTATTAGAATTAAAGAGACTTAGATAAATAGCACAAGCTACTTCAAAAATTAGATTACTAGTTAGAGACTTAAATTATTTTTAAAAAGTAATTAAATGAGTAAAAAATATTTGAAAAGATAATAAAAATCTAGGTTTTATCCCACAAATAGCCTTTTTGATAGTAATATCATTACATAGTCTAAGAAATTTAATATTCTAGAAAATCATGTTGAAAGAGTAAATTCTTTATTTTATAAATTATGCTTATAATTTTTGTATCTTAGTGAAAATAATATATTAATAGTAAGTCATTTATTTTCGTGTTTCACAAGTCAATGAAAAATCAATGAAGGTATCTTAATTACATTAATGTGCATTTTCATGCATAAAGTTGAACTCAAGTTATGAGTTGGTTATTATTATTTGAATGTAAATGATTGAAAATTCCATTAGAAAAGCTATCTTGATCCTTGTCTATAAAGGACCAATTGTTTGATTATTTTGTTTGATTGATTTTGGTTACAATACATTCTAGACTACTAGTAGAGATCGTAGTTGTGTCTTTAGGAACTCACAAGTTGATCCTCGTGGGATGAGGTCAGATGCTCACTTACAAAGTAGGTCTAGGGAATACCTAATTGCCTAAATCTGTGCACTCCCAAGTAGCAGGGATGATGACAACTAGGATCGAATCCCTAGACAAATACCAAGCTACCCTCCCTACAAATTGGGGTTGAGTGCATTGTAGTTGTGCACATGATCTCTTGATTGATGAAAAGAAGAATGTTTTGATTGAGTACTAGGACACACAATACATTGAAGCAAGGCTTGGCATGTTTGATTATTGAATCATAATTGGCAATTGAATTGAATTGAGTTATGGAAATTTAAAACAACAAGCTTGTAAGTAGAAAAAATCATACAAGGGTTAGACCAATACAAGGCTAAAACTTTGAGATTGACTTAAGGATAAACAAAAGGTAAAAACAAAACAAAATTTAGCCATACATAAGTAGCAGGAGTTATAAAAAATATAGCCTATTAAAAGATTGAAAAAAAACTTAAAAGCAAAGAATCAAGATTATGTATGATTTATTAGGCCAGCGAAAAGCTAGAAGTCATAGATGCATGCATGAACTTGCATAACAACTTGGAAATGTTGACTTTTGAGGGTGGTTGAAGTCTGAGTCATAAACATACCATTCAGGAAGCTAATATTGCAAATACTTTGGTAATTCTCCTCATTGAGAGAGCCACCCTACTCATAGAATAGGAAAGATGCAAATATGAAACTCAAGCCATGGAAAATGAATAATACTTAGGAAATATTCCACATGAATTGCAAAAGTCCCGAAGTAGCTTTCTATGCTGCATGGACTTAGACTCAAGTCAACTCATGCAACCCAATCTAAAACAATGATATCAAAAATTGGCAGTCCTAGGCAAAGGTACCCTCAACAAGCTTATTGACCTAACCATAGCCACACAATAGGAAAGAATTGAGATGTAGCACGAGATGGATAATATTAGAAGGCTGATATTAAACATGGGTCTAACATGGTCCTCTAATGATTTCCTAGTCGACCTAGTGCAAAATAAGTTGCTTGATAACTCTAATATGGTACAGATTGGAACTCATGTGGCCAATGCATTACTCATGAGAATGGGTGTCATGCTTGAAACTAAGGAGCAGCCAAATATTCCCTTAATAGCCAAGTAGTTGGATAAGTTAAGAGCATTGGACAACCCTTACAACTTTATAGAGCAATTTGAGAAATTGTGCAATGCAGATACCCTCATCATAGACTTGAATCAAGCAGAAGCCTTTGGGTGATTCTTGTTTGAAAAGGAAAACACATGGTTCACAAGGTTAAATGCTATTGGGAACTCATAATTTTCAACTTTGAAGAACTTCTTCGTAATGCACTTTACAAAGGCTAGATATGGGGAAACCTCATTGTATGACTTATGAATCTAGAACAAAAAGAAGATTAGAAGAGGAGAGACTACATCTTAGAAGTTTGTAGCTTGCACAAGATGTTCCCAATGCTAGAAAGGCTAAACACAAAGCTCATTTCCAAAGCTTTTGTCAAGGGTATTTGTGACAAAAGGATTCAAAAGATGTGGAAATAAACTCGACGTTGGACAATGTAAACAATGTACTCAATGAAGCAATTTGAATTGATGACCTTCATAGTGATAGGAATAGAGACAAAAAGGGAATCATAAATCAAGATTGATATATATTAGAAGTGGCACCAGCTTAGCATGATGCAAAATTTCTTGGTTGCCTTCAAGAAACAATAGTTGGAGCTCTCTAAGCTCAAAAAATCCCTAAGGAATCATCATATCATTTCAATGAGTTAATTCCCCAAAAGATGTCGCATTTAAGAAAATAAATATGAACATAGGCATGGCTTATTTGATAGTAGTACTTGAGAGAAACCAAGCATTTATTTTCATGATAAAATTTTGATGCAAGCATACAAATATCCTAGTGAAACATGATGAAAGTCCAATGTTCGAGCCAGGTAAGTGGACAAATAAATGTAGGCCAAAGAAAAAGGATTGCATCTACTTCCCATAGTGGATGTAACAAATCCTACCAAAAATGTAAAGTTTCAAGCTTGACCTAGCTAAGGATGCCAAAGAGCTATTCTCTTGGTCCATGATCGCATGTACGGGGGCAAATGCCAACAAGTGTAGGAACTCATCATTTGAGGGGGGGTGTTGATAATAACAAATGATGCTCGCCCATAGAGGCTAGATGTATGCCCTAAAGAGGCTAGAAGATAGAATGCTCTAGGAAGAGATGTTCAAAATCCCATATCCACAGTGATTTACAATGGTACTATCCAAAAAGCTATAAAGGCATGCACTTGACACTCATTTCAATGGGATGGTACTATCAATTGAGTCACTCAAGATTGTGTTTATGAGTCTAAGCTAATCTATCTTGGAACCTAATTCACTTGAGTTACAATTCCTTAGTCTGATAATGTATCATGTGTTTGACTTGCACCCACCATAGTTGATCTAGTTCTAGGTCTGTGTTTCTCAACAATATTAGCATAATGGCTTCATGAAAGTGTGGGATGGGAGTCTATAGAAGACTCACCAAGCGGCATCTCATATTACATCCTCTTTCCTTTATAGAAAAGGTGGGCTTGTGGAGCAAAAGTCCATTCATGGTCCAACATACCAATCTAGAATCCCCTCCAAAATCAAGAAGGGAATGGATTTTCCAATGGCAACATGGCCCTAGGAACTCCAACTTGTTACCTATCTAAGTGCAAACAAGCTAGAGGTTGGTTAACACTCTACCTCCACTAAGGAATATTACAATAGCTAGTCAAAAGGGTTGAGTAGGGATCTATAACCTTTCACCAAGCCATGATGGCTGCATTACAAAATCACTTGAATGATTTCATGGAGGTGTATCTAGATGATTTTTGTATCTCCAGTTCGCTCTGCAAGCCTTGGGGACACTTGGAGCAATGCTTTGATAGATGCTGGGAGTATGGAATCTCCCTTAACCCTGATAAATGCACCTTTGGAGTCTCTTTAGGCCTTCTATTGGGCCACACTGTCCTTGCATAGGGGATAGCAACAAACCCTACTAAGATTGAGAAGAATGCATCCTTAACCGCACACACTAATCTAAAATAGTTGAGAGGATTTCTTGGCCATGTTTGCTATTGTAGGCGATTCATCACCCACTTTGCAACTAAGGCAATCCCCCTACACAAGCTCCTAAGGAAAGATGCCGAGTTTAACTAGCCAGATGACTGTGAAGAAGCTTTCAATACCTTGAAGTAGTGCCTCATTTGAGCACCCATCTTGTAGCCTCTTGACTGGATGAAGGAATTCCATGTGCACACTGATGCACGAGTCAAGGGGCTAGGTGTAGTTCTCTGTCACAAAGGCTCCTCAAAATTGGACCAAACGATCTATTATGCAAGTCGAAAAGTCATTGATAGAGAGCGGAACTTTATAATGATAGAGGTTGAGTTCTTGGCAATGGTGCTCGCCTTGGAGAAGTTTTGACACTACCTTTTTGAGGGCTAATTTCTTTAAGCCATCCACACATCCATTGTCTTGTACGAGGTCTTGTACAAGGTGAATGAGCTCAAGGAAGGAGGTGATGCTCGAGGTGTTGCTCAAGAAACTTGGTTTGAGGTTTGCATTGGAGGTGCTAAGTAAGGGGGTAGCTTATCGACAAGTTAAGGGCCTGCTTGTGAAAGAATTGGGGGGATAGCTTAGTTCGTTAAGAAAAGTAGCAAGTGAAGGCCCTCTCAAAAGTCAGAGGAAAAGGTTGATCAGATTGATCACCTCTCAAAGAGGATAGGCTGGAAAATGAAAACTGTGCAGACATAGTTGTTGTTTCGAGGTCTTCTAATCAGAACGATAGCTCAAAGCTTACAGGCTCCAAGGTGCTTAGAAGAGCAGAACAGTAGCTGCGGCCCCTATTTTTTGATGAATATTTATTTGATCATCCCAACCTCCAAGTTTATCATCACCAATATACCAATATATACCAAGTTAATGTAACTTGCTAGAACCCACTCTCAAATAAAATGATAGTAGACCTGTATGTGTTGTATCTATTTATGATATAGTGGGTTCTTCACATGTTGAACGCTACTAAGGTTTTAATAGTAGATGATAATATTTTTGTCCAGCTCCAGTCCCAAATCACGAAGTAGGTTGTGTAACCAGGCTAACATATTGCAAGTGCAGCACCCTTGTACTCTATCTTAGTATTAGATAGAGCACCCATAAGCTGCTTCTTAATGTTCCAAGTAATAACATCACTTTTAAAATAAAACACGTATCCATTGGTAGATCGCTTATTTAAAATATTACTAGCCCAATCAACATCTATACATTGATGCAACTCCAAGGGTATACCTACTGCATAGAACATGGCATAGTCAAGTGTAGTGTGATGTGCAGCACACTACATCCAAATGTGGCTTCCATTGAATCTACATAAACCAACTCTCCAAACCACCTTGTAGTTTACATCTGGCCTAGTAATTATCAAATAAATAATGCTTACCACAATCTTTCTATACACAGTGACATCCTCAATTACATCACCCTCATGTGTACTAAGCTTAACATTGATATTTAAAGGTATGAACATTGGCTTACAATGAGCCATACCACGCATTTTCAACATATCCAAAGCATATTATCTCTCTGACAACCATATATCCCTTGGAGTCTTGATTATGTATATACCACAAAAATTGCATAGCTCTCCTGAATCCCTCATCTCAAACTCAGTCTTAAGAAGACTTTCCACACGGTCAGTTTTGCTAATAAGTTTAGAAGCATGAGAATATTTGTCTTAGGAGTGCTGTTGCAGAAGGAAAGAGACAGAGTTGTGGGTGATATCAAGTGCACCGAATCACATGCTCACACAGCTAGCTTTGGGTTTAGAGAAGTGCATGAGGAAGAGAAAGCGAAAGACCGAGCAAGAGAGTAGGAGCTTTAATCTCTGAAGACTCGATGCTCCAGTAGTTTAGCCTCCATGACCTGCAGATTGATATTCGAGAAGAATAGTGCCACCTGAAGCAACTCACGCTTGCAGCTTGATATTCTCTCCAATAAATTAAAGGGTAAAGAGCCTTATCACTAAGGCACAAACCACTTCACTAAAACCCTTTCACACTCTACCTCTCCAAACCTTATTGACACTAAGGTGATCTACCATTTCTTTATATTTGCCACCAAGTGTCTTTTGACACTAGCATTGTGTGCTTTCTCAATTTTTCTAAAGCAGTTTGCAATTGGGATTAGACACTGCTATTAAGCAAAAATCCAATTGATAAGACCTTCCTGCACTTAAAAATGATTTGTTTGCACCATGTGCAAATGATCAATGCCATGTATGACAAAGAAATCCTAAGACAAGGCCATTTACCCATCAGTGTATCCATTGGTAAAAGCATGAAGTAGAAACAATGTGTTAAGAAGACTGGAGTAGAAAGCATATACCACACATCGACAAAAGGGATAAGGAGCACAATAAAAGCTAAGAAGCATGAAAATAAAGAAGTCCAAGAAGACAAAGAAGAAATTCGAAGAATGCCAAAGAAGCATGAAGAAGAAGATACTTTTTGCTGCTACAAACAAAATCTTTTGCAAAAATTTTCCATCATGGATCTTGTTTTCCCTTAGTGCATCTGCTTCCCATAGTGGATGTAACAAATCCTACCAAAAATGTAAAGTTTCAAGCTTGACCTGACTAAGGCTGCCAAAGAGCTATTCTCGTGGTCCATGATGGCATGTACGAGGGGCAAATGCCAACAAGTGTAGGAACTCATCATTTGAGGGGGGTTGTTGATAATAGCAAATGATGCTGGCCCATAGAGGCTAGATGTATGCCCTGAAGAGGCTAGAAGATAGAATTCTCTAGGAAGAGATGTTCAAAATCCCATATCCACAGTGATTCACAATGGAACTATCCAAAAATATATAAATGCATGTACTTGTCACTCATTTCAATGGGATGGTACTATCAATTGAGTCATTCAAGATTGTGTTTATGAGTCTAAGCTAATCTATATTGGAGCCTAATTCACTTGAGTTACAATTCCTTATTCTAATAATGTATCATGTGTTTGACTTGCATCCACCATAGCCGATCTAGTTCTAGGTCCATGTTTCTCAACAATATTAGCATAATGGCTTCATGAACGTGTGGGATGGGACTCTACAGAAGACTCACCAAGCGGCATCTCATAGGTATCAACCAAATTTGCATCCTCTTTCATTTATAGAAAAGGTGGGCTTGTGGAGCGAAAGTCCATTCATGGTCCAATAGACCAATCTAGAATCCCCTCCAAAATCAAGAAGGGAATGGATTTTCCAATGGTAACATGGCCATAGGAACTCCAACTTGTTACCTATCTTAGTGCAAACAAGCTAGAGGTTGGTTAACACTCTACCTCCACAAAGGCATGTTACAATAGCTAGTCAAAAGGATTGAGTAGGGGTCTATAACCTTTCACCAAGCCATGATGGCTGCATTACAAAATCACTTGAATGATTTCATTGAGGTGTATCTAGATGATTTTTGTATCTCCAGTTCACTCTGCAAGCCTTGGGGACACTTGGAGCAATGCTTTGATCGATGCTAGAAGTATGGAATCTCCCTTAACCCCGATAAATGCATCTTTGAAGTCTCTTTAGGCATTCTTTTGGGCCACATTGTCTTTGCATAGGGGATAGCAACAAACCCTACTAAGATTGAGAAGATTGCATCTTTAACCGCACTAATTAATCTAAAATAGTTGAGAGGATTTCTTGGCCATGTTTGCTACTGTAGGCGATTCATCACCCACTTTGCAACTAAGGCTGTGCCCCTACACAAGCTCCTAAGGAAAGATGCCGAGTTTAACTAGCCAGATGACTATGAAGAAGCTTTCAATACCCTGAGGTAGTGGCTCATTTGAGCACCCATCTTGTAGCCTCTTGACTGGATGAAGGAATTCCATGTGCACACTGATGCACGAGTCAAGGGGCTAGGTGTAGTTCTCTGTCACAAAGGATCCTCAAAAGTGGACCAACCGATCTATTATGCAAGTCGAAAAGTCATTGATAGAGAGCGGAACTTTATAATGATAGAGGTTGAGTTCTTGGCAATGGTGCTCGCCTTGGAGAAGTTTTGACACTACCTTTTTGAGGGCTAGTTTTGACACTACCTTTTTGAGGGCTAATTTCTTCAAGCCATCCACACATCCATTGTCTTGTACGAGGTCTTGTACAAGGTGAATGAGCTCAAGGAAGGAGGTGATGCTCGAGGTGTTGCTCAAGAAACTTGGTTTGAGGTTTGCATTGGAGGTGCTAAGTAAGGGGGTAGCTTATGGACAAGTTAAGGGCCTGCTTGTGAAAGAATTGGGGGGATAGCTTAGTTCATTAAGAAAAGTAGCAAGTGAAGGCCCTCTCAAAAGTCAGAGGAAAAGGTTGATCAGATTGATCACCTCTCAAAGAGGATAGGCTGGAAAATGAAAACTGTGCAGACATAGTTGTTGTTTCGAGGTCTTCTAATCAGAACGATCGCTCAAAGCTTACAGGCTCCAAGGTGCTTAGAAGAGCAGAACAGTAGCTGCGGCCCCTATTTTTTGATGAATATTTATTTGATCATCCCAACCTCCAAGTTTATCATCACCAATATACCAATATATACCAAGTTAATGTAACTTGCTAGAATCCACTCTCAAATAAAATGATAGTAGACCTGTATGTGTTGTATCTATTTATGATATAGTGGGTTCTTCACATGTTGAACGCTACTAAGGTTTTAATAGTAGATGATAATATTTTTGTCCAGCTCCAGTCCCAAATCACGAAGTAGGTTGTGTAACCAGGCTAACAGATTGCAAGTGCAGCACCCTTGTACTCTATCTTAGTATTAGATAGAGCACCCATAAGCTGCTTCTTAATGTTCCAAGTAATAACATCACTTTTAAAATAAAACACGCCTCCATTGGTAGATCTCTTATTTAAAATATTACTAGCCCAATCAACATCTATACATTGATGCAACTCCAAGGGTATACCTACATCATAGAACATGGCATAGTCAAGTGTAGTGTGATGTGCAACACACTACATCCAAATGTGGCTTCCATTGAATCTACATAAACTAACTCTCCAAACCACCTTGTAGTTTACATCTGGCCTAGTAATTATCAAATAAATAATGCTTACCACAATCTTTCTATACACAGTGACATCCTCAATTACATCACCCTTATGTGTACTAAGCTTAACATTGATATTTAAAGGTATGAACATTGGCTTACAATGAGCCATACCATGCATTTTCAGCATATCCAAAGCATACTATCTCTCTCACAACCATATATCCCTTGGAGTCTTGATTATGTCTATACCACAAAAATTGCATAGCTCTCCTGAATCCCTCATCTCAAACTCAGTCTTAAGAAGACTTTCCACATGGTCAGTTTTGCTAATAAGTTTAGAAGCATGAGAATATTTGTCTTAGGAGTACTGTTGCAGAAGGAAAGAGACAGAGTTGTGGGTGATATCAAGTGCACCGAATCACATGCTCACACAGCTAGCTTTGGGTTTAGAGAAGTGCATGAGGAAGAGAAAGCGAAAGACCGAGCAAGAGAGTAGGAGCTTTAATCTCTGAAGACTCGATGCTCCAGTAGTTTAGCCTCCATGACCTATAGATTGATATTCGAGAAGAATAGTGCCACCTGAAGCAGCTCACGCTTGTAGCTTGATATTCTCTCCAATAAATTAAAGGGTAAAGAGCCTTATCACTAAGGCACAAACCACTTCACTAAAACCCTTTCACACTCTACCTCTCCAAACCTTATTGACACTAAGGTGATCTACCATTTCTTTATATTTGCCACCAAGTGTCTTTTGACACTAGCATTGTGTGCTTTCTCAATTTTTCTGAAGCATTTTGCAATTGGGATTAGACACTGCTATTAAGAAAAAATCCAATTGATAAGACCTTCCTGCACTTAAAAATGATTTGTTTGCACCATGTGCAAATGATCAATGCCATGAATGACAAAGAAATCCTGAGACAAGGCCATTTACCCATCAATGTATCCATTGGTAAAAGCATGAAGTAGAAACAATGTGTCAAGAAGACTGGAGTAAAAAGCATATACCACACATCAACAAAAGGGATAAGGAGCATAAGAAAAGCTAAGAAGCATGAAAATAAAGAAGTCCAAGAAGACAAAGAAGAAATTCGAAGAATGCCAAGGAAGCATGAAGAAGAAGATACTTTTTGCTGCTACAAACAAAATCTTTTGCAAAAATTTTCCATCATGGATCTTGTTTTCCCTTAGTGCATCTGCTTCCCATAGTGGAGGTGACAAATCCTACCAAAAATGTAAAGTTTCAAGCTTGACCTGACTAAGGCTGCCAAAGAGCTATTCTCGTGGTCCATGATCGCATGTACGGGGGGCAAATGCCAACAAGTGTAGGAACTCATCATTTGAGGGGGGTTGTTGATAATAGCAAATGATGTTGGCCCATAGAGGCTAGATGTATGCCCTGAAGAGGCTAGAAGGTAGAATGCTCTTGGAAGAGATGTTCAAAATCCCATATCCACAGTGATTCACAATGGAACTATCCAAAAATATATAAATGAATGTACTTGTCACTCATTTCAATGGGATGGTACTATCAATTGAGTCATTCAAGATTGTGTTTATGAGTCTAAGCTAATCTATCTTGGAACCTAATTCACTTGAGTTACAATTACTTATTCTAATAATGTATCATGTGTTTGACTTGCATCCACCATAGCCGATCTAGTTCTAGGTCCGTGTTTCTCAACAATATTAGCATAACGGCTTCATGAACGTGTGGGATGGGACTCTATAGAAGACTCACCAAGCGGCATCTCATAGGTATCAACCAAATTTGCATCCTCTTTCATTTATAGAAAAGGTGGGCTTGTGGAGCGAAAGTCCGTTCATGGTCCAATAGACCAATCTAGAATCCCCTCCAAAATCAAGAAGGGAATGGATTTTCCAATGGCAACATGGCCCTAGGAACTCCAACTTGTTACCTATCTAAGTGCAAACAAGCTAGAGGTTGGTTAACACTCTACCTCCACAAAGGCATGTTACAATAGCTAGTCAAAAGGATTGAGTAGGGGTCTATAACCTTTCACCAAGCCATGATGGCTGCATTACAAAATCACTTGAATGATTTCATGGAGGTATATCTAGATAATTTTTGTATCTCCAGTTTGCTCTGCAAGCCTTGGGGACACTTGGAGCAATGCTTTGATCGATGCTAGGAGTATGGAATCTCCCTTAACCCTGATAAATGCATCTTTGGAGTCTCTTTAGGCATTCTATTGGGCCACATTGTCTTTGTATATAGGGGATAGCAACAAACCCTACTAAGATGGAGAAGATTGCATCCTTAACCGCACCAACTATTCTAGAATAGTTGAGAGGATTTCTTGGCCATGTTTGCTACTGTAGGCGATTCATCACCCACTTTGCAACTAAGGCTGTGCCCCTACACAAGCTCCTAAGGAAAGATGTCGAGTTTAACTAGCCAGATGACTGTGAAGAAGATTTCAATACCTTGAAGTAGTGCCTCATTTGAGCACCCATCTTGTAGCCTCTTGACTGGATGAAGGAATTCCATATGCACACTGATGCACGAGTCAAGGGGCTAGGTGTAGTTCTCTGTCACAAAGGATCCTCAAAATTGGACCAACCGATCTATTATGCAAGTCGAAAAGTCATTGATAGAGAGCGGAACTTTATAATGATAGAGGTTGAGTTCTTGGCAATGGTGCTCGCCTTGGAGAAGTTTTGACACTACCTTTTTGAGGGCTGGTTTTGACACTACCTTTTTGAGGGCTAATTTCTTTAAGCCATCCACACATCCATTGTCTTGTACGAGGTCTTGTACAAGGTGAATGAGCTCAAGGAAGGAGGTGATGCTCGAGGTGTTGCTCAAGAAACTTGGTTCGAGGTTTGCATTGGAGGTGCTAAGTAAGGGGATAGCTTATCGACAAGTTAAGGGCCTGCTTGTGAAAGAATTGGGGGGATAGCTTAGTTCATTAAGAAAAGTAAAAAGACAAGTAGCACAAGTGAAGGCCCTCTCAAAAGTCAGAGGAAAAGATTGATCAGATTGATCACCTCCTCAAAGAGGATAGGCTGGAAAATGAAAACTGTGCAGATATAGTTGTTGTTTCGAGGTCTTCTAATCAGAACGATCGCTCAAAGCTTACAGGCTCCAAGGTGCTTAGAAGAGCAGAACATTAGCTGCGGCCCCTATTTTTTGATGAATATTTATTTGATCCATCCCAACCTCTAGGTTTATCATCAGAATATCTATCTTATCCTCCAACCCTATTTGGGATCCTCATAAGATAATTGCTGATTCCTCCCCATTCGGTCTCCTTGTACTCAATCTTAGAAGGTTTGGTAGTAGAGATAGAAGCTTCTAACAATGAGAGAGATGCAGTGATGTGTGATGAAAATGGTGGTAGCAAGACACTGCAAGGAAAGCTCAAGCTTGTCGGGTGCATTAATCAGAAACACGAGATCCTTCCACTACCTAGCAGCTACTATTGGCTTAGAAGTACTATTGCAGAAGGAAAGAGAGAGAGTTGTGGGTGATACTAAGTGCACTGAATCACATTCTCACATAGCTAGTTTTGGGTTTAGAGAAGTGCCAGAGGAAGAGGAAGCAAAAGACTGAGTAAGAGAGTAGGAGCTTTAATCTCTGAACACTCGATGCTCCAGTAGTTTAGCCTCCACAACTTGCAGATCGATATTTGAATAGTGCCGCTTGAAGGAGCTCATCACTTGCAGCTTGATATTCTCTCCAATAAATTAAAGGGTAAAGAGCCTTATCACTAAGGCACAAACCACTTCTCTAAAACGCTTTCACACTCTACCTCTCCAAACCTTATTGACACTAAGGTGATCTACCATTTCTTTATATTTGCCATCAAGTGTCTTTTGACACTAGTGTTGTGTGCTTTCTCAATTTCTCTGAAGCATTTTGCAATCAGGATTAGACACTGCTATTAAGCAAAAAGCCAATTAATAAGACCTTCCTACACTTAAAAATGATTTGTTTGCACCATGTGCAAATGATCAATGCCATGTATGACAAAGAAATCCTAAGACAAGGCCATTTACCCATCAATGTATCCATTGGTAAAAGCATGAAGTAGAAACAATGTGTTAAGAAGACTGGAGTAGAAAGCATATACCACACATCAACAAAAGGGATAAGGAGCACAATAAAAGCTAAGAAGCATGAAAATAAAGAAGTCCAAGAAGACAAAGAAGAAATTCAAAGAATGCTAAAGAAGCATGAAGAAGAAGATACTTTTTGCTGCTACAAACAAAATCTTTTGCAAAAATTTTCCATCATGGATCTTGTTTTCCCTTAGTGCATCTACTTCCCATAGTGGATGTAACAAATCCTACCAAAAATGTAAAGTTTCAAGCTTGCCCTGGCTAAGGATGCCAAAGAGCCATTCTCTTGGTCCATGATGGCATGTACGAGGGGCAAATGCCAACAAGTGTAGGAACTCATCATTTGAGGGGGGTGTTGATAATAACAAATGATGCTCGCCCATAGAGGCTAGATGTATGCCCTAAAGAGGCTAGAAGATAGAATGCTCTAGGAAGAGATGTCCAAAATCCCATATCCACAGTGATTTACAATGGTACTATCCAAAAAGCTATAAAGGCATGCACTTGACACTCATTTCAATGGGATGGTACTATCAATTGAGTCACTCAAGATTGTGTTTATGAGTCTAAGCTAATCTATCTTGGAACCTAATTCACTTGAGTTACAATTACTTATTCTAATAATGTATCATGTGTTTGACTTGCATCCACCATAGCCAATCTAGTTCTAGGTCCATGTTTCTCAACAATATTAGCATAATGGCTTCATGAACGTGTGGGATGGGACTCTATAGAAGACTCACCAAGCGGCATCTCATAGGTATCAACCAAATTTGCATCCTCTTTCATTTATAGAAAAGGTGGGCTTGTGGAGCGAAAGTCCATTCATGGTCCAATAGACCAATCTAGAATCCCCTCCAAAATCAAGAAGGGAATGGATTTTCCAATGGCAACATGGCCCTAGGAACTCCAACTTGTTACCTATCTAAGGGCAAACAAGCTAGAGGTTGGTTAACACTCTACCTCTACTAAGGCATGTTACAATAGCTAGTCAAAAGGTTTGAGTAGGGGTCTATAACCTTTCAGCAAGGCATGATGGTTGTATTACAAAATCACCTGAATGATTTCATGGAGGTATATCTAGATGATTTTTGTATCTCCAATTCGCTTTGCAAGCCTTGGGGACACTTGGAGCAATGCTTTGATCGATGATGGGAGTATGGAATCTTCCTTAACCCTGATAAATGCATCTTTGGAGTCTCGTCAGGCATTCTATTGGGCCACATTGTCTTTGTATATAGGGGATAGCAACAAACCCTACTAAGATTGAGAAGACTGCATCCTTGACTGCACCAACTAATCTAAAATCGTTGAGAGGATTTCTTGGCAATGTTTGTTACTATAGGCGATTCATCACCCACTTTGCAACTAAGGCAGTCCCCCTACATAAGCTCCTAAGGAAAGATGCCGAGTTTAGCTAGCCAGATGACTCTGAAGAAGCTTTCAATACCCTGAAGTAGTGCCTCATTTGAGCACCCATCTTGTAGCGTCTTGACTGGATGAAGGAATTCCATGTGCACACTGATGCATGAGTCAAGGGGCTAGGTGTAGCTCTCTGTCACAAAGGCTCCTCAAAATTGGACCAACCGATCTATTATGCAAGTCGAAAAGTCATTGATAGAGAGCAGAACTTTATCGTGATAGAGGTTGAGTTCTTGGCAATGGTGCTCACCTATGCATAGTTTTGACACTATCAATGGTTTTTGGCAATGGTGCTCTCAAATGAGTGTTGGGGGTGAAGATGCCTGCGCCTAGCCGCTTGTGTATTTCTACACTGATAATACCCACCACTGCACATTGTAGGTGGCGGGCGCCCATCACCATCACTTTATTCTTTATTCTTTTAGTGACAGTTTGAATAAAGGAAGGCTGGATCACACATTGTGACTGTTGGAGTTTCCATTTTTATCTCTCTCTCTTCTTGCTCTTACTCTCTTGCCATAGCTCTTCCAAGAAAGCTTTGATCCTTCTTAGCTTTCAATTGGTATCAGAGCATGGTTGCTCGAGCATTGTAATTTGGTTCGTGACTCCTTCAGCTTCCTATTGAATTCCTACACTCATTGGGTCTCCTTCTTCATAGCCATAGCCGACTATCGCAAGTTTCCATCACTCCCTAGCTTCCTGAGCACCTTCCCCGGCTCCCATCATCTGCTTCAGGGTTCCATGATGATTACAAGTCTACAGGTTTGAGAAGAGAAAGGGGGCCGCACCATTGAAGCTCTGGTGCTCCATATCTTGACATAGACCTCTTGTGGCTACTTGACCAACACAACAATAACAAAAGCAACCCTAGGTAGATCAGCGTGATTTGTGCCTAATCTACAGGCCCTTTCGACAGCTCATATCCCACTTGCTAAAGGTCATGCCTTGCTTTTAGATCATTGTGGCACTCTTGGTAATGATGCTTGATATACTTTGAAGTCTCTCGAGCCTTGGACATTGTTCTAAGGTCCTGTAGCACTATTTTGAAATAGTTTACAGTAGCTTACAAACATTAAATGTCAATGCTACATTAGCAGTTGATGCCTATGCTTGTTTGGAGCTTCCTAGTTAAGTGGTTTGATACCTATTGATGAGCGATTGTTGGGGGATGCAAAACATATGTATTGCCATGATCTTGGACTGATTTTTGGGCTAAAAAAACTTAGTTTTGAAAAATAAATCACTGCTGTACAATAGTGGGCTGAAGTCTATTACTTCATGTTTGCTTATGCCTCTTGGAATCGAGACATGCTTTGGAGATGTACTTTAATGTATTGATCATCAGGGATTGACTTTGAGCTTGATATTGCTTCTGATCATTGGTTGAGCTTGAGCTCGCTTCGCATAGCATTTGGATCCCCATCTTTGATGTAATTATGGCATGTACTTCACTTATGTCTGACTGGTCTTGACATGCTTGGCCTATGCCACTACTACATGCCCGTTATATTGTCTGGAGTTGGATGCTACTGAGCCTTGCTTTGGCTTGACATTTGATTGCCCGAAGCTTACTTTGGCTATTTCTTAGCTTGCTAGAGTTACAATTTGGATGTACTTGATGTCATGGATGCTATGTATGGATGCTACGGAGTTTATATGCTCGGGATGTCTCATTGATGCTTGATCTTGGACACTTGTTTCACTCGTGCACTTTTACATACTTTATTCGAGCTTTCTTGCTTGACATTTACAGATTTTGTGCCAGTAGGAGCATCTTTGGATGCTTGACAGACATTGATTAGGCGGTTTACGCTACTTGCGCATTCGAATGCTTGAGATTGGGATCTTACTTGGATGTTGCATGGTTGATATGCCATGGTTCTCAAAGATGTACTTGGGCTGATTTGGGCTTTGCACTCCTTGAGCATACATCTATTTGTGTTAGGTCTTGCCAGTGTTGTGTACACTTTCCCCTATTACATAGGGGGTGTGCCGGCTTACTGACAGATTCATTTGACATGCTTGGGTGTTTGCTCGATGTTCGTATGGCTGTCACTTGCTAATTTATACCTTCTTGATGCCGGTTATGCTTTGACACTCAGTGGTTGACTTGGTGCATTCATTTTGCCTACAGTTTGCTCTCATTATACCTAGCTGTAATTTATTATAGCAAGCAGTTATGCATGGAATGTGATGTATTTTTCATGTTGAATCATCCTAATTTTATTTATTTATGATGGTACTTGGTGGGTAGCATCATTAGCTATCAGTTCATGGTCATTTTGCCATGGTTTTGGTGGTATTTTGGCTGTTTACAACAGAAAACAAGAAGTAGTTTTTTGAACAGTCTGCACCATTTTGGTATGTAGTATGGCATCTTTTTCCACTGACAGTACTATCTTCAACATCATTAAGCTTGATGGTACAAATTATACCTATTGGAAGAGCCAAGTTTGGTAGTTATTGGCGAACAGCCTGAAACTATGACTGATGATGAATGGGATGAGCTTAATGAGTTATGTAAGTCCACCCTCATCTTCTCTCTCATTGAAATAGGTGCATTACAATGTGGCTGAGGAAGCACAGAGTGCTTGACAGCTTTGAGATAAGATCAAGAATCTCTATGATAAGAAAATTCCAACAAGTCAGATGTATTGGCTAAAGCAACTTATTGACCCACGCATGAAGAAGAATATGACGATGCCTGCTCATTTGAGCCAATTCCATGCTATTCTCAAGAACTTGAATTTGCAGGGCATTACCTTCAATGATGAGGTTACTCCCTTGTTTTTGCTTGGGACTTTGAGTGAGTCATGGGATGTATTCCGCACTGCCTTATGTGCTATTGCTACAATTTTGAACTTGCATGATGTAGAGAGTGCTCTTTTATAGAAAGAGATTAACCGTAAGAACTTGGATGTCTCTCGTGTGTCGCATGCTTTGACTATTAGAGGTAGAGATGGTAATGGAAAGAATGACTGTGGGAATGGCCGTGGATGACACTTGTAGAAGTCTAGGTCTAAGTCGCATGGTAAGTTGCGCAATAAGTCTCGTGGGAGAAATGCTAATGTGACATGTCATCATTGCGGCAAGAAGGGTCACATATGCCCATAGTATCACGAGTTGCGCAATGAGAAGTGCAAAGAGAAGGGGAAATACAAAGTACAAGAAAAGTCCTCTGATTGCATCATGGTACCTGCGAAATCTAGTGTGAAAATAGAGGAAATAAATGTCATGCATACTGATGACTTCGATGGGGAGTACATACTTGCAGCTAGTTCTTGTGATGCTATGCTGTGCATTGATCAAGGTTCATTCTATGTATGCGTAGTGCTGGCTTTTGGATTCTGGTGCTTCATTTCATTTTACACAATGCCGTGAGTGCTTTCACTCCTATTGCATTGTCTCTGAATCAGTTCGTTTGGGTGATGACAGGTCACTTACTATTGTTGGCATTGGGGATGTATGGCTACAGTTTTCTATGGGTAGTACTTTTCTGTTACAGGATGCACGTCATGTACATGCACTTACACGGAGTCTTATGTCTACAGGGCAGCTTGATGATGCTAGGTTTCATGTTTCATTTGGGAATTCTGCCTGGAAGATCATCCGTGTGGCAGACTTGTGCTTGCTAGAGGTACCAAGGCTGGCAGCCTCTATCCTCTTGTAGTTGATGGGTTCTTTGCTGACAATGTTTTGTTAGTGGATTCCATCCCACATGTATCTCTTTGGCATGCCCATTTGGGCCATATGTCCTTGAAGGGAATGAAAATACTTTCTGGTTTGCAATACTTACCGCCCCTTGATTATGTATGTTTTGATTCATGTGAGCATTGTCTTTATGGTGGTAGATAAACTAGGAATACACATAAGAAGTTCAGTAGGACATGCATAAGTGAGCCCTTGGCATTGATACATTCGAATGTTTGTGGGCTCATGCCTTGTCAGTCTATGGGTGGTGCAAAGTATTTTGTGACGTTCATTGATGATTTTTCACGTAAAGTTTGGGCTTATCCCATTAAGCTTAAGTCCGATGCCTTGGCTGTGTTTCAAAGATGGCTTGCATTGGTTGAGAACCAGATTGGGTATGACTGAAATTCCTTAGGACTAACAATGGGGGAGAATATGTATCACGTGCCTTTGAGCAGCTATGTGATGAGAGGGGTATTAAAAGTCAATTGACCGCCCCCTATATCCCACCCCAGAATGGTTTGGCTGAGCGGATGAATAGAACCATCCAGGAGCGTGTACGTAGTATGCTTAGCCATGTAGGCCTCCCACAGAGCTTTTTGGCCGAGGCCATCAATATAACTATGCATCTCATCAATAGATCACCTTCCAGTGGTTTGGAATTCCAGGTTGTAGAGGAGGTATGGACTAAAAAACCTCCATCTTATGTGCATCTACGTGTCTTTGGATGTGAGGGATTCTGCCATGTTCCTAAGAACAAGCATCATAAGCTGGATCCTAAGAGTGTCAAATGCATTTTCCTTGGCTATGGAGATGCATGCGAGATGGGCTATCACCTTTAGGATCCACATGCATGGAAAGTCATCCATAGCCATGATGTAGTCTTCTAGGAAGACAAGATGCATCGGCAACTTGAGAAGGTGGTAGAGATACATAGGGTTATATTCCAGGAGAAACCACATGCTCTTGCACAGCCAGTTGGATAGTCTACGAAGCATTAGTTGGTACACATGGCCAGGGTGTTGGACAAGATGCTAGACATGCAGTAGAGCCTGCAGTGAGATGGTCTACTAGAGCTAGACATCCACCTGATAGATTTGAGCCCTCGATGCATTATGTCTTGGTTACAGATGCATGAGAGCCTCTCACCTATGATGAGGCTATGCATAGGCGTGATAGTCACTCCTGGGAGAGGGCTATGTAGTCTAAGATGGACTCCCTACATAAGAATATGACTTGGGATTTGGTTGCATTGCCTCAGGGAAAGAAGACTTTGCCATGCAAATGGGTGTACAAGTTGAAGAGTACCCCTGGGCACGCCAAACCGGCTTATAAGGCAAGACTTGTTGCTAAGGGTTTTAAACAGGAACATGGAGTTGACTTTGATGAAGTCTTTTCTCCCATGGTCAAGATGACCACCTTACGCTTGGTTTTGGCCTTAGTCGCGCAGCTTGACTTGGACATGTATCAGATGGATGTTAAGACTGCATTCTTGCATGGGGATTTGCATGATGAGATATACATGGAGTAGCCTAAAGGCTTTGCAGAACCTGGCAGGGAGCACCTAGTGTGCAAGTTAAAGAAAAGGCTTTATGGCTTGAAGCAAGCACCTAGGGAGTGGTATCATAAGTTTGATGCCTTTATGTAGTCACAGGGCTATAGTACGAGTGCTATGGATCCATGTCTTTACACAAAGAAAGCTTGTGATGGCTCATTGCTTATTTTGATACTTTATGTGGATGATATGCTGATAGCAGGGAAAGCTCATGATGAGCTAGACGCTCTTAAATCTC
This sequence comes from Lygodium microphyllum, assembly GCF_053477565.2. NCBI lineage: Eukaryota > Viridiplantae > Streptophyta > Polypodiopsida > Schizaeales > Lygodiaceae > Lygodium > Lygodium microphyllum. The sequence continues at coordinate 41,599,871 of NC_141162.1, forward strand.
AGCTGAAGAAGATCTTTGAGATGAAAGATTTAGGACATGCCTCTCATATTCTTGGTATGTGCATTAAGCATGACAAGGACTACTTTGCCTCTCATGGAGGGAGTACATTCATAAAGTCCTTGAGCATTTCCACATGCAAGATGTGAAGCCTATTGGCTATTCATTACCTTCTTATGTGAAGGTCCCACAGGCCGATTATCTACAGGACAAATGAGCAGAGGGCTGAGATGGCCAAGATCCCTTATGCATTAGCCATGGGCAGTTTGATGTATGCCATGATAGCCACTTATTGCCTTTGCAGTTGGTGTTGTGGCACGCTATATGGCTATCCCTAGCAAGAAGCATTGGGATGCCGTGAAGGGTATCATGAGATACTTGAAGGGCACAACAGATATTTGTATTTGCTATGGCAGCCAGGATACATGAGTTATGGGATATATAGACTCTGATTATGCAGGATATGCAGATAGCAGGAAGTCCACTTCTGGCTATGTATTCACCTATGATGTTGGAGGTGCTGTCTCTTGGATGTCCAGGGTTTAGAAGAGTATGGTTCTCTCTACCATTGAGGCCGAGTATGTTGTAGCCATTGAGGCTTGCAAGGAGGCCATATGGTTGGGCCGTTTGGTTCATGACCTTGGGATTGATTCTATCCCTACACTGCATTCGGATTCTATGAGTGCAATTTAGCTAGCCAAGAATCTGATCTTCCATACGAAAATGAAACACATTGAGGTGAGGTATCACTTCATACGTGGGGTTGTGGAGGACAAGTTTGTTGACCTTGTCAAGATCTCCACTGATGAAAATCCTATAGATCTACTTACGAAAAGCCTCACTATTGAATGCTTTGCCTTCCTTAGGAGATTGATGGGTGTTGGATGAGATGACGTTATTCCTCATCCTGTTGTACATGTGTACGTTGTATTGTCTTTTTTTTTTCTTTTTCCTTTTCACTCCTCACTGGGGAAGATTTACCTTTAAGTGGGAGGTTGTTGGGGATAAAGGCACCTCTGCCTAGCCGCCCGTGTATTACTACCCTAACAGTACTCGCCACTGCACATTGCAGGTAGCGGGCACCCATCACCATCACTTTATTTTTTATTCTTTTAGTGACAATTTGAATAAAGGAAGGCCCGATTACACATTGTGACTATTGAAGTTTCCATTTTATGTCTCTCTCTCTTCTTTCACTTGCTCTCCTGCCATAGCTCTTCCAAGCAAGCTTCGATCCTTCTCACCTTTCAACAAGATGATGGCAACAATGTGGCTATGTTTATATATGAGAACATTATCACCTACTTTGGCAGTCCCTTAGAGCTTGTCAAAAAACAAAGGCACTCACTTCTTGAATAAGGTCATGGAAGAGTTAACAAAGATCTACAAGATCTACCTTTGTAAGTCCACACCCTATTACCCTAGAGCCAACGGCCAAGTCAAAGTCACTAAATTGTATACTCTGTTCAATCTTGAATGACAAGGATGATTGCCACACATCACCGTTATTGGGATGATTGCCTTACAAAAGCCCTCTAGGCATTTAAAACCTCCCATAAGGCCACATTAAGACAAATATCTTTCCATTTTTTCTATGGTATAGAAGCCATCTTTTCTATTGAGCTAGAATTGCCTTCTTTGTAAGTGGCCATCATAGAGCGCCTAGGAGATGTTGAGTCCTTATAGTGTCATCTTCTACAATAAGTTTGGATGACAAGAATCGATGGATGGCCTTATAGTGCATGGAAGCTACACAAGCTCGATGCAAAGTTTACTATGACATCTTCATCAAACAAAAAAAATTCAAAGAAGGTGACCTCGTCTTGGCATATTATTTGCGCTTTGTGAAGTTTCTTAGAAAGCTTCAACAATGTTGGATGGGGCCTTACAAGGTACTTGCAGTCAACCCTAATGACTTTGTGCAGATATAAGCTATAGATGCCTTTGATGATCCCATCCTGATCAATGATTATCAATTGAAGAAATATTCCCTCTGGGAATCTTGAAAATCATAGCCAACAGTCTCTCTCCCCCTTCAACGTTGCTTCTTAATGCTTCTCACACTGCTTTTGATAATAATCATCATGTGGATATTGTTAACAAAGTGGATGATTTCTATTGTACCCTTTGTGCTTCTACCCCTATTCTATTCCCCTTCCTTCAAATCCAACATATGTGACATGGTTGGTCTTAAACAATGGTATTCTTGCTTTGAAAAAGAAAAAAACAACAAATAAATATAGATTATGGGAGAAAAAGACTTTGATCCTTGCTATGCTGACCTACTTTTTAGAAAAATGTGACAATATAGAAAAAAGAAAAAAAGAAAAAATAATAATATAGATAAACAATCGATTATGGGAAAATTGAAAGAACTTCCTTATTATAATAGGCCTCACTGCAAGCAAAGATGCCAAACACCCTTGGGCAAGAAGCCTCCTCCCTTGGTGTGTTGTATCCCTATTCCTTCGTGGATGTTTGACTCCTATAGAAGACACAAGTTTTTCATACAACCCACATTCCTCATTTATTGGTTACCTCCTTGGGTACACTTCTTCTTCGATAGATGTTTGACTCCTCGACAAGTCAAAGCTGATCTTTATTGACAATCATTGAAAATGATGTGAGTTTTCATCATAATAGGATGGAGATGTGAGTATGGGTTGCCCTCTATATTCATCAACAAAGCGTGAGACAGAGGGTGGAGTGAATAATTAGTATTCTTCTCTTCAATTCACATGAGAGGTGAGTTGTATGAATGGAGTGCTGCACGTATGGGTTGGGCCTCTTAATGCACAAAGCACGATTTGTTTTGTGCATAGCACTATAAGGCTCCCTAGCCTTCATTCTTGCATTGTATGTCAACACACGCCAGGGTGCACAATTGCACCATCAATTGTGCACAAGATATACACCCTTCACATAAGTGACAATGATGATTACATCAATTGGTGTTAGGAATTGGCCTCCCCTCATGTATCTATCAATAGAGCATGAGATAGAGGGGGGATAGAGCGAGTGGCTGACCTTCTATTTCCACCAAAATAGAGAGGAGAGAATTGAGGGGCGTTACAACAACTAGCAATCAAGTACATTCCTGTTTCCCTCTACACACATGGGATGGGTCTCTGCTACCATAATGTGATGCGTCACTCTATTTTGTGCATTGTACTACAAGGCTCCTTGGCCTTCCTTCTTGCACCTATACTAGATGGGGTGGAATAAACTAATGCACCATCAATTGTGCACATGAACATACTCCCTCTATGTCATTCCTTTTGTCAATTTCTAAACCAGTTGTGAGAGATGGGTTTCATTCATCCCTCACCAAGTGATGTGAGCTATAGGGCGAGAGACTACTCTATCATTCTAACATGAGTGGCTGTGAGCGCTGAATGCTGTATTCTTCAATCATTGATAACTTAACAGGTCTTCATTAATAATGTCACTTCTCCGAGTGTTGTTTCATGGTCCCTACCATGATTGGAGTGTTTGTAGCAAGTCATGGTACATCCTGCTATCGACTCCGATACCTAGCACATTAATGGCTATTGTCATCAATCATTTGCTTAATAGACCAAGTGTTTCTAACCTTACATCTTGTGTTATATGTGTATGTCCTATATTAAGTGTGGAGATGTGAGGGTCCCGAGTCTTAGGCCCCTATTAATTCACAACATCGATCCGTTAAGTGGAGATGCATTCTTGAGAGTCTATTTTGCATACAATTATGAAAATATATCTGTCCGATCTTTAACAATGAAATGTATTTTCTTTGCCTTGGTGGATCCCTTCCCTACCCACTCATCCTTTTCTACCCCATCCCCCGGTCTTTCCTTCATCGTTTGGCCATTTTTTCTCTTTTTCATGTTTTTCCATGCGAAGACACTTTTGCTTCATCGAAGTTGCTCTTTATATCACCAATCCTATTTATCCCTTTGAATTAGATATTTTTTTCTTTTATAATCCCCTATTCTGGCATACGGTTCCTTCGTTATTCATTTTTGACCACTTTTACGCTCTTTGGATGTCTTTTCATGGGCACGTCACCTATTATCCTAGAACTGAAATATGACCTTACAAGCTTGTTTATCCCTTTGAACTTGACATTTTCTCATTTTACCACCCTCTGATCTGAGCCACGATTCATAAGTTATTATTTTTTATGGATTTTATGCAAATTGGATGTGTTTCCACGTGAATGTGCCATTTTCACTACTATGAAACTAGAGTTTGACCTTCTAGTCCCAGTTCTCCCCTTCCTTCAGACATTTTGCCTTTTTACAGCCCATCATTCGCATGCACAAATTGGTCATGATTAATTTTTACGTGTTTGCGTACATTTTTCTTTGGCATTTTTGACCCTTTTCCATGTGAACACCTTTGTTTCTCATTGGAATTGTGTTCTCACTTGATAGCCATGTCCGTCACCTCCATTTGAATATTTTTCTTTTATATCGCCTTTCGTTTCGGTAGATGGATTTTCCAGTTTTGATTTTGGATTGTGTTTTCGTATGCATTTTTTGGTATTTTTCCATATGAACGCCTCTTCTTGCCTCTGAAGCGTTGATTGAGTTGTCCATGTTGTTTTTCCAATTATCCTACCCATTTTTCTATTTTTCCATCTCTTCACTGGACGTCCGGTCGGTCCCCCATTAAAATTTTCGCATTTTTATGCTTGTTGGCTTCCCCATGTACCACGTGAACACTCAATTTTTATATCGTGATGTGTACCAATGGGTTCATTGTGTTGCATCAGACTTGCCTGTGCTCCCCCTGCTCACGTCTACTCCTGACAATTCAAAAATGTTTACCTTGCCCCATGCTCGTGCGTGGGATGGGGAGGCACTTGCGGTTCATCCTTTAAAACACAAATAAAAGAAGAAATGAAAAGAGATGCACGTGAATGCCCGACCTTCATCTCATGATGCACACCAATGGGCCCGGGTGCATCTGACCCACCCGTGCTCTCCCTACTCTTGTCTGATCTCAATAGTTCAAAGTTTTTTATCCCACCACGTGCTCATGCGTGGGATGGGGAGGCACTCATGGTTCATCCTTAAAAACACAAAAAAAAGAAGAAATGAAAAAGAACCCCCCTCCCCCGTGGCCCGCGATTGTTCTTCTCTTCTTCTCTCTCCTTCTCATTTGGCCATCTTCCCTCTTTTTCATGCCTTTCCATGTGAATGCACCTTTGCTTCATCAAAACTACCCATTCATGTACCATCATATTTGTCCTTTTGAACCGGACATTTTTCTTTATAGTTCCATGTTCTAACTTAGGTTTCCTTTGTTATTCCTTTTTGACCACTTTTATGTCTTCATGGGCATGTCCCCTATCATCTTGGAATTGAAATTTGACCTTATAGTCGTGTTTGTCCCATTGAATTTGACATTTTTCCCTTTTATTGCCCTCTGTTTCGACCCACGGTTCATAAGTTATTATTTTGTGATGGATTTTGTACGATTTGGATGTATTTCCACGTGAATGTGCCATTTTTGCTCTGAAACTGGAGTTTGACCTTCTAGTCTCAATTCTCCCCTTTCCTTAGACATTTTGTCTTCTTATAGCCCATCATTCCCACACAGAGATTGGCTGTTATTAATTTATATGTATTTGCATGTAATTTTCTTTGATGTTTTTGGCCTTTTTCCATATGAACACCTTCATTTCTTATTGGAACCGTGCTCTCACTTGATAGCCCTATTGATCACCTCCAAGCAGACATTTTTCCTTCTTATCACCTTTCATTTCGGTAGATGGATTTTTTGTTATTAATTTTGGTTTGTGTTTTCATGTGCACTTTTTGATCTTTCTCCATGTGAACACCTCTTTTTGCCTTCTGGAAGCGTTGATTGAGTTGTCTATGCTGTTTCCTAGTTGTCCTACCGATTTTCCCATTTTCCCTTTTCTTCATCGGATGTTCGGTTGGTCCCCCATTAATTTTTTCATGTTTTTACTCTTGTCGGCTTCCTTGTGTGTCGCATGAATGCTCTGTTTTCATCTCGTGATGTGCACCAGTGGGTTCGACGTGTTGCACTTGTGTGCGGGATGGGGAGGTGCTTATGGTTCTTCTCTTCTCCCTCCTTCTCTTCTTCTTCTTCTTCTCCCCCTCTACCTTCTCCTCCTCCTCCTCCTCCTTCCTTTTGTTTCTCCTTCCCCTTCTCCTTCTTTCACCTCCCCCTCCTCCTTTTTCTCCTCCACCTTCTTCTTCTTCTCCTCGTTCCTTTTCTTTCTCCTCCCCCTCTACCTTCTTCTCTCCCTCCTGCTTTTTTCTCCTGCACCTCCTCCTATTCTCCTTCTCCCTTTTCTTTCTTTTCTTTCCTTCCTTCTCCCCCCCCTCCCCCCCCCACATGTTCGTGACACTCTCCTGTTGCCGACACCCCTTCACCATCCCTTGTGCTGATTAGTGTTTGCATGTTTGCGGTGGTTCTTGTGGATTATTTCTTGTGTTCTTGGCTTGTGATAGTTCGTGTGACGGGTTTTGCATGCGTGCAAGTGGATTTTTGTGATTACTACTCACGCATGAGGACGCGTGTCTCGTTTGGTCCATGCTGTAGAGCTCGGAGTTCCTATTCACACGTAGTAGTTTGGGTACCCATCTTTTTCCCACCAATATCCAATTTTAAAAACACATGTTTTTTTTAAAATTTCAAATAAAAACGTGAAAACACATACAAATCTTTAAAAATTCAAAACACCTTTGAAACAAATTTCGAAAAAATCATAAAAACTTAAAAAAAGGACTGATGATTAGCTCCTTATCATGAAGAGATGAAGTTGGAGTTGAAGATGATCAAAGCTAGATGCTAATTGAAAATAAAGCTATGGATTTGGTGTAGATGAAAAAGAAAAGCTATTATATCTTTCAATAGTTTGTTGGATTATCTTTTGCTAAGTTAAAGGATTGGTTAATATTGGGTTATGGTTTTCCTTTCATATATATCTTCAGACTTAAGTTAATTTGTGGCTTGGATAGAATTAGAGCTGATGATTGGCGTGATTGGTTGTTATGGTTTTTATTATTCTATTTCCAAGGTCGGGAGAACGCTCTCTTGGCTAAGTGTGGGGATGTATGTTAATGTTGAAATGATCGTATTTTTAGTATATTTTTGTTGAAAATTTGGGTGATTTTTATTTTATTTTGTGATTGATTGATTAGTTTTTAGATGGTTTGGAAGTATTTTGGAGTATGTTGGAATAGGTTGAGTAAGTTTGAGAAGCTCATGATGGTTTTTGATTGAGTTATGATGTGCTATTTGGTTATCTGGTGTACTTGTTTGGTTCTGATGGCTTTGTTTTGCTTCTGTTTTGATTTGTTTTCTTTTTGTTTGAGAGGTTATGATTGTCAATGAGTGGTTTGGAGAATGACTAGGAGCGACTTGGATAGTTTTTAATGGTTTGGATTGGGAGCTGAATGGTTTTTTGTACTTCTTGTTGACCTTTTATTGAGCTTTTGTGAATCTTCTGTTGTCTTCTGTATGCTCCTATGAGTGTTCTATTTGATGGATGTTTAGCTTGGGAGGGTTTTCTAATCTTGGTAATGGAATAATATTAGCGAAAAAGAGTTCTAAGAATCAAAGAAAGCAGATGTTGAAGACTTGAAGTGAAGACTAAAGTAATAGTGATAGTAGTGAGCCTTGAGAGGTTATTGTAGTGTCATTGGCGATCCTTCATATTAGATATAACACTTGGGAGGTATATCCACAACCAAGAGAGGACTATTGAGTATGATTATTTTCTATTCTTATGTACTATTGAGAGAAAGCATGTGCAAGAGAGATAGTGTATAAGAGATAGTCAATTTCTATGAACAAACATTGTATCTATATGAGAGAGATTGAGAGAGAGACTATGAAGACTATAAATATGATGAAATATGAATACTATGTGATGAATTCCATTCAAATTTAATTATTACTTTGTGTTCTTACGATTTTTGGTGATTTTTATGAAGAATATGGTGAATTTTTTTAATGATAAATTTGTGAGAGGTTCACTATATGATGCTATGTGAAGATTGATTGTTCTTGGCATTCTTTTTTTTCTTGTGGTTGATTAAAGTATGAAGAGCACGCTTGTTGGTGAGACAAGATAGATTTTCTTATAGTCATTTCTCTGTTTTCTTGGTGTTCCTCTTGGGGCTCCACGTTTTTGGTGTGTAGCTAGGGAAAACAAGCACCAATAGAGGTTGAAAATCTCATATGGTCATCAATGAAGGTTACAAAATACTTATATTCCTCGTATGGTCATCTATGAAGATTATATGATATTTATATTTCTCTTATGGTACATTCCTCCTTGATAGCAGAAACATGTCACTATCCTAATGTGGGCTTTAGGTGATAGACTAATCCCATTGTCTTCTAAAGCTATAGAAAGTTGGATCACTATATGTTAACCCCAAGTCGAGATGGCAGAAAAATTTAAAAAAAAGCAAAAGGAAGATAGAAAAAGAGCAAAGACACGCAGGCGGCCTGTAAAGATGAACTAGGGCAAAAAGCGCAACTTTAAATGAAAAGGCGCCTCAAAAAACTCAAAAAACTCTTGTAAAAGAGCACCAGGCTCCCTCCGGTGCCAATTGTAAAATATTAGATGGATGTAGGCTAGAGGCACAAGGCTAGAAGAGGGAAACGGAAAAAGGACCTTGCCACAATGGCCGATCATGTAAAAAAGGAATGGGTGCCTATGGGATTTTAGGGCTTGTATATAAAGTTCAAAAAGTGAATGAAAGCTCATTCTTTTGATGTGTGGTAACAAGAGTCTTCTTCTTCTTCTCTCCTTCTCATCTTCTTGCTTGTGTGTGCTCTTGAGAGAGGAAGTGTGAGAGTGTGAGGGAGTGAGTGTGTGAGAGTGAGGGATCAAGAGGGTAAAGCTCTTCACCATCTCCTCTTTTTCTTCTCTTCTCTTCTCTTCTCTCTTCTTGCGTGCGCGGTTATGGATGGAGCTTGGAGGTGGAGGAGGCTTGAGGATGCATGAGCTTGCATCTAGGATCGTGGAGCTATCGGCGTGTGTGAGAGAGGAGGCAACTCATATCGGCATCAATGTAAGCTCACTACACTCATAGGATCGTTGACACATCGGCTAAGTGAGAGATAGCCATTAGAGCTCGCTTGGAACACTTGAAACAATAAGCGGTCCGTGGGTCTTGGCAGTAGAGCGAAAGCTCCCACATTCTGGTTCTGCCGGGACCAACGGATTCAAGCTTGAGCACTTGCGCGCCTCATATCAAGCATCGAAGTAAGGGATTCATCCCCGAAATGGAGCTTGAGATAGGTAGGAAGTTTGGGTGTTTTTGATCTTTGAAACAAGTAAGTATTTTGGTATATTTTGTTTGTTTGATGATTGGGAAACATGAAGAAATTAGTTCAGTTCTTTGCTTTCGATTCTTGTTGCATTTAGAGTAGGCTATGATTAGGAAATCGCACCGGAGAAGGGTAGGGTTTACTGTTGCAAAGCAGGGTGCAAAACATGGCAAAAATCGTGCAAAAATGGCAAAAAGCTCGCTTGTGATGCCTAAGATCGGCAAGTGAGTGATTGGGGGCACCAACACCATACCTGGGAAGGGGTATAAGAGCCAAGAGGCCAAGGGAGAGCTCATTTGTGACCATTTGAGAGAGAGAGAGAGAGAGAGAGAGAGAGAGAGAGAGAGAGAGAGAGAGAGAGAGAGAGAGAGAGAGAGAGAGAGAGAGAGAGAGAGAGAGAGAGAGAGAGAGAGAGAGAGAGAGAGAGAGAGAGAGCCATCCCACGATTCGATTCTATCGCACCATCGACGAGCCTACCGCTCAATTCAGGTATATGAATCCCTTCCCCTATCCCCCTAGATAGGATCTGGAGGTTATTGCTTACTATGATTGCCTAAATCGCACGAATCGACTAAAATCGTCCCTTCGCTGTCATCGCGCCGCTGCACTAGGCGCGTCCGAGTGGCCTTTTCTGGGCCGAGTCCCAGAATCGGCCCTCGGCCCCTTACCATTTGGCCCACTCGGTCCGAAATCCAAATTGGCCCTCGACCCGTCCGAGTCCATTATTTGGCCCAAACCATTCGGCCCGTCCGAGTCAAACCATCCGAGCCTATTGATTCGGCCCGTCCGAGCCAATAATTCGGCCCTCGACCCATCCGAGTTCAACATTCGACCCTCGGCCGCCCTCGGCCCCGTTCGAGTAACCTCGTCCGGGTCTGCTCTGTCCGAGTCACCTCGTTCGAGTTTGCTCTGTTTGAGTTAGGGATTCGGCCCTCGGCCTTGTGCCTCGGCCCGTCCGAGTGACCCACTCGGACTCTGCAATTCGGACCAGTTGGGCCAAGTGTAGATTTTTAACAAATTTTCAAAAAATTGACCTGACCCAGCTAGAACTCAGCAATGCAAACTATCGAAAGTCCTTAAGATGCTCAGAACTTGATTTTGGCACATGGAATAGGCAAAATCGTAGGGCACAGTCGCTTAGCAGCTAGAAGTAGGCAGTTGTGAGACCCAGAGACTTAGATGCAAACCGCTGAGTTGTAAAGCCTAATTGAACAAAAAATGGACGAGGCAATATATTAGAGAAACCCTAAACCCTGCCAAGACGGCGAAAGAATTGACCAACAAGCCTATCGGGCCCAAAACAACGCGAGAGTGCATAAGATGCTTAGAAATTGGTTGCTGCACTCACCCTGAATTTCCGCACTTGAAGTACACTTAAGGAAACTGAAAGCGTGATTGAGCACAAGTGCACAGGAAAAGACACACACATTGAATGGCCATAAATTGAGGATTGTATTCAATAACTGAAGGAACTCACCCAGATAAACCACTCAAGGAACCCACCAGTAGGAGAGGACCCAAGACATAGACAAACCATCAACGCGCAAAGTAGGACCAAGCAAGGGGCACCGACGAAGTGGATTTGACAAGTCTAGTGAACTTGATGGATAGCTTGGTGGAGTACGAGAACTCGACAATGGCAGAAGAAAGTACAGACCGCAGATCTAATGAGGAATTTGACTTAGGAGTCTTTCCAGATGTTATTCAGCAAGCTGGTCAGCAGTTACGATGCTCATGCCCGGTATGAGCACCGTGACAGGACAACATACGCTATTATCGCAGATGTAGAAGAGGAGAGAAAGCTAGCCCGCAAAGCATTGCAAAGTATAGCTAAATACAATAGGGATCAGCAGGCTAGGAGCCAAAGGCAAAGCATGGAGTTGCGAGAGGTGCAACGGGTGCTGAACCTGGCTGGCAGAAATCGAACGGACCATGAGAGAGCACTAGAAGGAGACTTAACACTGAGGGAGCTTCTCATGAAGTGGCTGCTCGATAACACGGCTACAGAGCAAAGTGCCACGGCACTAGCGATATCGCTGCTCACAGGATTAGGAGCAAAGTAGGGCTCAAAGAGCCAGCTTAAAATCCCTATTGTTGCCAAGTAACTCGATAAGTACCAACCCTGATCCATACAGCTTTATTGAGTAGTTCGAGCAAGTTTGCGAAGCCAACGGCCTCAACAACCTAACTCAACGCTCTCAAGCGTTCGGGCTTTGCTTGGGCAACAAGGATAGGACATGGTATACGAGCTTAGATACTGCAGAGCGAGCCAACTTCGATGGCCTCAAGGATCTCTTTATTAAGAGATTTGCCGAGCTTGGATACTCCGATAATCTACTAGTACGCTTGATGAACGTCAAGTAGAAAGAGAAGGAGGACATTCGCGATCACATGACCCACATGAGGAGTCTCTTCAAGAGAATCCCTACTGGAGAGCGGCCGATTGAAAGAGTAGTATCAACTGTATTCATCAGCGAACGAGGAACTATATAAGGCTTTGGCAGGCAACTTGAGCTTGCAGATGGGATGCACTAGCTACGGTCTTTGAGGAAGCCATCCGAGTTGACAATCAACTGAAGGAATGAAGCTCTAGGAGCTCGCGAACTCTGAGCAAACCAACTCACGAAATTTAGAGAGAGCGTTAACCATGAGTAAGCGATCAGTCCCATCATCCCAAGATAAGGGGAAAACCACCGAGACCGAACCAACACTTGGCTGACGTTAAGATGGAATTAACCAAGTTGCAAGACATGTTGAGACGACCAACGCGTTCACACGTCCAATGCGTGTATTGTGGTGGAAACCACTTGGCCAGCCGAGTGTCAAGACCCTAGGTCAAGACCTTGCGCTAACTGCGGTAGGTTCGGTCATGATGTCGTGCATTGTAGATTGCCAAGAAGACTTCCATACTCACAGCCATACCGCCAGCCTTACCTAGCGAACATGCCGTAGCCATTTTTTGGAAGGGGAGCCCCATTGGCCCTCCCGGCGCCTAACGACATTAAGCCGGCTGTTCCTAGGATGGAAATAAATCCTACAGGCATTCCTAGACCGCCTGGTCCTTATGTAACCCATCCACCGAATGACGCTCCTGTCCACTACGTGGAAGAACCAACTGAAGAAGAAACCTACGTATACCCTTATGTCTCGCATGACGACGAGGGCAATGTAGTCCTTATGGATTATTGACCAATGCTGGTGATGGTGTTGGGAAGAGGGCGAGGTAGAGGCCAGGAGGGCAGACGCAGGATCCAATCATTTGTTGGACTTGTGGTCACCCAGGACATGTCTCGTCACGCTACCCTGAAAGGGAGCAGCAAAACAGGGACAAGGTTGATCGAAGATGTGCAGAGTGCGGAATCACTCATCTCTTCGTTGATTGCCTAAAGTGAAAGCCATCTTCTAGTTCAGCCAACGTGCCATCTATCCCATTGGGGCTATTTGGTGTCGAGAACCTCGATGGGGAGGCCACACCTATCCCATTGCGGGTCATGACCTGTGCCCAAATGAAGCAGGCCGGAATCTCTTTGCCAGGACCTAGCAATCTCGATGCAGCCTCGATAGGAAAGAAGAGCCGTAGACGGAGAAGGAAGAGGTCGGAAGCTAAAATCGCACTAAAAACCGGAGAGTGCTACAACTTTGCCTGCTGGAAAGAAGGTCTCTGACGCCACAAAGGCAGAGACTTCAGCCCCTAAGACGACCGCAAAGGGAAGTGCTAAGGTAGGGGAATACCCGTATCGGAAGTGACAATTAGAGGCCATAGAAAAGGTGAAGGAATGGGTGAAGGAAGCTCAAGAGCATCTAAAAGATGCGGAGCCCATCATAGAGGACGAGATCGATGATCTCTCCAGCATAAGCATGCCGGTCTCACCTGCTCCAACCAAAGTCGGGAGAAGCAACTGCACAATAAGCAGTGCCGCTAAGGCCAAGCCTTGATGCTACAGGGCCGCAGATCAGTCACAGCCATTGGCCAGGACAATCCAGGTTAGGAGAGAGATGAGCACCCAACAATCACGTTGGTGACTACCCCTGTAACACTTAGCCTTGTAGATCTGCTTAGGCAACATCCCACCCTATGGAAAACCCTATGGCAAGATCTTAAGTATTGGGTTGAAGGGTCATGAGAGCAGGTCACGGCAAACTCTCATGACCATGACGCAGAGATGCAAATACCGAGTTTGACGCTGCACTCTATGCCTAAATCCTTACACGTCAATGCCTTCTGGGAAGGTTCCGAGATGCATGCAGTCTTACCGGTTGTAGCCCTAGGTGAGACAATGAGAAAGGGAATCGTAGACATGGGAGCTGGGGTTAGTGTGCTTAGCCATGCAGTGCTTCAGACTTGGGGAAACCCACTTATTGAGACTGCTAGGTTTAGTGTCACACTAGCAAATGGTATGAGAGTCAAGCCATTCGGGGTGCTTAAGAATTGGCCAGTGAAGATCGCAGGTGTCTAGTTCTCCATTGACTTTATAGTCATGAAGGGAGTGGACTACGACATCCTATTAGGCCGACCCTGGATGCGCAACGCTAGAGTCATCGAAGATTGGGGTAACGGCTTGATCTTCCTTGGCAATAGGACGGACGCCGTGAGAGTAGAGATGGACACCTGGAAGACCTCACTAGTCGACTTAGATGCCATCTCCGCTATGCTCAAGGGTAATGCTCAAGTCAAGAAGTCCTATGGGCCCTTGACCAAGTATATCCCATGCTCAGAGGATGAGCGAGATTGGATGCACGTCCTCGCTACAATCGACCTGTCGTTCTCAGATCATGAGGCATATGAGCAAGCCATCAAAACAATCGGCAAGGCTAACGACACACTCTCCGTACCAATCTGCATGATGGCAGGAAGCCTTTGTGGGAAACCGAAGCCCATCAACTTCCAAGTCCCAACCAACAAAAGGGAACTCCAGGAGATACTGGAATACCTAACGGACAAGCTAGCTGGCAATCCAGCTGCAAATTTCAAACCATTCCAGGATCTCTTAGATGAATCCAAGTGGCAATGGACCAGAGTGCATGACTTAAACCTCATGTATAACTGGGCCCTAGTTCCTGACCAACGACAGGAAATATACCAAGCCCTAGGAGACGACGAGCAGTTTGATGAAGAGGATTCTAATGACGAATACGAAGACTGCCAATCGTTCAGTGATGAAAGTGAGGGTGAGGTAGATACCGTGGAATACGACACTGAAGGACAAGAAATAGAGCAAATACGAGCAGACTCCAAGCCGCAGAAAAAGAGTATCTTCAGGATGGAGCGAGGGGTCATGTGCATGGAATGTGATCGTGCCTAGTTGGAACACGTAGGAGCCATAGACCTTGAGCAAGCAGGCCTAGCCCAGCCAAGAACGACATCAGTACTTAGGACTGAATCACCATCTGAACTGCGCCCACCAGAAGAGACCACCTCTTCTAGCGAAGACGAAGGGTCCGACTCTGAATCGGAGGTTAGTTCGGATAGTGATCCAGAAATCCCTAGGCCGCCCACAACCAGACGCACCAAGGGGGACCTACTCGTCCACCTGAGGCACAGACGATTAAGGTAGGAAAAGGCAAATCAACCCAGGGATACACGAATGGAAGAACAACGAAAACCGTAGGACCTCCCTAAACGATTTACGAAATTCAAAAAAGGGGATAGGGTAATAGTTCTGTTAGGTGCCAAACGTCAAGTGCAGACGAGCGAACCAATCGAGGGACCAGCCAAGGTCAAGGAGGTGGACCTAGCCCAGGAAGGGAAAACACCCCGACCAGTCTTCATTGCCGATGACTTGACTAATGAAGAAGAAACGAGTCTTGTCGCTCTCTTGCAAGAGTACATAGATGTGTTCGCCTGGTCCTTAGAAGAGCTTAAGGGGGTAGATCCGAGTGTTGTGACTCACAACATATCCATGATGCTAGACGCAACGCCGGTCAAGCAGCGACCGTATCCTATGAATCCAAAACACGCTCATGCTGTCAAAGAAGAGATTGATAAGCTGATGAGAGTGAGATTCATTTACAAAATTGAGCACACAGATTGGGTATCACCCATAGTCATCGTGATGAAGAAGAATGGAAAAATCCGAGTGTGCATCAATTACAAGAAGGTGAACACTGCTACCAAGAGGGACAACTATCCGTTGCCGTACACCAAGGACATGCTTGAGAGAGTGGTAGGCAAGGAAGCCTATAGTTTTCTGGACGGCTTCTCAGGGTACAACCAGGTGCAAGTGCATCCTACGGACAGGCATAAGACTGCCTTCACCACTGAGTGGGGCGTCTTTGCTTACATAGTCATGCCCTTCAAGTTGACTAATGCCCTTGCCACTTTCCAATGCCTCATGTGCACCATCTTTAAGGACATGCTTCGCAAGGAGTTAGAAGTCTTTGTCGACGACCTCTGTGTCCACTCGACCTGGATCAAACACCTAGACAAACTCCGAGCACTCTTCGAGCGGTGTCGATTATATTGTCTCTCCTTGAACCCCTTAAAGTGCCAGTTTTGGGTGAAGCATGGATGCATCCTAGGGCATGTGCTATCGAAGAACGGCATTTCCACTGACTTCTAGAAGGTCAGGGTTATTGTTGACCTTCCACCCCCAAACAACTATAAGGGAGTTCAATGCTTTCTAGGCCATACTGGATACTATCGGTGGTTTGTACTGAATTATGCGTTGATCGCCAGACCCTTGTACAAGCTGCTTATTGTCTTCGAATGGACCGAAGTATGCCAACGGGCATACGAAGAGTTGAAGAAGGCTCTAACCACAGGACCAATCCTATGAGCCCCAGATTGGACCATTACTTTCCACGTGCATATCGATGCTTCTAAGTTTGCCGTGGGGGCAGTGTTGTGCCAACCTGGCAAATAAAATTTAGACTATCCAGTGAGCTTTGCTAGCAGATAACTCACTGAGATGGAAATGAACTACTCAACGACGGAAAGAGAGGGATTAGCCATGGTATTCGCTGTGAAGAAATTCCGGCATTATCTTTTGGCCACTCCCTTTATCTTCTTCGTGGACCATCAAGCCTTGCTTTATCTAGTAAACAAACCTTGCGCTACAGGACGCATAGCTCGATGGCTCCTTTTGCTTTTAGAGTTTGACTTCTCCGTGGTGGTACAGAAGGGAAAACGCCATTACATGGCTGATCACATGTCACGCATTCCCACCAGAGAAGTCGCTGGAGAAGGTATTGTTGATGAATTACCTAATGCCCATTTGTTTAACCTTTCCAGCGAGAGAGATCTATTTAAGGCTGATCTAACGCTATATTGGGCAGATGGCATAGTCCAAGTGCTTGAGCATGGACTGCTTGACTGACCGATAGAAAAAGCCCGACTTAGGCGATTGATCCTTAAGATCCAGCCCTATCAGCTGATTGCAGGCCAACTCTACAGGCTGGGGCAAGATGGATTGCCGCACATATGTGTTTGCGAGCATGAGATGCACGATGTGCTCTCAAAGGCACACAACGGCATTGCTGGAGGGCACTTTAGCTGGAATACGATAGCACGAAAGGTGCTGCAGTCTCAACTGTGGTGGCCCACGCTTTTCCGCGATGCAGCACAATTTGTTAAGCACTGTGATGAGTGCCAGCGGACGAAGGTTCTGATTCGCAAGGATCAAATGGAATTAACCCCAGTTATTGCTTGACAACCCTTCGAAAAAGAAATGGGCAGAAGCGAGAGCAATACGAAAAAACGATACTAGAACGACTGCTAAGTTCTTATGGAAGCAAGTGATTTCACGATTCGGCTACCCCATCGAACTGATTAGTGACCAAGGCACACACTTCATCAATGAAGTGATCGCGCATCTCCTATCCACCTTCCTCATCATCCATCGCAAATCCTCGCCATACTACTCTCAAGCAAACGGTCAGGCCGAATCAACGAATAAGATTCTTGTCAATGTCCTGACCAAGGTTGTCTTTGTTTCACGTAGCAACTGGGATAACAAGTTGATGGCAGCTTTGTGGGCTTACCGCACAGCTTATAAAACGGCTGTTGGTCAAACCCCCTTTAGGCTAACATATGGAATTGAAGTGATTCTACCATTAGAATTATTTGTTCCTAGCCCGAGAATAACACTTCAAGAACGATGGGAAGGGAAGGAGGCATGGACACAACGCTTGGTTGAACTCGAACGCCTCTCGGAGACTCGTCTTCTAGCCACCCATGTGCTGATCTGTGAAAAAGCCCAATGCAAGAGCTAGTTTGACCAGCACATCAAGCAACGCGAGTTCGAACAGGGTGACTTAGTGCTCCTCTACTCAGTTAAGGGGCATAAGCAAAAAATGAAATTTAGAGGTCTTGGACCCTTCAAAGTTCGTGCAATCAGCCGAACAAGCAATGTCAAACTTGAGACCCTAGACGGTGCAGGAATAGGCTTCTTCAATGGCAGTTGTGTCAAGAAATACTACCCTCCTAAGCATCCTTTGCATGAGCCACCGATGTTAGAACCGCCTACCAAAGTACGAGTAGCCACAATCATTGAAATCGACGATGAGAATGAGGAAGCCGTACAGCCCGCATACCTCCATATTACAGTCACTGCCAACCAAACATGCACTTTTAATGCCCTGATCGATGAGGGAGTAGACTTCAATGTCTTAACTCACGATCATTGGATCCAACTTGGCAAACCACGACTTCAACCCACCACTACCAAATTAAGCCCATATGGGGCCCACTCATATGCACTTCTGGGCAAGTGCAAAGCCGCCGTCTCTATCGAGCCTGTAATTGTACCACTGATTTTTTACGTGTTGCTAGACACTAAAGACGCGGGCACGGAGTTGCTGCTGGGGCAGAACTTTCAAAAAGCAGGCTCACTGCAATGTTGATTATGAGTCGCAGCACATCCACCTCGCAATCGGCAACGTTCACATTGTTACAGCTTTTAGTAAGGGCTGCGCAACCTCATCCCGCGCCACAAAGCCACCGATAGAAACATATGTAGTCAAGTCTAAGGAGGGGGGTAGTGCGCGGCCGCCACTCCCTGAATTTCATAAACCACAACCCATAGCACCCAAAGCTAAGGCCCAACAGCCTCACCTTCAGTGGATGCCTAAACAGCCGCAACAGCTGCCTAGGAGTCGACACTCCTACCCTTATCAAACCAGAAACTCTAAACCTAGGAGGCCCAGATACAGTTACAGGTATAGACGCGTAATCAATCAAAGATGGGTTCCCAAAGCCCTCTTGCACGCACAAGGCTACTATGAGGGCAATGCTTGGATATGGATACCTAAGGCCCACATGGCCAAAGGCATCATTTGTACGCCAGCCTCAAAC
Source organism: Lygodium microphyllum (assembly GCF_053477565.2). Classification (NCBI taxonomy): domain Eukaryota; kingdom Viridiplantae; phylum Streptophyta; class Polypodiopsida; order Schizaeales; family Lygodiaceae; genus Lygodium; species Lygodium microphyllum. Next base: position 41,618,466 of record NC_141162.1, read on the forward strand.
TTGATCATCCCAAAAATCGTAAAACTTGAAAACCACAAGCCGCAGAGCTTCCTTGACCCGCAACCATCAAGTTCATCCATGCGTGAACCCAAGAGAGTCGCCTAAGCTTATCGACCCAAGCGATAGCCACCATCACAAGAGCCATCACCTGTCAAAGTCGATCCGACTTCCCAAATCCATCCTGAAAGCAGCAGGCCGTTACTCGAGGCTGCTCCTAACCCAGCCATAGTCCTAGCGACCCAATCGCAAGCTCAAGAACACTCGCAACCACAACTTTTTGTTGCTAAAGGCTCAAGTCCTATCAAACCCCAACCACCCGTAGGCCTTAGACCCTCTTACGAGAGGAAATCCTTTTTTACACTAGCAGCTAATTTAGCTGAAGAAACAGGGGATGACATGGTGGATTGCATTAAGCGACTGGACGCCACTTTTGTGTCGCTAGCTTTGAGCTACGATCGACTGGACTTAGGCCTATTGGACGAATCCTTTGCAACCAAAGTTCAAACGATGCCTTGTTCTTGGGAAAAGTTTGAATTCGCGTTCGCAAAAGCCGCTACCTCTGCTCTGCTGAATTGCTCAGTAGTGAGATCTCCAAGAGCAAGTAATCAAACAACGCCTCATCATGTCGTATGATCAGTGAACCACTTCTGCCATCACTGAACAAGAAGTTACAAAGCTATCAAGACTTGCTGCGACGGAATCCCAGTTCTTAAAGCATTGGTACACTCTTAGGTTGCAATGGGAAGTTGAAGGATGTCGAATAATGACCAACGCTGAGTAGTGCCGCGCTATCAAAATAGCAGAGTACGACCCCACTTACGTTGCGCCAACCTCGTATAGAGTGTTAACCACTCTTTTGTGGTCGACCCTTAGAAGAGCACATCAAAGGACACCCTTACCTCGATCGCTTGTTGACTAAGGAAGAGTTACACATTGCTAGCCATGTTAACTCTGGTGACTTCCTAATAGATGTTCTCACATACATCACGTACGTGGGGATTCGGCCCTTTGATTTGGACCGCGAAGCTCATTTGGAATACAATCCCAATTTCTATACTTGGCTCCTTCACAAGTAACCCCTACACCTCCATGCCGAAAGCTCTTAACCTTCTGATGCTAAATCCTAGGAAGGATCCTTCTCAAGCTGGAAGGGGAGGGGGTAAGGTGAATTAAATCAGAATCAGTAAATCAAATCAAAGTCAGTGAAGCACATAGACATATATTATGAAAAACGGACAGGGTAGGAAAAGGGCATGAAAATTTCGAAGTAAAGGGCAAAAAGTCAAAGTCTGAAAAGGAGAATCTACATTGGATCTTAATGAATTCATTCAAAAGCATAGAGTTTTTCTTTTTCAGCAAATTATTATGTCGCAAGCACTAATGAAAATTACGATTTATGATAGGAACAAAAGATGTCGCAGCAAGACCGCGCCCACTGACTCCCGTTCACACACGAGGAAAGAGAGCAATATCGCATCTACTTAGAAAACCGTGCCTTCAGCTAGCTTAAGTTTCGAACCATCCGCAACATAGAAGCTGTGGTGGCTAGGGGGGAAGCAGCTAAGAGGGTGGTTGAGCAATGTAACCTCACCAAGTACCTTGAAAATTTCTCACAGGATCCGGACCGCCTGAAGTGTGTGGAGTTCCTCAGATCATACGACCCTAGACCAAGAATGAGGCACAGTGACGGTGGGTAGAGGAGAAAGTACCAAGCAGGTGCAGGTCCGCTAGATCCAGACCAAGAATGCGGCATGGTGGTGGTGGGTAGAGGAGAAAGTGCCAAGCAGGTGCAGGTTCGCTAGATCCAGACCAAGAATGCGGCACAGTGATGGTGGGTAGAGGAGAAAGTGCCAAGCAGGTGCAGGTCCGCTAGATTCAGCCTTGGTGAAGAAGGCGTTGGGATTGGAGCCAAAGACGGAGAGAAAACAGAAGAAGGATGTCTATGCTATGTTGAAAATGAAAAGGGAGGAGGTGCTCACCAATGACGGCATCAGCATCCAAGACATTTCCAACGCAGAAGCTAGGCTGCAAGCAAAACTAGTACATGTGTTCTTCTCCGGCCAGTGCTACAACTCCCTGATGCATCGAATCAGTGTGCCTGTGCTGGAGAACATAGCGGCCCACACTCTGGATGAAGTTGACTGGAACAGGTATGCACGAAAAACTATCGACCAGGCAGCTAAAGCATTGGCTTTAGGAAGTGTGCCAGCAGGTGGAGAGTCTCCAGCCTCCAAGGTTACAGAAAGGAAGAAAGCTTCATCCAAGGCCTCTTACATCGGGTATGGAGGTGTCTTGACTGCGCTCATTCAAGAGGCAGTAAGAGAGATGCAAAATGCAGAGGAGGGAGAAGGAGAAACGCCCGATAGGACGCCCCCTCACCAGGACAGAGAAGAATCTACCGATAGAACTGAAACAGATGAAGAAGGGGAAGAACAGGAAAGCAGGAAGGCGACCAAGAAACCCAAAAAGAAGACAACTCAGAGGAAGAAAAAGGATGACGAGGGCCGCATGAAAGAGAAAGAGGACTTAGAGAAGGCCAAGAGAGAGTCCCTTAGGGAGGCCAAGGAGAGGGAGAAGAAGAAAAAACAGGAAGAAGAAAAGGAAAAGGAGGAATTATAGAAGGCTAAGAAGGCATCAAAACAGGAGGCAGAGGAGAGAAAAAGAAAGGAAAAGGAAGAAAAAGAGAAAAAGAAGGAAGAGTAGAGAAAAACAGAAGAGGAAAGGCGAAGAAAGGCTGATGAAGAAGAGGAAGAACTAAGAAGGAAGGAGGAAGTGGACCTGGCTGACGCTACATGTCGGTCCATCGAACAACAAAGCAGAGCAGATGAACTGGGAAGTTTGAGCCCACATAGAGAAGAAGGGCCTGGTTCAAGCACACAGGTGCCGGATATTGTGCCGGGCAAGGGCAAAGCCCCAATGCACCTAATTCCTACTCTATTGGTGCCTCCCACCGAGCCAACCACCATCACCCCCAGCATCCTCACCAGTGCAGATGTATCAAATTTTGTGGCATGGATGCAGTACTTCATTAACAAGGAGATAGCCTAGGGGAAGAGCACTGAAACTACGGCTACAGGGCAAAAGCGGCCGGCCATAGACGCAGAGTTTAGGCAAGATCCTAAACGATAGAAGGTGGAGGCCTCAACAACACCCATCCAACCAACAATGACACCACCAGCTAATTATGACAAATACGTCGCCAAGCTACTCTCTCAGTTGGAGAAAGCTAAGGAGGAACGAAAGCTAGCTGTGGTTGAGTTGGCAGCTGAGAAGGAATCAATAGCCACCTTCTAGCTTGACAAAACAAGGATGATAGACATGCAGTAAAGGGAGATCGCGGATCTCAAGCAGGAAATAAAGGCTAAGGATGACAGGGAAGAGCACTGGAGGCAGCAGCTCGAGAATGAAACACAGGAGTTGGTGAAGATGCAAAGAGAACATAAGCTCCTGATAATGCAATATCAAGAGCTCATTGCAAAAACTGCTAAAGTTGAAGAGCTCATGGCTGAGCTCAACGCCAGGGATGAGAAAAGAAAGCAGGACATGGAGGAGTAGCAAGAAGAGATTGAGCGCCTAACCGATCAGTTGAACTCTAAAAAAGAAGAACAGGAGAGGGTGATCAGGGAATTGGAGGACCAAGAGCAAAGGCTCATGATACTGACCCTGAAGCAAGGGGAGAGCATGGAGGAAATGAACAAGAGAGTAGAGGAGTGGGCGGTGCATAATGAAAAGAGGGTGAAGACAATGGCACGGCGCCTTGCTCTGGTAGAAAAGGAAAAGATCATTGCAGAGAGTAAGGCAGAAGCTGCCCAGGTGGCCTTCGGTGCCCAACAAGAAGCCTTCCTCGACACCATCATGGACACTACTTGCCCAGAGGAGGGAGAGTTGTTGGAGGTGGCACAAAGGAAGCTCAACATTGCACGCAGAGCCCTATATGCAGGACTGCAAATGCCACCCTGACCTGCGAAGGTTATGCTGAGCTTGGATGAGCAACAGAAATACCTATTGTTGGCCAGCCTCACCCCCAAGAAATAGACGCCCTAGGATTTGAAGAGGGAGCACAGCAGGGAGACCGGCAGGGAGAGGGAGCACACCTTGAGTTCGACATGGACAGATTCAGTGAATATGTAATCCCACAACCCCCCTCACCGCATGATCAGGAGCAGCAACCACTCGACCCGCCCCTGGACAGACAAGCCACGCTCAAGGAGCGACGAAAAAAATGGTGGAAGAAGCCAGAAGGCAGCTGCAGGCCAAGCCAGTTGTGCGGCAATCCGCATCCCTCCCACCATGCCTCGATGACCTCCCAACGCAATTCCACGCGGAGCTGGTGATTTGGGAACGGCAGGAAATCGAAAAGGGCCCTTTTTCTTTCAGCTTCCTTATGCCTAATAGCCTGAGAAGGGTCCTGCCCAATCAAAGTAATGGAGAAGATGATCGCGGCTGGCAGCCGACTGGGCCAAAAAATGGCTGGACGACAGGGTAAAGTCCCCCACTCTATGGGGCATGGAGGAAGCAGAGTTTTGGCAAGACAAAGTGTTCAAGGTGCCGCACACTGTAAGGGGCTACAACTGCCAATCCCTCTGGAGAAGGCGAATATGCAATTTCAACATGCTCGCATGGATGGGATTTTGCAACACCCTACCTTACGAGAGGAATGACCCCACATTCATGGCGTATCCTCGTAGGGTAGCTGTGGATTTTGTCGCCACCTTCCATGGGTGGCATGACTTCCCCATCATCTACAATTCCAATGCCACCTCCTTCGAGAATAACCTCCTTTTTGATTTAGGAAGCCTAACCAACTCCATGACTCACTTTCTCACAGAATTCTCCTCTTGTCCCGATCCCGCTTTTATAACTATGTGTAATTACCTTAGGCTTCTTAAGCTATTACTCAAGCAAGATCCTGCACCACAGGAGAATGGCTTGCCCCCCCTCTTTTTTGATCCCAATGCTATTGATAGCTGCGCTATGGCATGCTTGATGATGAGAGCTAGCTTACTCCCCTCCTTTTGCCTAGCTCTCCTAGAGGACATGAGTGATAGCCAATTTGCTAGGTGTAATCACACATTTCTCTCCACCATCTCTCTCCACGTCCACATGAACGTGAAAGGGTACATGTAAAGCCACCAATTTTTGTGCAAATCCATCCGCTCTCCTTCCCCCCCTCATTCAGATGAAGAGGATTAGGCCTGGCTGTCATTCATTACACCAAAAAAAAAAGAAGAAGAGAAAGAGTAAGAGAAGAGCGAGGTAAGGACAAGGAAAAGAACAACATGAAAAGAAAAGCACGAATGCCATTTCACACTGAATGGATAGAAAAACTCACTTGCAGAACCACTAAAGTACGATCACTGCACCTAGGGGTCCTCAAGTTAGGCGTGCCCGGTGGCTTTGGTCGACTGGCTCCGCTCCTAACCCCCTAGCCCTTTTTGCTCCCCCACTTCACGCTTAGGGCCCATCAAGGGCAGGACATACCTAGGGAGGTAACACTCGCCTATGGTTAGACCTGTCACCCTAAGCTACTTGCATTGCACCTCCCTTTGCACCAATGGGGTCCTCAAGAGTGGGATATCACCTAGGCTTTCCTGCGGTTAGACCCACCTCCCCATTCCACTAGCACAAGCACACTACACTAACACAATAAGATAGACACTCCCCTTAGGTAGAGCACCGCACCTTCTCCTTCAGGCACCCCAAAAGCGCCAAACCACCAACTTCGGAGGCCCTCGTCAACCCATGACATCCAGTTAGCTGCTCCTACAAACATCATTCTTAAGCTTCCACAAGCACCTGAGTTTACATGTGGCCCCTCACCCTTACACCACCCCAACACCGAAGTGCCATGAGATTGGCACCCGTCTAGGGGGGGGGGGGGGGGTAATGTTAACCCCAAGTCGAGATAGTGGAAAAATGAAGAAAAAAGCAAAAGGAAGATGAAAAAAGAGCAAAGACACGGAGGCGGCCTCTAAAGATGAACCGGGGCAAAAAGCGCAACTTTAAATGAAAAGGCGCCTCAAAAAACTCGGAAAACTCTTGTAAAAGAGCGCCAGGCTCCCTCCTGTGCCAATTGTAAAATATTAGATGGGTGTAGGCTAGAGGCACAAGGCTAGAAGAGGGAAATGGAAAAAGGACCTTGCCACAATGGCCGGTCATGTAAAAAAGGGATGGGTGCCCATGGGATTTTAGGGCTTGTATATAAAGTTCAAAAAGTGAATGAAAGCTCATTCTTTTGATGTGTGGTAACAAGAGTCTTCTTCTTCTTCTCTCCTTCTCATCTTCTTGCTTGTGTGTGCTCTTGAGAGAGGGAGTGTGAGAGTGTGAGGGAGTGAGTGTGTGAGAGTGAGGGATCAAGAGGGTGAAGCTCTTCACCATCTCCTCTTTTCTTCTTCTCTTCTCTTCTTTCTTCTTGCACGTGCGGCTATGGAGGATGGAGCTTGGAGGTGGAGGAGGCTTGAGGATGCTTGAGCTTGCATCTAGGATCGTGGAGTTACCGGTGTGTGTGAGAGAGGAGGCAACTCATATCGGCATCAAGGTAAGCTCACTACACTCATAGGATCGACGGCGCGTCGGCTAGGTGAGAGATAGCCATTAGAGCTCGCTTGGAACGCTTAAAACAATAAGCGGTCCGTGGGTCTTGGCGGTAGAGCGAAAGCTTCCACACTATAGCCAAAAGTTTTTCACAAAATTGATGAGAAAAACAAATAGAATGAGTATTGATGGAAGATTTGACCTTCATTGAAGAATCTCTAGATATCATTAAGTGGGAGATTGTGAAGAAGCTTCAAGAGTAATGGTCAATGGAGATTCATAGGAATAATAAGGAAAAAAGTTGAAACTTGTTCGTGGATGCACGATAACAAGATATGTGGGATTCTTGGTGCATGGATAACCTTCTATTTATTTAATTGGCAACCCATTGGAAGCTAGTAGACAAAGTGTTCTTCATAACTTATGCTATTGAAACCCTCCAAAGTTGGTACTATCAGGACAATCACACTATGATAATCCTCAAAAGAATGAATTTTGATACCTTTAGAATTGCATATCTTCCTCTCTATAGTGGAATGAAAGTAGAATTTAGAGATGTTGAAAAGAAGGAAGACTAGGTGGAGCCAACTTCTTGATGAATTACATAATCAAGAGGCAAGCACTAGAATGAATCTAGAGGTAGGTAAGAAGAGAGTGCAAAGGCCATAAGTCCTCTATTGCCCCAACCCACACTTATATTATGAGCTGAATCCCTCCTCATTTGATTATTCCAATGTGGCTAAACCATTTGCCTAGTCAAATACAAACATAAACCTAGATAGCCATGTTTACCCCCTTGGCTGTCATGTGTAATGGTTTCAATTTGGTTTGCTCGTCTTTAGCCTTCGAAATCTCAAAAGTCAAGAGATGCCCTTTGGACCATAGTCTTTCTTACTTTTTCTCTTATTGATGCCTATCTAGAATATGAAAACAATGACCATACATGCATATTTTGGCAATAAGAAGAGTTTGAATTTTACAATTTTGTGTTTCTTGTGTTTTTAAAGCTTTTAAAAAGGTTTTATTTTGTATTTCGAGTTTTCTTATCATTTAACTTATTCAATCTCCTCAATCCCAATCCAACAAGCCAATGTCTCACCAATTCGGCCTTCTTAAACTAGTCACGAGTGTTTTAAAGTAAGCAACTAGTGTGCACAAGAGATTGAATCCTTACTATTCCGTCCCACACTCAAGTGGATAAGTCTCCTTTTCTGCCAGATAGTAAGAGTATGAGAATCTCGATGGTTTCTTCCATCCTTAGTCCTAAAAAGGAGACCAAAATATTAGGCTAATCACATAACAATTGTAACATTAGACAAAATTGTTATTCTAACAAGAGCTTCAACCTCCTCAAATAAAGTATCTCTCACCTAGTTGCCTCACACTTCAACTCCAAACCAAATATGCATCATTTTCTTGTACCATAAGAAAAAAAGAGTATCAGACTAGCTTTGACAAGCAAACACCTCAACTCCTTCACATATATATCAAGTATGTCTACACTTAAGAGAAGAAGAGGAGGTAGTAGTAGAAAGTTTTGCCTCATTGAGTTCCTCACTCTTTCACAAACTCTTCCTCACATATTACCTCAAAGTCAACCTTTAACCAAGATGGAAAGGAGACAAGGAAAGTGAAAGATGTAGAGCTTTGTGCACACTCTCACTCACTCTCAAGCAATGGTTACTCACTCACTCTTCCTCACTCTCAAGCAATGATTGCACAACATCAAAGAATAGGAAGATGAGTTGTTTCTCAAATTTGCACACCAATAAATAGGGTGGTCCATTCACTTTTTCACCCTTGCATACATGAATAGGGTAACTCTCTTTATTAATGATTTCACCTTGGGTTAATTGGATCTACTATAGCCTAATTCCAAATTAGAGTACATAGCCACAACCCTCATATCCATTATAGGTTGTAAAATCCTTCTATGAGAATTTGTGGGTGTGTTAGGTCTCAGAGAATAGTACAATAGTAAGAATAATGTCCATGGAATATGTTACATGTGCCTAAAGTGCTTAGAGTCGTATGATGAAGCTTGAAAAATTAATCCTTTTTCCAAACATAAATTCCAACACTTAAGACTTCAACTTTGCTTTGACTTTGTCCTTCACAATTGCAATTAACATTCTCTCTCTCTCTCTCTCTCTCTCTCTCTCTCTCTTTGGTACATCATAAGAGGATAAATGTCATTGAGGATGAGAATATGATTTTAAGATGGGGATGTATCATTTGAACCTCCCTCAATCTTTCATGAAGGTATTGCCTACTGACTGCAAGCGAAGAAAGAGATGCTTTCTTTTCTCATAGAGGGGTTTTATATGAGGGAAAGGGAGGCTTGTTTTGATGCATTCCTTAAAGAAAGCATGTTTTTTGCCATTTTTGGAGATGTCCTATGTAAAGTTGATGCTAATCTTAATTGAGCTACATATCCCAAGTATGCATCCTCAATTATCTCCTATCTATATTTCCTTATTCTTCTATTTTAAAAACTTTAACATTTGGATCTCATTTTTTGTTCCACTGAGTGCTCTAGATATCAAATTAGTAAGCTATAAGCAAAGCATGTGGAGTGATAAGTGACATGTAGGAGAAGATAAATTCAAGAGGGTTTTTGGCAACAAACTAGAGAAGGAATCTCTCTCTTAGCTATACACATATATAGAGATATATATATGTGGTAGATAGAGTAAGGTAGTCATAATAAAGAAGAGAATAATAGATAGGAGGTAGATGAGAGGATAAGAGATAAGAGAGAGAGGTGAGAGAATAAATAACCAAACTAATAACAAAAATCAAATTTCTAATGACAAAAAAATGCTATTAAGCATGAGTGGGATGTATACAAGATTGATTGCTGCGATACCACTACTGATTTTGAACCGATATGCTTCATAAGCTCAAAGCTTGGCTATGGAGGATGATAGCTCAAACAATTATTCTTTTTTCAAACACCTCTCACAAAAATTGATCATGACTTGGTGATAAAGTCCTTAACATGAGAGGTACCTCATTGCATGTTACTTCATACTTTTTATAGATGTCTATAGAGATCTATACATTTATTTTGTAGAAATAGCAATTTTAGGCAATCAAAACTCAAAGTTTGTGCAAAAATTTTCAAAATTATGATTTCGGGGACTCAAAAATGGCCAATCCATATTTCTAGTCTAAATAGCCAAAAATTACCTTAAAGAAGAACATTGACCTCAAGATGCTCATGATCCATGTGTGTATAGATGAAAAGAGAGAGTAAGATAGACACAAGCTAGATTCAAAATAGATGCTCATGTTCACGAGAGAGACTCTATAGAGTATATGAGTTGCTACTCTAGTGTTAATTTCATAAGGGATTGATATTCTTGTATTTTCATGTTGGGTTCACAATATAGTATTAAGGGGTTAGAAATTGTGGCATGTAATTTAGCCCCTTTAGATTTCCTTAGTTGTGGATGCAAACACTCGAACAATCCATCTACACATGCTAGAAAAAGTTTGCAATGATCGATATCAATAATTGCTTATTGCTTTAAGTTGAGATAAAGATGCTGTGGATAGAGGAGCTCTTGGCATAATCAATAGCAAAAAAAAGAAAGGCTTTGTATGAAAGTATAGTGGGTAAAGCTAAACAGTGTGTCATGCAACTAATGTGGTGGAGAGTTGGCACAATTCTCTGTATGTAGCATACCTGTCTTACGAGCATGAACGTCCACTTCAAGGTCTTCACCTTATGTGTTGGAATGCACGTCTTGATGCTTTCATCTTACGTGCACAAAGATCCCACTTGAGGCCTTAAAATAAGGTTAGCTACATTAGTCAGAGTTTCTTCACTTACATGGCATGGACAAAAGGCATGTATTGATGCCCAATCAATATTATGCTGATGAACATAATATGAATTGGGCCCTTACCCTGCAGCCGACTCTGGGCAAAGCACAACATCACAGAGCCCTTTAGACACACTTTTAAGATATGCCTATCTGATGGCCAAGGCAGAACTCGCACTTGTGTTGGCTGGTGGCCGGGGGGGGGGGGGGGGCCGCCGGGGGGCGCGGCGTGCCTAGCAGTGGGTAGTTGGTCGATTCAAATGTAGTAGGTTAGGGTTCACCAGCATTGCCTGCAGCAATGCATGGAGACCCCAAAGCACTATTTCTGATCGTGTCAGGCACAACTGGTGTGGAGAGCATCTACAGGATCCTCTGCCAAGTAGATTCTAACCTTGGATGTATTACCCTGGGGATCTTTTTGCTAGTAGTTATTCAGTTAGGGATGTCATTTATGCTGAGGTGGAGATGCATGAATGATTGTCATGATTATGTTGCAGTAGGTGTGGGAGCTTATTGGGAGTCTCACAGGGTGCCACTCTGGTTGAGATCTGGTCATCCATCTATTTACTCACTCCAAGGCAGTTGGGATCAACTTTGGGGGGACTCTCGAGATCAATAGGAGCTTTGACAATTATTCATTAATACCTCAGGTTACCACAGCCTTGTTTTCACTTTTCATACAACGGGATGATAATGACAGGTGTTGTTATACCCCTCTGCCATGGCTTCCTCCCCGGAAGAATCTACCATGTGCTTGATCACATACATAGACCTCCATCATTATAAGTTATAGAGACATGAAACAGTACCTGCAAACTTACAAATACAAAATAATAGTCACTATAATAAGAAATCACAGCATCAATCACTTTCAGTTTCATAAGTTTGTCTTCTTACTCTAATGTAAATCCCTAGCAATAATGGCTTGCACTTATTAGTTATGGGTAGTCTTCTAGCCATTAGACCTTGAGAAGCCTTGTATTGTAGAGTTGGTTTGCATTGAGCTCCAGCTAACTGCTGACCACTTGTACGTGGTTGTACTTTTCCACACTTTATTTTGTAAAAAGAAGAAAAGACAGTATTGCAATGGTGCGGAGTCAGAGAATATGATTATCATGTTGTTGCTCCATGAATTCTCATCAAGAACAGTCCTTGTACCTTTTTGTTTTCCTCTGCAGCTCTGCCTTAGGGGGTTTTCTCCTCGATTGATTTTACATTAGAAGTACACAAACCATCTCAACTCACAAAAGCACTCACTTGAATGATGCAATATGATACTTCCTTATTCTCAAATATTAAGTACACGCATGGTTTTGCCAGTATTCAGTAGCAATCTTGCAAACCACAAGCACAGGCTAATATTGGAACCTTAAAATCACAAACTTGCTTCTTCAAAAAAGTTGCTAAACCAATCTAGTAGCCTTGTCAGGAGGCTTCAAGTGTAACATAGAATTATTCAGAAATTGCCCTTGGTATTGTTCCATTCAGAAACTTCAGATGTTATCGATCAAAAGAGAACACAGCATGCGCAATAGGTCACATTTTGGGTGCATGTTATTAAGCATTCAAGTTGTATGTGGTGTGGGTCTTTATGATTTCATTCATAGGTGTTACTGTGTAGGCAAAGACGATAATGTAGGAGAAAAAGAGTAAAATATCTACACCTTTTCTGTTCCTCTATCCATTCAAGTGCTCATGTGGTGGTAAAATGACAAGTTGGCTCAGAATAAGATCCGACAAAGACTTTCCATGGCGGTCTATCCGCCGAGAACAGTTAACTCCACCATCCAATGCATCTCTCACAACAATGTTTAAAGCTTGAATCCCTTGCACCACGTATATTTCAACAACAATGTCCTTGTCAGGGATCGGCACCTTGTTACAGCAGTTCAGAGAATCTTCTCTAATAGAATGAGACACAGGTGAAATCTGACCAGTTAGGCTTGAACTAACTTTTAAATCTGTAAACAAGGGCCTCATAGTCTCTTTCACCCACTCTCTTGTGATGATGGATTGAAGGCGTGGAAGATCTTGTGGACAATGTGGTATAAGGCTAAAGTTGATATCATTCCCTTTGTCACCTGCTCTACCATGTGCAACACTGTACAGAGGAATTTTGACACCACCTGGGCTTGGCAAGGCAGTCGTAGATCTGCTAGGAGTAACATCAGACCTTGCCGTCAATTCGTCTTTGCCTTGGATGCTCAAGATTGACTCTGCATTTCTCTGGCCAACAACTTTGGACCCTGATTCTCCACATTTTGTGCTTATCTCCCAAAATGTTTCATTTCTTGGTACCTGAAGATAATCCCAAGTTTCCACAGTTAGTTTTTACTGTCACTCTGCATGCCAAGATGTTTCTTGGTACCTGAAGATAATCTCTCTCTCTTTTTTTTTTTCGTGAAGATAATTGAATTTAGTAGTAAATATTTACATCAGACCATCAGGTCAACATTCTCTTTGTATCTCTTACTTTCTATTACATTAGACCATCAGGTCAGCATACTCTGTCTCTCTCACTCTCTCTCTGTCTAATATTTACATGAGGCTTGCAGGCTCTCAAAACAACCAGAACAACCAATTACAGGAACAGTACTAATAAATCACACAGAAGGAACAGCTAGTGTAGAGCGACAATCGCTAGCCAGGGAGCAGCAATATCCGGAAGGACCAGGTCAGCTGACATCATAGAAGAGTTTTGCCATAACACTAATCCACGCACACGGGCCACATGCCCATGAATGCCCAATGATGGATCAAAAATAAAGGCATTGCGAGTACGCCATATATGCCACAAGGCCGTCCATCCAAGGAAATGGAATAGGCATGAACAATTTGAACGCAAAGAGGGCATCGAGGACATATTTCCCATAATCCACAAATGAACTGGTATGAGGTGCTGAGTCATCAAGGACCACACATGGGAAATGAAATTCCAGATCTGTCGTGCAACAAGGCAAGAGACAAAGAGGTGAAGCAATGTCTCATCACATGTGGTACAGAAAACACGACCTGCAGAGATCTTTTGGGCACGGAGCACTTCTCCCGTTGGAAGACCCCCAATGAGCAGCCTCCACATGAACACTTTACCCCGATATACGGAACCTTAGACTTCCAAAGCTGGATAAATTTTTCCTGCCACTTCTTTTTGCTATCCCTAAGATGCCATAACTTATTAACTTTCCCCGTGACCCATCTCTTAGTATCCACCATTTGATGATATATTTGATTAGCTGACCTTTTCTCAAAATCATCAGGAAGCACAAACATTCAGTCATGCCATGGATCCAATGGCTGTAACATAGGCAAAGGAGAGAACCTTTGAAGACTGTCTTGTATGGACAACCAAATGTCCCTGTATCCATGAGGCACCCTAAAGTACCGACGAATACGCCTAAAAGAATAAAGGCGGGGCTGCCTAGGAATAACATCATCACGGACTGTCTTCAACCCCAACCTAGCCACCCGATTAAACTTGTCTCGCTGCAAATCTTTTTGTGGCCAATCCAACAACCTTGAGAAAGCTAGTATTTCTCCTTGTAGTGAATTTTCCTCCTTACGAATATCCGAAGGACACCAAACTGCAAGACGAAGCATCTCTTGCTAGGAAGCAATCAAATGAGAAAGGAGAAAAGCCTGGGAGACCTTTATAGGCCTCGTAGAATTAAGCGCATGCCACCAGGAAGCATGAATAACCATGCTACCATGAGAGATGCCAGCCTTTTCTATGAAAAATTTGGCAATATTTGACCAAGGATGACAGTGAATACATAGACTCTACAAAAGGGACAGCCTCAAAGCGGCCATATGCAAATTAACATCCAACAAAGCTGCACCCCCCCATCCTTTTCGGAGTGGTCACATGCTGCCAGGAGATCCATACCTGCCCCAAACGATTGCCTTTCTTTTTCCACAGCATAAATCTGATAGGCTAGATCAAATCCAAAAGGGACTTCTTAGTCCAAGGAAGAAATGGCAAAAAGAACGAAATTATATTGATCATAATGCATTGAGCCACTTTTAGTCTAACATGTAGAGGCCAACTCTGAGATTTCCGATGAGCCTGCCATGAATTCAAGAGGCCATCCAATCCAGCAAGGCACAGGGAGCAACCTCCACACCAATAGGATATCCCAAGTGTTTGATTATATTGCCCCTTGGGATCACAATTCCATTCCAGCCCAAGGCCTGCAGATCATTCTCCATATAGGAGAGAAGGGTGGATTTTTAAGTATTAATGTGAAGACCTGATGCCAAAGCAAAAAGATTCTAGGCCACCATTGCCTGATTATCATTAATACGATCCGCCTTAAGGAACCTAAAAGAATCATCTGCCAAAGACCGGCCCAAAAGCTGATCACCGCTAGGAAGAGAAGCCAACTATCTCACCTTGAGCTACCAACTTATCCAATAATGAGAGCATCGGGTGAGTAACCAAAGCAAACAACAAAGGGTTGAGAGAATAGCCTTGCCGAAGAGACCGAGATAAGGCAATTTCCTTTGTAATTCCTCCATTAAGAGCGACACAAGCCACAACACCCTGACTGATAGTGTCAACTAGAGAAATCATACGCGGCCCAAAACCCATTGTAGACATTAATTGCCACAAAAATGACTAGCTAACATGATCAAATGCCTCCTCAATATCCAACAGAAGCATAACAACCTATTGGCTAGACGCTTTGGCATAATCAATTCCCAGCTAAACATTCAAAATGTTGTGCATTGTATGCCGACCTTTAATGAAATCGTATTGATGAGGATGAATAAGGTGCAAAAATACTTTCTACAATGTGTTGGTAATAATTTTGGAGAAAATTTTATATAACGATCCCATAACTGAAATGGGTCTCCATTGTTTCAAAGAGGTCGGAGAGGAAACCTTGGGCAACAACCTGATGACAACAATCTTCCAATCTGAAGGCATCATACCAGAGTTCCACACCTGCTAACACAAGCGAGTTAATGGGTCCTTAAGCAGTTGCACATAGGCTGAAAACAACTCATTAGGAAGCCCATCCTAGCCTGGACTTTTCCTTGGAGGCAAGTGAGAAAACACTTC
Source organism: Lygodium microphyllum (assembly GCF_053477565.2). Lineage (NCBI taxonomy): Eukaryota > Viridiplantae > Streptophyta > Polypodiopsida > Schizaeales > Lygodiaceae > Lygodium > Lygodium microphyllum. The sequence continues at coordinate 41,633,892 of NC_141162.1, forward strand.
TTCCACTTCATCTTCAGAAATATCAACCTTCATTAAATTCACCCATTCTGGTTTGACTTGATTACTAACCAAGTCACAAATATATGTTCGAGCAGAGAGAACAACATCGGAAAGAATCTCTTGCGGACCCAACAAGGCCCTATAAAAGTCAACAGTCATCCGAATAATGGAGGCAGGATCAGTCACCATTTCACCTTGCCCGTTCTTTAAGTGCATAATATTTTCCCCGGTATATTTCTAATGCAGACGAGCAAAAAATTGATGAGTTTGGCAGTTGTTATCATGTGAAACTTCAGCTCTGGCCAATAGTTTGTATTTTGAATATTCCTCTTCCTAAAGAGATTGAACCCTGCCTTTCAACCGTTCAATGCAAGTGATCAAGTCATCGTTGGAATCCCTAGTCTGACACAGAGACAAGAAATGAGCTAGTAAAGATTGAGCATGTTGGAATTCAGCTCGAAACGAGGAAGCATGCTGAATATCATATTGTCAAGATAACGCTCGTGCATTATCCCTAAAAATTGCCCATGCTTTCATCCCTCTAGATAGGACCTTTGAGCTAAAAGAAGCTATCAATTGCTGAACACCTTCCAAAAACTGATTTTTCTACAAAAAAGATTGATTAAACCGAAGAGGCAAATGGGCAAGGAGAGCCTTGAATGCATGAATAGGTCTGTGGCTCATTTCTAGGACCACCGGGTAATGACCTGACAAAACATATTGTCTTTCCACCCGCATATCAATGACTGCAAGAAAAAAAGAGTCACTTTGGAAAATGTAGATCCTATCCAGTCTGTGGCCTAGGTATTTGGATGCTGAAAAGAGCGATTAGTATATCCGGCTTGTGAATACAACCAGGACCACATGTCTTGTTTCAAAGATGCCGCTGCAAAAGGTATCCCAAGCCTGTCGCTTAGGACCATCCATAACCAAATGCGGAGAGGTCGCCTGATTTGCAAAAACACACACATTCAAATCACCCATAACAAAGCCTTGACGAGCCATGGCAAGGCAGTGTAGGTCATCCCAAAGCTGACGAAGTTCCCTTGCATTAGAAGGAGTTTAGATGCCTACAATCCACAAAACCTCTCCCTCATAACATATTTCCAGGATCACAAATCGGCCGTGGGTATCTTGAGAAACCAATGCTGGTTGGAGGGAGGATTTGACAGCCAACATAACTTGCAATTTATGTAGAGCGCGACCACTAAAAAACACTGCATAATCCTTAAACACATAAGAAGATCCAACCAAAGCATGTTGTTTGTGCTCCACTGCACAAAAAACATCCCAATTTCCAGCTAACACAACTTTCCACAACCGATACTGCTTTTGCTGCCTGAAGAAATAGCTTTCACATTTCACAAAGCAATTTTCACAATCAATCACAAAAGAGAAAAACTATTGAACCATCGCTTTCCCTTTCCCTTTTACATCAATAGCCTTGGCAGCCTGGAATCTCTCCATTCACTTCGGATAACATCAACAAGATCTACCCTTTGCAAACCTGCAATTGAAGCTCGGGAAGGAAACTGCAGTTGCTAGGAATGGAAAACATCCCGAGGAGGCACAATCCTTCCAAGAGCATCAAATCGCAAAGCTGAATCAGAAGTCCTTTAATTTTCCACTGCCGGAGCACGCAAAGATTGAGGTTTCATATAAAACCCCTTACCTCTGTGTTGAAAGGTCAATCTCTCTCTCTCTCTCTCTCTCTCTCTCTCTCTTTCATAAAAGGTAATTGTATTAATTATGAAAAGTTTTCATGATTACAAGATACACGATGGCTCTACCCCATCGTGTGTACAAACTGACTGTTTACAAGAACCAGAGGGCCAAATAGTTACAAAATCATGGCAAAGACGCAGAGGAAATTGCCATGTGCCAGGGGCGTAAGTCCTCCCGAGAGAGGATGTCAGAGTGCCGGAGAAGATCTATCTGCCAATACAAGAAATCTTTAAGCCTAGCAATATGCCGCTGAACATTATAAGCGGAATCAAAAAGGAAAGCATTCCGAATGGTCCAGTTGTGCCAACAGCCCCAATATCGAAGAAAGTGAAACAATATCTTCATATGTGGCTGAGTCGGTGTGGGATATTTGGGCTACGCGAAAATCCAATCAAACGGGCGAAGCGAGAAACCAACCACTGCTCGCCAGACGACTGACAAGGATGACCAGATTTTCTGAGCAAGGGGGCAAGAAATAAAACGATGACGGGCGGATTCCACAATGGTGGTGCAAAAGAAACAGTTGCCATTGGAGATTCGGCGCTTTGAAAGAGCTGAAGCAGGCGACAGACCACCAATCATCACCCTCCAAAGAAAGACCTTATATTTGAATGGTGTGGTGTCTTATTTAACCAGCCCTCCATCACAGTTACCTTCCACCATGACCAGGATTTATGCAATCCCCATAGAATATTAGCTTTAGTAACCAGCCATTGATGATCTTTAATCAGAAGATGATACACCAGGTTAGCTGAAGCCTTTTCTAAATGCAGCCGGCCTGCAAAGTCCCAATCCTACCAGGGACGATCCGTAGCAAGGGCAGGAAAGGGTTGTCTGCTCTGAGGCACCCTCAAAAGTTGTTCCCATAAAAGCCTGTATCCACGAGGGATCCTGAAAATCCTCCTGGCTGTACGAAACGACATGAACATATTGCGACTGGCAAGAGTAGCATCCGTGACCGAAGTTAAGCCCAAACGTGCCATACAGTTGAATTGTGGTCGAAGCTCATGTTTACCGTCCCACGAAATTAACCGCGAGACTGCCAACAGTTCCAATTGAAACGAATTAGTGGCTAAACGATCCTCCGCTGGATGCCACTGAGACTTCCGGAGGACCATTTTCTAGGAACACACCAAATGGGCAAGCAGAGATGAGGAAGAACTGGAGAACCGAGAATCTGCATTAAGAACATGCCACTACGAACTGCGGATGTGGGTATTACTATGCAGAAGCCCGTGATCCTCAAGAAAGTAACGGGCTATGACGACCCAAGGATGACAATCCGAGCACATGGCGTGAAAAAGAGACCAGCGGAGTGCCAGCATATGAGGGTGGGCATCCAAAACAGTCCCTCCACCCATGTGTTTTGGGGTGCATGCATGCGACCAAGAAATACAGGAAATACCCGCATGCAAGGAATCCTTCTTCCATAACATGAAACGAATAGACTTCGTAAGATCATTCAGTGTCGTAGTAGTCCAGGGTAGCAATGGCAAGAAATATGTAAGCATTGGCAACATTATTGTCTAGGCTACTTTGAGGCGAACATGGAAGGGCCAGGCTTGAGACTTCCAATATAGAAACTTAGCCGCTAGTTTCTGTGAAATCCACTGTAATAGCTGCTTTGGGGAAACATCAACCCCCAAAGGGTACCCAAGATGCCTGGCAATGGAGCCACGGGGGACAATCATGCCCTGCTAGTCCAGTGACTGCAAATCCGACTCCGTGCAGCTGAGAATGGCCGATTTGAAGGCGTTTATGCGCAGACCAGAAGCCTGACCAAAAAGAGCCCAAACATCTAATGCTTTGTGAAGATTATCTTTGTTCGCACGCAGAATCATAAAACTGTCATCAGCCAAGGATTGACCAATGAAGTGCTGTCCAGAGGGAAGCAACAATCCAGCCAACTGAGTAGAAGTTTCCATATGAGATAGCATCGAAAGAACCGGATGAGTCGCAAGGGCAGAGAAGAGAGGACTTAAATGGCACCCTTGTCTGACCGAGCGGGCAAGGACAATTGGCTTGCTAACTCCTCCATTCAACATGACCCGCGAAGATGCTGCAACACTAATAGTATAGATCAGACGAGATATCCGGGCACCAAAGCCCATAGCAGACATAAGTTTTGCAATGAAAGACCAGTCCAGATAATCAAAAGCCTTTTCCAGGTCCAATTGAACCAGCACGACCTCCTGATTTGAATGCCTTGCATAATCAATTGCCAGTTGCGCATTTAAGACATTGTGCAAAATGTTTTTGCCCTTAATAAAACCATATTGGAGAGGATGCACAATGGCAGGAAGATGCTTATGGAGGCGATTCGCCATAACTTTCAAAAAGATTTTATACATAGAACCCATCAAAGAAATTGGGCGCCACTGTTTCAACATAGATGGCGAAGGAACTTTTTGAAGCAGTTTAATAAGACCGTCTTTCCAAGAGGAAGGCATAATCCCCGTTTCCCATACCCGTTGAAACAAAGCCGTCAAAGGTTTCGCGAGCTGGGTGGCAAAAAACTCAAAGAACTCATTGGTAAGCCCATCCTAGCCAGGACTTTTATCCTTAGGCAAGTGTAACAGAACATCCATAACCTTCGACTCACAAATATCTGCCTCCAGAGTAGATTGCATGTCCTGAGGAACCTGATTGCGGACCAGATCATAAAAAACTTAACGGGCATGAGTAATTTGGCCTGAAGGCGGAGAAGTAGAACCAAGAAGGTCGAGGAAATAATTTCTACACATATTCACAATCATCTGCGGATCAAGAACCATTTGACCTTCTTCATCCTGGAGCCTCGTCATATTCTCTCGAGCAGGAGAGGCATGGAGAGCTCGAAAAAACTTATGGGTCTCACAAGCACTATCTTGCAAAGTGTCCGTGAGATGTTGCAATTTGACCTGCTGATAGGATTTCAACTGAAACTCTTTAATAAGATCAGCTAGACGCGTTGCAAGTGATAGTAGAAATGTGTCATCGGGAGTGTCCACCAGCAAAGAACGAACCAAAGCCAGCAGTTCCTCGGCTGCTTGTCGGCGCCGCCGACAAAGAGAGGCATGATGGATCCCATACTGGCGAGCAACCCGCTGCACATTGGAGAGCAATCGTTGAAAGGAAGCAGTGCCCTGGGATGAGAAATCCAATAAGAACCGATCAATCAATTGCTGCATATAGCCTTGGAAGATTGCATGCTTCAAATAAGACGAGTTGAAACGCAACGGGAGTCTATCCAGAAATTGCTTGAAAAGAGCAATTGGTTGTGCAAGGAGCTCAAGCTGCAGAGGGAAATGATCCGACAATGCATATTGTTGTAACACTTTCATTTCGAGCATCTCAGGAAGGAAATCATCATCCTGCATGATGTATATGCAGTCTAACCGCGACCATGTTGTGGCATACTGGGCAGAATGGAAGGTAAACCCTGTAGAAGAAGGATACAGCCAAGACCAGAGATCTTGCTTAAGAACAGCAAAATCCAACTGTTGCCACATACGTCTTTCTGGCGCATCCATGATCGAATGTTCTGATGTGGACTGTAAAGAATCAACACACATATTAAAATCCCCCATCAAAAAACCCCGTCTGCCAAGGGACAAGGAACTCTGCAAGGTATGCCAAAGCTCCCGATAAGATAGAGGATCATTCGGAGCATAGAGGCCAAGTAACCATAAGATCTCTCCTTCGAATAAAATTTCAATCACCACAAAGCAGCCATGTACATCATTCTTGATAAGAACCGGCTGATATTTTTCATGTACAATCATATGTACACCAGAATACTACCTGGCATGTGTCCCTGCATAGAACAAACGAAAACCATGGCAATCCACAACTTTACCTGCTTCACTATGACTCTTGTGTTCAACAGCACACAAGACATCCCACTGATTCTCATGCAATATTGTCTACATGGCATGTTGCTTGTGGTGAGAACAAATTCCTCGCACATTCCATGTAGCTATCTTCATGTGGATGCAAAAGAGGATTAGGTACAAGGCACAGCTTGCCTCGATGAGACCTTTTCGGCGAGAATGTCTAGTACACCCTCATCCAAGAAATCAGCTAACACGGCAAAAGAGTCCTGACGACCAGATTTGGAAGTGGATGGCATATCCGCTGACTTGGGGATGGAGCGGGGATAACGACGATCCCATGGGGTAATGACATTACCTCGCATATCAAAAGCTAGCTTAGCGGGTGGACCCTTAGGACCATCTGAAGACATTCTCCTACCTGTCTGTTGATGGGGAGCAGAGGAAACCATAGCAGGAGCAGAGTGCTCTGAAGACATCATTTCTTTCCTGCGCATATACGTACGCATGGAATTTGATGAGGCAACAGGCACAGTATCCATCATGCCAACAGCATGCTTGTTGCCTTTTTTCACACGTACATCTACCTAGTCATTGCCACGAGAATCCAAACCCGAGACCTGTTGTTTACCTTTATTCAAAACTTTAGGTGGCTGGGTGGCATCTTGCGATGGCGCTTCACACATCATATCTTCCATGGGCTGCGCAACATGCTTGGCATCTGAAGTGTGGTGCTTCTCTGGGCATTCAGCCATAAAATGCCCCAATTTTCCACATGAAAAGCAATGTCCTGCAAAGTTGCCTCATTTGAAACGAAAATGTAAAGGATGCATGCCAGAGCAGTTAATGCGTAACCAAGCAGGCCTTTTTCACGCAGTGTCCCATAACATACACAGGCGGTTGCGATTCATGGCCCTTAGGCTTGGGGGGACCAGAACAGTGCCCACAGCAGCCATGGTGTCTTTTAGCAGTGGCCAATAAACAGCCGGACAGTTTTCCACTTCAACCCACACAGGGCATTCACGTTGTAGCAGACGCTGAAAATCTGCCATGGGGCGCCATGGCACCACATGGACCAGACGGCGATCAACGAACAATGGCAGTTTAGACAGGAGAGCAGCACGGTGTGTCTCTGATTTCAACAGCACCTCAAAAAAACCCCGGGGGCCAACAAAAATCTCTTCAACACATTCCTCTTGTAGCAGACTGTGCAGCCACTAGCGAATACGGGAAAGCAGCGGGATCCTACCAGTGAAAAAAAGTATCACAGCACGTTCATAGAACACTGAAAAGGAACGCAAGACATGTTTCGGATCCACAGTGGCTTCTAGGACATCTTCCATTGCAGAGTCCGAAAAGACTTCCTAATTATGTTGAACATAATCGCCCAGCAAAGTGTTAGCAAACTCCAACAGGTGTTCCCAATCAACCTCCTGGGAGTCCACAGAATCAGAAGCAACCTGAGCATAGGAACGATCCTGATGATCCATTATCCCTGCCGAAGTATGCTTGGTGCGTTTGCCCGCTGGCTGGAGGTTAGAAGTAGGGGGCATCTCCTCTGTGCACGGAACCATGTCCTTTGGTTCCTCGGTGTCAGAATCCGGGCCAAGAGCTGCCACCGTTTGGTCTATGAAAGCCAGATCCAGGCCAGCCATATTGTATCAGTACGTATGTCAGACAGAGGCCGAGTGAAAAAATCGCAGGGGCCAGAGACACGCAGGCTTCTCTCTCTCTCTCTCTCTCTCTCTCTCTCTCTCTCTCTCTCGTGCAGAATCCGCAGCCCTGCAAAACCAGGGCACCGCAGGGCTACAGCCACAGGGCCGCAACTGGGCGCCGGTACAGAAGCGGACGGACTCGAGCAGGTGAGCCCCAGATCAGCAGGGTGGGCGAAAACCGCGGGAGTAGGCGCAGGAGGTAGGTGCCTGCGTCAACAGGTCGGGCACGCGCAGGTGGACCCCTGAGCAAGGGTGCGTGAGAGAGCAGCGGGCGGCCGCAGCGCTGCTCAGGCGGCGAGAATCTGGACGAGATGCTCTATTCGTCTGACACCCGTCACGATTAGGGTTACAGCAGGAGGTCAGCCCTTCTGCAAAAACGAGCGAACGCGAGCAGGAGGGCCAGTGGACAGCAGGACGATCGCGTCAGGGCAGGCGTCTGCGATGTGGCAAAGTGATGGGGCAGTAGTAGATAGGCGTGACAGGCGACAGGTCCCGCAGGTCTGACAGGCGACAGCAGCGACAGGCAACGGTCACGATCACGTCCCGCAGGTCAGATTGGCAGCGGCAGGTCAGACGGGCTCTCCTCCCGCCATCGCCTCTCTCTCTCTCTCTCTGTCTGTCTGTCTGTGTCTCTCTGTCTCTGTGTGTGTGAACATAATAACCGAATAATTTGTTAAGCTGCAGGAACATCTGGCTACCGCTCCTGTAGTACATGATTATTGAGATGCAAGAATATTGTAGTGTATGAAACTTTACAATGCTTATGGAATTTACCAGTATTTTCTCCAAAAACAACTCTTTCTTGTATCCCGTGCTGCACAATTTCCAAAGAAAAAACACATCAGTTATATTACTAAAAAGCATATGCATGAATGAAATCAAACCAGATTTAAGAGGAGAGAAATATATATCTGAAAAGCCAACCCTCTTCTTTGTGCTGGGAAGGGTCCCTGCATGATGCCTGACCCACCCACACATCACCACTACCACTGTGGTTGATTTGGGCAGGCATACATGGAACCTACCCAGCACAAAAAAAGAGATGATCTGTTGCTTTCTTTTCTTGCAGTGCACTTGAAGCTCCTTTTGAATATAATATCTTTACACAGCATGATGCTAACCTTATTCCACCACCACCTGCAGGTCCATTGGTATAAAGAGCTTCAAACTCCTCAGTAAATTGGACAGCCTGTCTTGGAGAACTAAATAAACCATCCATTCGCATCCGTACATCTAGAAATTCCCTTTCTTTGTAGGTGTTTTGATTAACAAGCAAGCTGTTAACACCTATAAGATAAGACATAACCGAACTGCTAATCCCAGGAAACGATTCCTCTAACCAGGACAGAACCTAAGTGAATAAAAAGCTAGGTAAGAGAATTGTTGCAATCATTTTATTATTCAATTCAACACAAAAAGTGCATACAATGAGTTACAGATGCAGGGAAGAAACAAACATTGTAAGCTAACAAAGGTGAGCTAGCAAGTTGTGATAAAGTTGATGTTCTTAAGAACCATGGCAGTTGTTATGCCACTTCAGCTGTTTCATTAACATACCAAAACTTCTGCAGCTTTAGCCCTTTCAATGCAGCCTGCTCCACCGTAGGATATTTCCCCCCATGCTTTCCACCCACAATCCTGTGAACAAGAAGAGAAAATATAGTGAGGGAACCAACTTTGACGAGTTGAAGCTGACGAGTTGAAGCAGATGCTTAGATGTGCTGAATTTTTTTTTCTCTGCATGAATATGACAGAGAGACACACACGTATGAAAATTCTCAAGTTTATTTTAAAATCTCGTGAAAATCTGAAGGTAAAAATTTTGAGGTTGCTAATAGGTCTTGATGAATTTTATACAATTTCATCCTGCACAATCATCAGTTGTCAAGGATAATGCTTTTGATTCTTTGAAAGGAAAATGGACTCTTGGCTCCGCTGCTACCTAGCATTATTTGCACATCCCCTTCCATTTGTTCACTTCCCTCACAAGAGCCTCTCAACTTTTTCTTCATGCTTACACACTTCTCGTTCCTCAACTCTGTTTACTCATCTTAGGAACTGTACTTCAGTTTCACTACTACAAGCAGCTCACATTGTTTACTCATCTTGAGACCAGATTGCTCAAGTAACAAATGCATACAAGAGTGAATGAGCATTTCTCTTTCAGTCTTTTTCCTCTTATTGAAGGTTCTGTTTGTGGTGTTTGTTTTTGTAGTATGCAATTTAAATGTCAAGCCCAGGTCACACTTCGTGATAGTGGGCCAAGGTCAGCATTTGACAGCCATCCACCCATCCAAAGGCTTTGAAATTGTCTAGTGAAGGGAAAATAAGAAGCCTAAATTTCCATGGAATGGTAGGCTGAAAATGTAGCACCTAAACGACAAGCAAGAATTTCAAGGAAATGGCAAAGACAAAAAAAGGCCCATCCAAAACAAGCCCTTATGTTTAACTTTCAGGATAAGGTTTTATAAGTTGGATAAGTATTATTATCCATATGACACAGCTTGAAACCTTGGACCTTGTAACCTATGGGTGAGAGAGATCTTCCACTACCTACCATTTCATGCTCCGAGCTCTCTCATGTCGCTCAACTGTTAGTACACTCACACTGCTCACCTGGATATGTTGGATAGGCAGTTACACCAAAGACCCCAAGGCCCAAGGGAAGGCTCATTACAGCTGTGTGATTGCTGCAGACAAGCATTGAGTTCACTCCAAGACTCAACTGCTTACAAAGTCTCGTAAGTTGAATTACAAGTTATGAATACATGCTACAACATCGATTTATTTAATGTTATCAATACAGGCTACAACATCATTTCATCTAGTGCTATTAATACAGACTATAACCTCCATTTGTTTAGTGATTCGTGGATTTTAGCCAACTGTCACATGCGACTCCAGCAACCTGTTTTTCAACACACAGGCATTGAGATTTAACTGCCAGTCATCGGTAGTCATGACTCTTTTTAGTAGAATCAGCAGCCCGCTGCCCAACTCATGACTCACTCAAACAAATCATCAAACCAACCTAACTACATCTTATGAACAGGGTGCATCTTATTACTGGGCTGTTGTGTCTTACTGACAAGGTCTGTAGTCTAGAGTCTATAAACTAAAGTAACAATGATTATCATTTGACTCTTTGAGTCTGTCACAGGCAGCATGAAGAAGCTGAGTGGCTGTCATTCTAGTAGGCCAACAGGCAGCTTGGATTGTCCCTATCATCGTGACTGTCATCCAGGATACATGTGTCAAGGACTTGCAGGTAACTGTCACTCCAAGGACCATGCCCAAGTATTGACTGCATCGACAATTTGACACCAGGCACAAGCATTGGCACTAGACATCACAAAAATCAATATCTTTTGGTTGTCAAGGGTGATTAGTTTATGAATAATGTTTATCTTTCATTCCATGGATTTAAAGAAGACAAAGAAACAAAAAACTCTCCAAGAGTCTTTGGGTTTACATGCATTTTCAGAAGTGGCAAGGAATCTTAGATGGATAATGCAAACCAAATGGATGTCCAAGAAGAGAGCTCTGAGAAAACGAAACAGTAAAGTGTGTTTCTCCGGAGTTGGAAAATCACTCATCCATGAATATATTGCGTAAACCATACCAATAGGAAGGAAAGAGTGTCATGCAAATGGTCCTCTGCTCAAGAGGGAGATCCTGTCGCAAAAAAGATTGATGAGTGGACCTTTCAACCTCCAAAAGTGCATGCTTCATGGCTGAGGTAGGAAATGAGTTTGAGAACCGGAAAAGGGGAACATTGAATATGTGCAAAATGCACGACATAAGACGGCTCTCAAAGGGACAAGTCATGGTCAATATTGTTGAATTATGTCCACATTGTCAATAATAGCTAGTTGACCAATTATAAAGTCCATTTCATAGTTTCATTTTTTTGCTAAGTACTTGGAGGCTAAATGTGTCGAGTTACAAGTTTTAAGAGGCCCCCCCTTAAGTATTGTGAGTATGGGAGGTCAACTTAAGTTAGTGATGGAGACTCCCTGATTTGTGAGAGGGTGTGAGAGGATCGAAGCTCACTTGAGAGTGTAGTAGACAGTGTGGAGAGTGAAGCACAACACCTAATGCAATAGACTGAAAGAGTGTGAACTGAAAGTACAAAGTACAACCCTTAAACCTTAGGGTTGTAGGGGGAGTTCACACCCGAACATGATAAGTGCCCGTAAGTGTGTGACATAAGCACATACGAAAGAAGACAATAAGTCTAGGGGAAAAAACCTCTCGTACCGAGAGTAAAAAGTGCCCTTGTGTCCTACTAATCACCGACACTCCTTTGTGAGCATAGGCGTGAGTGAAACCCAACAAACCCCCCTGGAGTGAAGAGTGATCAAAAGTACAAGGATCATCTGCCACCAAAGGAGATCAAATTTAAAGCATTGCGAAATGCTTCAAATTTGTCACGAGGAAGAGCTTTGGTGAAGATGTCTGCCACATTACTACTGGTGGTAGGACAATAGACAAGGCTGATATCACCTGCATGTAACCTCTCTCTGACAAAGTGATAATGTATCTTAATGTGTTTCGTGTGTGTATGAAACATTGGGTTCTATGCCACCACAATGGCACTCTAACTATTAGTGAACAAAGGAGTAGGCTCCGTAATAGATACATCTAGATCAGCTAGCAAGTGTCTAATCCATACGCATTCAACTGTGGTAGTGAAAGCTGCCTTGTATTCAGCTTCACATGACGATGTGGCAACAGTGGATTGTTTCTTGCTAAGCCAAGATTTGCAAGATGAGCCAAGAAAGAAACAATTGCACTAGAGTGACATGAATCATAATCACTGTAAGCATGTAACTGCAGTGGTCTCCCCTTGGCATAAAGCAATCCAAGAGATCTAATATCTTGCAAGTAATGAAAGAAACGCTTAACAGCTTGCCAATGTGACATGCGTAGCTGATGCATATATCTGCTCAGGGCTAAAACTGCAAACCATATGTCCAGCCTAGTGTTACATAGGTAAATAAGGCATCCAATTGCTAGAGCATATGTGTGTATATCAAACAAATCACTGTCATCATGTAATGATAGCTTTAGTCCACATTCCATTGGTGTACAGACTGACTTGCAATCTTGTAAGCCAAACTTCTCAAGAAGTTTACCACTATATCTTGATTGTGATAAACCAATACCTCTAGCAACATGTATGAACTGAATGCTCAAGTTATAATGCAAAGACCCCAAGTTTGACATCTCAAAAGTTTGCTGCAAATTTTGTTTAAATGCTGAAATCTGATTAGCATGTGTCCCTGTAAGAAAAAGATCATCAACATATAGACAAATGATCAGCATGGATCCCCCCTCTTTACATACACAAAGAGTAGACTCAGATGAGCTGTTTATAAACCCTTGACTGAGTAAAAAGGCATCAATCTTTGCATATCAAGCTCTAGGAGCTTGTTTCAAGCCATATAAAGACTTTTTCAGCTTGCAAACCAAGTGTTCAGATCCCTCAATTGCAAAACCTATGGGTTGCCGTACATATACTTCCTCATGGAGTTCCCCATATAAAAATGCAATTTTAATATCTAACTAATACACAATCCATCCATAATGGGCAGCCAAAGCAACCATAGACCTAATGGTAGTCATTCGGAGGTAGGAGCAAATGTCTCCTCATTTGTCAATGCCTTTCTTTTGTGCCTAGCCTTTAGCTACAAGCCTTGCCTTATATTTGTCAATGGATCCGTCTGCATTCTGTTTCAGCTTGTAGACCCATTTTGTTCCAATGACTTTCTTCCCAAAGGGCAAAGACACTAAATCCCATGTTTGATTCTTAATGATAAAATCAAATTTAGCTTGCATTGCTGCCATCCAATGCACACTTTGTTGTGCATCCTCAAAACATTCAAGCTCCTCATAATCAACTATACTTGTTGTCATAACAAACTCCATGGTATGTGCAGTATCATGCATATGAGCTTGCCTTCTAGTACTACCAGCCATGGGTGCATCCAAATGACTATCTTTCATAGTCTGTAAATACCATCTAGGCATTTGTCTTGCCTCTTGAGTGTGCACAAGCTCTTGCTGAATTTCAGTTTCAGCACTTTGCTGAATATTCAGATCAGCCAATGGCTGATTTTCTGCATTTTCCAATGGACTAGCTGGCTGAACATTAAGTTCACTTGCTGAAACTCCAACTGAATCACCAAATGAAATGGGCAGCCGCACTTCAAATACATCACGGGCAGCCTGATATGTGTCAAAACCAGCAAGGGACAATTCTGATTTTTCATCGAATAGTACATCCCTACTATCAAACACCTTTTTTAAATACAGGATCATACAGTCTGTAGCCTTTGCTCTCACTACTATAACCCACAAAAATGCATTTGATAGCCTTATTATCCAACTTTTTTCTGAGTACTTGGTGTTGAGCTGAAAATGCATTAGCTTTACTTAAACAGCCCCGAAACTTGCTTAATTAATGAAGAAACCTTATTTATTTAAAAGAAACGCAATCCTAGAGATTTTCTGTGTCCCATAACCACAAACCCACTTGGGAGGGCCCAAACTTTCTATAAATACGTATGCTGCCCTCCATTTAGTCCACAATCTCATTTTTGGAGATTTCAAGTGTTTCAACTTGCTGCCCACACCCCATTCGTGGAGGACGTCTCAGCCAAAGCTGTCAATAACTGTCTACATCGGTTGACGCCTGATTTCTAGCCCTCTTCTCGCAGTTTGGAGCTGATCCCAGCCAAGCGACTGCTATTCTTTCACAGACCTGCTGCAGTACTGCCTGCCACGTCATCTACAACTTGCGTTTGGCAGTTTTCTCTCTCCTACAGGCTGTCCTATCCGCGTTTTTAGTCTTTCTCTCTCCTCACTGTTGTCTGCATCAGATCCAACTTTTCACTGTTGCGTTTGCTGGTATTCTATATCCGGAGGCTGCCTTGCTGCAATTCGAGATCTGTTCAGAGTACGACACACTCTGCAGCTCATTACCATTGCCCTAATCCTTGAGATACAAGAGTTCAAACCTCAGTATTCTTTCACTACATAGTGTGTTTGTTGCATGAGCATTGTATATTCAGCAGTTATATCACTTCAGTTATTTTTTGCGTTCATTGTCTCTGAGTTACCCTAACCCTAACCGAGTTCTTTCATCAATCTCTGCTTTGTCGTACGATTGTTATTTGTGTTTCTGTGTCAGAGTATTTCTTTACATGGTATCAAAGCCTGGTACTCTCTGAGAAACCTAGGCCTTTGATCTAAAAGCTCTCCGCAAGAAGTAAGAACAATAGTAGGTTCAAAACGACTTCAAACACATCAATACCAATTCAGTCTCCAGAAAAACCTATACCGAGAACCGAGCGAGAGTGGGTAGAACAGCTTGCTCCACAAAGTTCCGACATGGTGGAAGACACTTCGGATAACACAGAAGAAATGCTATACATCATCATCATCATTTCATTTTCAATCATTAAATGGCAAAAATGAACAAAATGCATCTGCACCTTTTACACCACAAATTCAAAACCCATCCATCCCACCACATTCTTTCGCTACTTCTCCACTTCCCTTCACCCCATTTACATTCCCCTATCAAACATCTCATATTGCACATCACACCGTATAGGGGATTATGGAAACATAGGCATTGCCTTTAAGATCTCATCCTTTCCTCAGTCGGGTGGTGTTTCACCTACTTCTCACACACTTTCGGGATCATTGCAGGTTGGGTATCCCCCCCAGCCTCTCCCAAGTGTGGATCAGTTGGTACCACAGCTTGCCTCTATAGCATTACCTAGTGGACCTCCTGGTCATTCTACTGTACCCAAACCAAGCTTTGGACAGGGCTTCCGTACCCCAGTGCCTCCACCTCCATCGGCACCTTATGGAAACATTCATGTTCCAGTGCCTCCACATCAATTGGCACTCATTGGACACTCCCAACCTATTTCTGCCTACCCATCTTTTTCCCCTCATTCTTCCTATCAGACACACCCACCACCACTATCTTACTCTCCACCTCCATCTTATCCCACTTTCCCAACACCTCATGGTTCCACCTCATCTTCTGCTAAACATGCTTTCAATGATAAGACTCGTTTTAAAGAGTCAAACTTTACCACTTGATCATACTTGATGAGACATATCCTTGACTCCCAAAACCTATGGGAACTTGTGCAGGGGTTGAGACCCCAACCCAATCCTGCACTTGTTCCATACGAGGTTGTTTGCTCATGGAAGGCTAGAAATACCTCTATTATTGTCGAGCTGATGTAGGGCTTATTGCTTGAGTTTCATTCTTAGCTTCAATATTTTGACTTAGCGTCAACATGATAGGCACACTTGATTGACCGCTATGCGGCTCGGGATAGGACCCGTCGTATAAATCTTGACCATGAGCTCCAACTCTTTAAAATTACTAATCGGGATGACTTGAAAATCAAGTTGGTTGTATCGGTGACTTCTTGCCAAATTCTCCACTATGCGGACTCCCAAGTCCTCTGACGATCAAGTCATATTGTTTTTGAACAAACTTCCTAGAAAATACTTCAATTTTGTGGAAGGTATAGTTTCCAAGTCTACCATGCCTACTTTCTATGAATTTGAGTGTCAGCTGTTGTGTTACGCACGGTTGTTCGATCAATTTCATATGAACTCTTTCTCAAAGGGGGCTCTTGTTGCTCATTCTCATAAGAGGCAACAAGGAAAGGGCAAACAAAATCAAGCCTCAACTCAAAATCCAAAACAAACTCAATCCAGGAATCACAAGGAAACTCCCAGTCACAATTCAAAGAAGGGTGGCAGAATGTACCTAAAAAGAATAGGTATTGTTAACATTGTCAAAAGGCTGGTCATTTTGACGACAAGTGTCGATCAAAGACCAGAGGCACAACACCTAAATCTAAGTCTTAGACCTCCGCCGGGAAAACCCCAACAGGGAAGGTGTGAGGCAGGGTGATGGTAAGGGGCAACTTAAAGGTCAGACTCATATTGCCACTGCTCAGCCATCTCAATCGACAACATTCTCAACTCCAGAGGGCTTGTCTGACTAGTCTGCGGAGGCCCACATTGTCTCCATAGAGACATCAGATGCGAGTCTCGTCCACATCTGTGAGTTGCCTCACGATGAGGTTATTGCAGAGACCCACTCGTCACAGCCGAGCACTTCAACTCTTGTTTGGATTATGGACAGTGGAGCTACATATCATATGATTTCTATAGCGGACATTTTCCGTTTCCAAGCCCTTGTAGTCGGGTGGGTTCATGTAGGAAACAACTCCTCGGTCAAGATTCAGGCTCAAGCTATCATCAGTTTTGCCACTGACAAGGGTCTGGATCTGGCTTCGTTGGACAATGTATACCATGTTCCCTAGCTTGGGGTGAACTTGTCATTTGTTCAGCAACTTTGCTGGTTGGGGCGAGAAGTTTTCTTTACAGCAACCACAGTTGAGATTGTTGACTCTCAGATTGGTTTAGTTATTGCTCACGGTGAGGCACAACCTAATGGCCTTTACCACACGACTCACTTTTTGACTGAGCCGATAGCCGCCGAGGGCTCCGTGTTCCACAACTTCTAGGCATTAGTCACATCTCGGAAGCCTATGAATAATGAGCGTCTTTAGCACTTTATTTTAGGGCATATTGGTTATGACTCTCTTTATGAGTTATCCTGCCGTCAGCTGGTTGAGGGCCTTCCCCATCTAAAACTAGCTTGTGATGCCTGTAAAGCTTGTCACCTTGGAAAGCAGCACCATACCCCATTCGCTCAACAGTTCACACATCGTACTGAGGAGTCTCTTAGATTGATTCATGTCGATCTTTGTGGGTCAACATCCGCTGCCGCCTTAAATGGTGCACTGTACTTCTTTTTTATAGCGGATGATCATCCTCGATACATGTGGGTGTACTTCCTTAAGCACAAGTCTGATGCTTTTACCTATTTCTCTGCTTGGGTACTGTTGGTTCATAACCAGACTGGTTATCGTCTTGGTTGCATGAGGAGTGATAGCAGTGGTGAGTTTATCTCCCACGAGTTTTCTGCGTTTCTACTGAAGCATGGCATCTCTCGCCAACTCACCTCTACTAACTCCCCCTCTCAGAGTGGAATCGTAGAGCGTAGGAGCTAGACAGTCATGGAAATGGCATGCTCTATGCTGTTCGCAACAGAGCTTCTTGAGGGCCTTTGGATAGAGGTTGTTAACACTTCGATGTACATCCTCAACTGGTGCTCGATTGTGGCTCTTCTTCAAAAGACCCGTATGAGGCATTCTTTGGCCTGAGGGCCTTTGGGTAGAGGTTGTTAACACTTCGATGTACATCCTCAACCGGTACCCGACTGTGGCTCTTTTTTAAAAGACCCGTATGAGACATTCTTTGGCTCTCGGCTTGTCATTTCCCACTTTAGAGTCTTCGAGTGTCATGTCTACACACACATGCCTGATGATAAGATAAGAAAGCTCATTTCCCGAGCTGATCTCCTTATTTTTGTCGGATATTCCTCTGAAGTAAAAGCCTATCGTTTGTTCGATCCTCAGACAAACAAGGTGATCGTTAGGAGAGATGTCATTTTTGACGAGAGGGATACCGTGCCTACTGAGAATGGTCTACTTCCCGCTCTCGACATTCTTGCAGATTCTTCATCTCCCAGGTCCCCCTCCATGAGACCCATTATCTTGTTGGTATCAACAGACCATGCGGGATTCGAGGATTCTACCACCAGATTCTACTTCAGAGGGACCTAGAAGATCTGCCTAGTTTGCTCCGCAGGCTTCATTTGCATCGTTGTTTATAGCCAATTACATAGCGCATTCTGAGCCGGATACATGGTAGGAGGCTCTTTGGCACCCTCAATGGTGAGAGGCCATGGAGAAGGAGCTAGAGAGTATTGCCTGAAATGAGACTTGGACATTGGTGGATCATCCAAGCCACACGAAAGTCATCGAGACAAAGTGGATTTTCAGGACCAAGCTAAAACTTGATGGGGCTTTAGATAAGTGCAAGGCTCACCTTGTCATGCAAGGGTTTCGACAGAAGCATGGCATTGATTATGAAGAGACCTTTGCTCCTACTGTGCGGTTGACATCTTTCCGGTTGCTTCTCGCACTAGCCGCTTACCACTGTTGGCCGATATATCAGATGGATGTCAAGAGTGCCTTTTTGAATGGTTATTTGGAGGAGGAAGTCTATGTGGAGTAGCCACTGGGCTTTCCTTCAGGGAACCCGAGGGATAAGGTATTCCGCTTGTAGAAAGCTCTTTATGGGTTAAAGCAAGCACCACAATCTTGGTTTCATATGATGGATGAGTTTTTACGGACTCATGGATACCTTTTTACCCCTTATGATCCAAACTTATATGTTTGATCTACTATAGAGGGGGTTAGCTATATCTTGCTATATGTTGACGGCTTACTCACCATAGGCTCAGATTCTGCTGCCCTAGCAAACATCAAGGCAAAGCTTAGTGCTACTTTTGAGATGACAGACCTTGGTTTGTTATCTTATTTTTTGGGGATGGAGGTAGTTCGTTTTGAGGGATGTGTTTTTGTGTCACAGTAGAAGTACGCTCTTTAGCTAGTGGGCTATGCTTCTTGATCCTACTGTCCACTTGTCGAAGGATACCCTAGGACAACCCTTCGATCCACATACCTATCGCTATGTTGTAGGAAAACTTCTTTGGTTAATTCACACTAGGCCAGATTTAGCTTACTCAGTTAGTATTTCACAACACCTAGGATGTCACATTGGATTGCATGTCTTCGTGTGTTGCATTATTTACGATGTATTTATTCTTATGGCCTGACATATGGCTTTGGTTTATGTTCGCAAGGGTACATTGATTCTAATTGGATAGGAGATCCCGATACCCAACGTTCCCATTGCGGCTACCTCTTTATCTTGTGCACGGCTCCCATTTCTTGGTCCAGTCAGTAAGTAGGAGATGGTGGCGGCTTCCACAGTCGAGGCTGAGTACCGGACTCTCTTCGATGGCACCACCGAGGACATCTACCCGAGGAGTTTACTGGTGGCACTTCATTTCCCATACGACTCTCCCATTGTTGTCTACTACGACAACCAAAGTGCCATTGCCCTTGCGGACAATCCGATCATTACACCACGGACGTGGCATGTGGGAGTCCACCTCCATTTTTCTAGAGAGCAGGTTGAGCTAGGCACTATCCGCCTAGAGTTTGTGCCTACATCCGACAATTTTGCAGATATTTTGACCAAAGCAGTCAACCGGCCGGTTCTTCAGTACCTGTTACCCAAGATTGGTTTGGGTACTGTTAGGTGACGGAGACAGATTTCTTAATACTGATGGAAGCACGAGTGTTCTTCACCTCCCAGCCACGCCTAGATAAGTGCTGGCCCTCAAGCTTATCTCTTTGCCAGCCGTCAACTTGCTGGAGTCCTACTAGTTCTGGACTCCCTTAACCTCTAGGCTCCCCTTAACCCCGTTCGGGCGCCCAAGAGCCCGGACGGTCTTTCTCGTGCATGTTCCCCTAAATTTACCTTAATGTAACATTAAATATTCCTTTTAATGTCACATTCCACACTTATGACCTTAATGTGACATTAAATATCACTTTTAATGTCACATTTCCTTCCCCTTAAGAATCGGTTTCGTCCTCGAAAACGATACTTGGAAGGTCTAACTGTAAATCCGGAAACATTTTCTTTAAAATATTTACTCGCTCCCATGTTGAGCTTTCTTCTGAACAATCTTTCCACTTAACCAAACATTCTTGATAAATAGTATTCCTCGTTCGTCTATTACGAACATTTAATATTTTTTCTGGTTCATGTGGATTAGATTGGTCATAGAATAACTCCTCAATGTCATCATTTAAGATTAGATTATCCAAATCACCCAGCTTCTTCCTTAATTTGCTCACATGAAAAACTGGATGTATTTTACTACCAGCAGGTAGTTGGAGCTTGTAAGCCAATTCTCCCACCCTTTTAAGTATTATGAAAGGACCACAATACCTTGGTGAAAGCTTTGGACAATGTCCTTTTTTCATAGTTTTAGTTTGTTCAGGCACCTTAAGATAGACCAATTCTCCTTTTTCAAAGGAGATGTCTCTTCGGTGAGGATCTGCATATGCTCTAGCTCGACTTTGAGCCTTTTTAATATTTTCTTGAGCAAATTTTAACATACTATTCATATCCTCCAAAAAGTCTTTAGCTGCCTGAACCTTTTCCTTATGCAGTCCTACTGCAAAAGGAGCTCTGGGCTGAAACCCATACATCAACATAAATGGACTATATCCAGTGGAAGAGTGTTTGACACTGTTATATGCAAACTCTGCTATCGGTAAATACTCTTCCCAATTAGTTTGCCTTTTGCTTACATATGCCCTAAGCATATCTTCAAGAATTTGGTTAACCCTTTCAGTTTGCCCATCTGTTTGCGGATGATCCGCCGTACTCATGCTAAGTTTAGTATCCAATTTCCTAAATACTGCACGCCAAAAATGGCTATCAAATTTTCTATCCCGATCAGAAATTATATTTGCCGGAAGGCCATACAATCGGTATATGTTCTCTACGAACAATCTAGCCAATTCTGGTGTTTTAACATCAGTTGAAGTTGGAATAAACCTAGCCATTTTGGTTAACCTATCCACAATTACCCACACAGAGTCGTGCCCCCTCTGTGTTCTAGGTAGAGCAACAATAAAATCCATGGAGATACTCTCCCATTTTCCCGAAGGAATTTCTAATGGATGGAGAAGTCCTTCCATTTTTAATTTTTCAGCTTTATTAACCTGGCATTTATTACATTTGACCACATAGTCAAGGACGTCCTTATTCATTCCAGGCCAATAGAACTGCCTTTTAATAAGACTATAAGTCTTATTAACTCCTGGATGTCCCGCACTAGGGATATCGTGATACTCAAAGAGTATCTAGCGCCTTATTTCTATATCTTTCGGGACACATACCCTACCCTTGTAGAGTAAATAACCATTATCAATGGTAAAATTCTTCCACTTGAATCCAGTTTGAGCAACCCCTGATGCTCCATTTCCTAGTTGAACATCCTCAGATATTCCTTCCTCAGTAGAAGCACTTTCATTTGGATCCCCATTTTTTATTGCTTCCCATATGTTGGAATATGCCGGATCAACCTGGCATTTCCCTTTTAAAGATTCAAGCAAGCTGGAAGTGAACTGAGTAAAACTCAATTCATTAATGATGGGCATTCTGCTGAGTGCATCAGCTACTATATTATACTTTCCTTTTCTATATCTTATTTCATAGTCGAACTCTTGGAGGAGTTCGGCCCATCTGGCTTTACGCCCATGTAAATCTGGTTGATCATTAAGCCACTTAATGCTTTCATGATCCGATAAAATCAAAAGTTTGGCACCATACAAATAGTGCCTCCATTTCTTCATTGCATGTACTATTGCATACAGCTCCCTCTCATAAACAGAATAATTCTGTTTTGCACGATCTAATTTCTTGCTTTCAAAAGCAACTGGTCGACCTTCTTGTAATAAGACCGCGCCTATTGCCTTATCACTGGCATCAGCTTCAACCACAAATGGTTTATTGGGATCCACTATTAATAATACTGGAGCTGTAGCAATAGCTACCTTGAGTTTTTGAAAACTTTCATTTTGGTCTGTTCCCCAATTAAAACTTTTCCTTTCCCTTTAAGTTGGTCTGTCATTGGAACAGCTATTTTGGCATAATCTCGAATGAATCTACGATAAAATCCAGATAAACCTAGGAAGATCTGCAGCTCTTCCAGGTTCCGTGGAGGTGGCCATTCAATAATTGCCCTTACTTTTTCTGGATCCATGTTGATTCCCTCTTTCGAGATTATATGCCCTAGATATTTGACCTCTTGTGCAAAGAATTCACATTTAGTTTTCTTCGCATAAAGGGAATGTGTTCTTAACAGTTGGAATACTAATTGTAAGTGTTCCAAATGTTCTTCTCTTGATTTACTAAAGATCAAGATATCATCCAAAAAGACTACTACAAAATGTCCTAGATAGGGCCGTAAAACACTATTCATCAGCTTCATAAAGGTAGCTGGTGCATTAGTGAGGCCAAAAGGCATCACCAAAAAATCATAATGCCCGTATCTAGTACGAAATGCCGTTTTGGAAATATCTTGTGCCTTAATTCTTATTTGGTGATAACCTGATCTTAAGTCTATCTTTGTGAAGAATTTTGCCCCTTGCAATTGATAAAAAAGATCTTCCATTCTGGGCATAGGAAATTTATTCTTCACCGTTATTTTATTAAGTGCTCTATAGTCAACACAAAGTCGCATAGAACCATCTTTTTTCTTTACCAATAAAATTGGTGAAGCCCAAGGTGAATTACTAGGTTGAATAAATCCTTTATCCAAGTAATCCTTAATTTGTCTCTCAACTTCTTGATGCTGTGTTTCACTTAACCTATACGGTGGTTTTGAAATTGGATGTGTATCCTTATTTATATCAATTGGGTGATTTATTTCACCCCTATCAGGTGGAAGGCCACTTGGTAAATCAGAAGGAAACACATCTTTAAAATCATCTAACAAACTGTTCAATTCATTGTTTACATTCAATTCGCAAACATAAGAAAACTGTTGCTTTATATTACAGAAAGTAAAAGTACTCTGTACAGAAAGAGACCATAGCATATATACCTCACAAACTTCCTTCTTTATCAGCTTCTGAACTTCAGTAGAACACAGCAAAGGATTATCAGATACTTCATGTTCACCTTGAATGACAAAAGTCTTACCATCCCTTTCAAATTCCAGTGTATTATGGTGATAGCTATGTTTTAAGGATGGTTCCAATCCCCATAGCCACTCCCTCCCTAGAGCAATATCAGCTCTTTCCATATTCATTATTTGGAAATCAAGCTTATCTTTATATCCTTGAATCTCGATTTCCAAATTGGATACCATTGTATCCCATATTTTATTGTCTTGGCCTTGCATCATACGTACAACGTATTGATGCTCACTGTTTTGTTGGGGGAGTTTCAATTTGTTGACAAGTGCATAATTTATAAAATTATGTGTGGCAGAGTCATCAATCATGACTCTAACCCATTTTCCAGCTATCAATCCATGTACTCTAAGTAAATCATGTGGCCCAAAAGTAGGCTGCCACAAAGAAGTTGACATACAACACTTATGTTGTACATCCATGTGCAAGACCTTTAAAGATATATACTTTTCATGACCCTTTAATTCTAAGGTCTACACTACATGGATTTGTTTTTCTTTTCCCTTGCCCTTGTCCTTTTCTTTGTCTTCCCCCTTTTTCTTTTGAGGGCAATTCCAAGCAGCATGGTTAGGGGATAGGCAATTAAAACACAATTTTTGTTTTTTGGCCTTATCAAAGTCATCAGGACTTAGCTTTGGCCTCATATATGGTTTCTTTTCAAAAGGTTGTTTTTTACCCTTAAAAAATGACATTTTTCTTTTAAATTTGCGCACAAATTTTGAGGTTTCTAATTCCTTAGACTTGGGCTCCATATCAGTGAGACTGGTGAGTGTACCTGGACGCGTACTATCTTCATAAATTAATGCAAATTTAATTGCCTCTTCAAGCGTCTTAGGTAAACTCCGTTTTACTTCCTTTTTACAGGCTTTATCCAGTCCCCTAATGAATCCTCTTGTTTTTTGGAATTCATCAATTCCTTCCAGTTTGAGGATTATCTCACGATATTCCTCCAGATATGTCAGTAGGGGCCGTCCCTTTTGTCTGACATAATCCCAATCTTCCCAATTTCTTTCCATTTCATTTTCAGGAAGAAATTATTTTAAAAAGACAGATTCAAATTGAGCCCAAGTTTCAGGTATTTTATTCGCCTCCTTTAAAGTTCGCCACCACTTATATGCTTTGGGCCCCAAAGTTAAACTGGCCTCCAGTGCTTGGAGATGTGGTGGGGTATTTTTTAATTTATGTAAATCTTCCCATTTTTGGAGGAAATTAAAGATTGTATCTTTATTCCTATCTTTTTCCTCCCTGTAAAATTGAGGTGGTTTCATATCCTTTAAAACCAGATTATCCCTCAATTTATGATAAGTTTGGGGTTCTTTAGGATCTCGCATAGTCACATCTAAATCTTTCGATGAAGATGGGACATCTGAGATTTCTATCTTATTTTTATATTTTTCCAATAATAAAGTTAACTGAGATTTTATTTCGGTAAGTGTTTGAGTTAAAAACTCCATTTGAACCCCTTGAGTTTGCACACGAGCAGAAAGATCATCAAATTGCTCTCTCGTGGCAAAAAATTCTTCCCATTGTTCTTCTTGTATGTCTGGTTCATGGGGATCTACCATAGGTTGATCCCCGGAACTAGAACTTTCCATTACCCTTTCTTTCCCTTTTTCTGCCATTAATACACTGGAATTGGAAAGCAAAAATAAGAAATTTGCATACAAGATAAAATACTTCCCTGATTTTTAATGGCAGGCTGTGGCTTTAGTTATGTATGAAATTTTTCTGCCTGTCTCACAGCAGTCGCAGTCCTATCCGCCTCAGGAGCAGTCCTATCCGTCAACAGCAATCTGATACTGGCAGCTCCACTTCTGATCTGGTTGGTCCTCGCGAATGCTGGCGACTCCACACCTGGTCCTCGTGGCCCACGTTTTTTATTTCTTTCTTCTTTTTTCTGCCCGTAACGAGACGGGTTACCTTGATGTGGCGTAACGTTTCCTGCTCGCAACGAAATGAGTCACATTAATGTATGTAATGTGACGTGGCTTCTCTCTTTTAAGTTTCTCTTCACGCCCGTTTTCTCACGCGACGGACCAAACAGAAGTGACCGCCGGTTTTTTTTACGTGACAGGGCAGGGCAGAAGTGCTACGTCAGATTGCGTGACCATCTGAAACTAAGTGCCGTGAAGACGCGACGGGACGGGACGCTTCTGGCTTCCGTTCTTCTTCACGACCGATTTCCGTTCTTCTTCACATTCGTCACTGCTCTTCTGTTGAGACCTTCAAGAATCCTTACGGCTACCGGCTCTGATACCAATGTTAGG
Organism: Lygodium microphyllum; assembly: GCF_053477565.2. Taxonomy (NCBI): domain Eukaryota; kingdom Viridiplantae; phylum Streptophyta; class Polypodiopsida; order Schizaeales; family Lygodiaceae; genus Lygodium; species Lygodium microphyllum. The sequence continues at coordinate 41,659,151 of NC_141162.1, forward strand.
TGACGGAGACAGATTTCTTAATACTGATGGAAGCACGAGTGTTCTTCACCTCCCAGCCGCGCCTAGATAAGTGCTGGCCCTCAAGCTTATCTCTTTGCCAGCCGTCAACTTGCTGGAGTCCTACTATTTCTGGACTCCCTTAACCTCTAGGCTCCCCTTAACCCCGTTCGGGCGCCCAAGAGCCCGGACGGTCTTTCTCGTACATGTTCCCCTAAATTTACCTTAATGTAACATTAAATATTCCTTTTAATGTCACATTCCACACTTATGACCTTAATGTGACATTAAATATCACTTTTAATGTCACATTAATGTCACAGGTACACTCTCCCCTACTTCTTCAGTTTGATGGTGAGAGGGTGCTTCTCTCTTGCTTTCCCTTTTAGTTTGAGAGGGGGCGGCTTCTGCTCTTAATAGTGACAGTGATGATGCTTATAGTTTTTAGACATTCATTCATTTATTGTATTATGGACATTTGTAACTTGATCCACACTGTCACGATGATTTGATTGTAAAAGGGCGCTTGGGCAAGTGAACAATTCCCCTACGAGAGCACTGTCCAAGTGGCACTGGTGCATTGCATCTTGTGTGAGCATAATATTTTGTATTGCCCTTTGCATTACCCCATGCATTGGCATTCTGTTCATGTAAACATGAATCTTTGCGCATCTATCCCTTTTCAGTCTTTTGGAGTGGTTGACTTTGGATCCACCATATTCGTGGCATTACCCATGGCAGTCTCCAAGGCAGTCTTTTTCCTTAGCTTGCAATCCAATTAAATCCCCACTTAATGCTAAATCAATTTAAAAAAAACAAAAAAAGTCCATAGTTGATTCCATTTGCCTTTGTAGGGCTTGGTAGGCCACTAGGCAGCCGACATGCACCCTTTGTCCGATGCCCTGTCCTCTTTGGGGTGATCACTTGGGCTTCCTTGGTAAGATAACCATCACCTATGTTGTCTTAGTAGGCCACTGGGCAACCGACGTGCACCCTTTGTCCGATGCTCTGGCTGCTTTGGGGTGGGATGCCTTGGGGTAAAAGCTCTTTCTCATGGCATCGTTGTTGGGCCTGAGAGGGGGTGTTGAGCTAAAAATGCATTAGCTTTACTTAAACAGCCCCAAAACTTACTTAATTAGTGAAAAAACCTTGTTTATTTAAAAGAAACGCAATCCTAGAGAGTTTCTGTGTCCCATAAGCACAAACCCACTTGGGAGGACCCAAACTTTCTATAATTATGTATGCTGCCCTCCATTCAGTCCACAATCTTGCTTTTGCAGATTTCAAGTGTTTTAGCTTACTGCCCACACCCTGTTCGTGGAGGACATCTCAGTCGAAGCTGTCCATTGCTATCTACATCAGTTGGCGCCTGATTTCCAGCCCTCTTCTCGTAGTTTGGAGCTGATCCCAACTAGGCGACTGCTCTTCTTGCACAAACCTGCTGCCGTACTACCTGCCATGTCATCTGTAGCCTGCATTTGGCAGTTTTCTCTCTCCTCCAGCTATTGCCTAGCTTCTACAGGTTATTGCCAAGCGGTCCAGCTTGCGTTTGGCAATTTTCTCTCTTGTAGGCTGTCCTGCTTGCGTTTTTAGTCTCTCTCTCTCTCTCCTCACTACTGTCTGCATCAGATCCATCTTCTCACTACTGCGTTTGCTAGTGTTCAACATCTGGAGGCTGCCTTGTTGCGATTCGGGATCTGTTCAGAGTACGGCACACTTTGCAGCTCATCACCCCTACCTTGATCCTTAAGATACAGGAGTTTGAGGTTCAGTATTCATTCATTGCATAGTGTGTTTGTTGCATGAGCATTGTATATTCAGCAGTTATATCAGTTCAGTTATTTTCTATGTTCATTGTCTCTGAGTTATCCTAACCCTAACTGAGTTCTTTTATTAGTCTGTGCTTTGTCGTACGATTGTTATTTGTGTTTCTGTGTTAGATTATTTCTTTACACCTGGTGAATGTCTGCATGTGCAAGATACCCAAAGGTACGAAAGTGCTCAACACAAGGTTTCCGGCTGTTCCAAGCCTCAAAAGGTGTAACATTCTTTAATGCTTTGGTGGGGCATCTGTTCAAAATATGGCAAGCACACATAATGGCTTCCATTCAAAAACTGTGTGGAAAACTCTTTGCTTTCAGCATATATCTGACCATCTCCATGAGTGACCGATTCTTCCTTTCTATGTCAAGATTGTGGGAGAGAAGGAAGGAGTCTCGCTTGAAGCTTTCTTGCTTGCACAATGGGGGAAGACACACAAGGGTGGAGGCTGAAAACAGTTTTCCTCTTCTTAGTTGTGTAAGCCAAAAGAACTCAAGTACAAAGAAATAGAAGAACCCTATATATGGGTCTCAAACCAAACTCAACTAACTAAGGTGGCATACTAACTGAGCCACGAACTAGAGTAGATAAGGATAGCTATCATGTAGCTATTATTCATGGGCGGTGTACCAACCGCGTCTGCAACTGACAAGTCGGTGACATAAATATACAACGGTCACCCTGGCGTATCACGAGTGGAGCTCGATATCTCAACACTCCCCCTCGAGCTCAATCCCAATTCCTGCACACCAAGCAGGTCTCTGAACTTGCGCAACTTCTCTGCGCCCAATGCCTTCGTGAATATGTCAGCTACCTGATCCTCTGTGCTGACATAAACTAGATCAATAAGACCTAGTAAAACCCTCTCTCGCACATAGTGATAATGCACCTCAATGTGCTTTGTTCTAGCATGATAGACTGGGTTATTTGCCAAGTGTATACTACTCATGTTGTCACAATAAATGACAACTGGCCCATCTGTAGACTGATGCATATCATAAAGTAGCTTATGCAACCAAGCTACCTCACATGCAGCCATTGCTGCACCCCTGTACTCAGCCTCTGTGCTCGACAAGGCAACTGTAGGCTGTTTCTTGCTGCTCCAAGTGACTGCAGCACTCCCAAAAGAGAATACATATCCACTGGTAGATCGTCTATCAGAAATACTACCAGCCCAATCAGCATCAGTGTATCCATGCAACTGTATCTGAATCCCAGTCTCATAAAATAGTCCATACTGCAATGTGGACTTCACATACCTAAGTATGCGTCTAGCCGCATCCAAATGTGGTTTCCTTGGAGCCTGCATAAACTGACTTACCAATCCAACAGCATAGCTCAAATCTGGCCTGGTAATAGTCATATAAATCAAACTTCCTACTATGCGTCTATACATAGTAGGGTCTTCTAGAAGCTCACCTGCATCTGTGCTCAGCTTCACATTTTGCTCCAAAGGAACTGAAATAGGCTTACAACCTGTCATCCCATATTTGGACAGCATGTCCAATCCATACTGCCTCTGCAAGAGCTGTATCCCACTTGGTGATCTAATCACCTCAATGCCCAAGAAATAACGCAGCTCTCCCAAATCCTTCATCTCAAACTTCTGCTTCAATAGCATTTTCACATGAAGGATATCTTCATCACTGTCACCTGTCATAATCAAATCATCAACATAAATGACAAGCAGCATAATACCTTTCTCTGTTTTTCTCACATAAAGTGAGAAATCTGCCTTGGAAATCTGAAAGCCAATAGTGACAAGATACTGTCCTATCTTGTCAGACCATGCTCTAGGTGCTTGCTTCAAGCCATACAAGGCTTTCTTCAACCTGCAAACAAACTCAGGATGAACAGCATGCACATAACCTGGTGGCTGCTCCATATAGACCTCTTCTTGCAAATCACCATACAAGAAGGCATTCTTTACATCCATCTGATGTAAAGACCATCCCTTTGATGCAGCCATAGCAATGACTGCTCTTACAGTTGCCATCCTTGCAACGGGACTGAATGTTTCTTCATAGTCAATGCCATATGTTTGTGCATACCCCTTGACTACTAATCTTGCCTTGTATCTGTTCACAGAACCATCTGCATTGTGCTTCACCTTATAAACCCACTTACAGCCAATTGCATTCTTACCTTTAGGCAAAGGTACTAACTCCCATGTAGCATTTGCTTCCAAGGCATCCATTTCTTCATCCATGGCTTTCTCCCATTTTTCTTTTCCCATGGCTTGCTCAAAAGATGTGGGTTCTGGTTCCTGTATCACTTTGACCATATATGCATAGTGAATGGCTGTAAATCCATCATATTTCAGCCTATCCACAGGATACCTAACTCTGGTAGACCTGCGCAAAGTGGGTTCACTCCCAGGTGCTCTCAAAACATCCCTGGTCTTCCTTACTCCAGGTGTAACAATAGAAGGAATACCCAACTCATCATCAATGCTCTGCTCTGAGCCACTGGATTCACCATCCACATAAGAGTGACCTGCATTCACATCAAACATGGGCTGATCAACTTTCTCTTTTCCTTTTCGTGATACCTGCATACCACTATCTGCATTGCTTTGAGAAGAATCTCCTGATCTCAATCTGCCTGTCCATGGCGAAGAATGTGAACCACTGCTAGAGGACGCTCCAGGTCCACTAATATTTTGTGACTGCTGCTGTGAATTTTGTGCAGCATTACCATTTTGTGCATCTACATCATCAATCACATTTACTGGTTTATACCAGCTACTCATCTCATCAAAAACAACATCTCTGCTCACTGTAAACTTACGAGTAGAAGGGTTATAGCATCTATACCCTTTTTGCTGCAGAGAGTAACCAATAAAGATGCACTTCTCAGCTTTTGGATCCAACTTGGATCTCAGCTCATCTGGCACATGTACATAGGCAATGCAACCAAAAATTTTCAAATGAGAAATATCTGGTTTCCTACCAGTATACCTCTCCTCTGAAGTCATTCCATGTATTGCTGCAGTGGGAGTCCTGTTCATTATGTAGACTGCTGTAGCAACTGCTTCAGCCCAATAAAAATCTGGCAGGTCTTTTTCATTGAGCATGGCACGAGATACCTCTCCAATATGCCTGTTTTTCCTTTCTGCAATTCCATTTTGTTGTGGGGTATAACTGCATGAATATTGCTGCTTTATGCCATGCTCCTGCAAGAACTTTGCAAACTCATTTGAGAGGTACTCTCCCCCTCCATCTGACCTTAGGCATTTTATCTGCAAGCCTGTTTCTTTTTCAACCATAGCTTTAAGAGTTTTGAAATGCCCAAAAACTTCACTTTTCTTTTTCATAAAATACACCCAAACTTTTCTGCTATAGTCATCAATAAAACTGACAAAATAATGACAGCCTCCAAGAGATGCAGCTTTAGTTGTCCACACATCAGAGTGAATTAATTCCAATGGCTTCTCACTCTCTTGAACATGTCTAGGAAATGGTTTCCTTGCCTGTTTTCCAAACTGACAGGCTTCACATACCTTATGCATTTCTGCAACCTTGAATTTGGGCAATCCTGCAACAATATTTTGGGCCTGCATTGATTTAAGTCGCTGTACATTAACATGACCAATGCGTTTATGCCAGATATCAATATCTGCAACTACACCGGTCCCATGTGCAAACATTGCTGCACTCAATTCAGACATGTCTGCATCCAATGTAAACATTCTGCCCTTCTTCTTTCCTTTTGCTATCAAGCGACCTTTATTTTTCATATCCTCAACAAAGCATCCATGAGGATTAAATCTGACCTGCAAGCCCTGTTCAACCATTTGACCAACTGAAACCAGATTCTTGGTAATATTCGGGACATGAAATACATCGGACAGGTATTTCTTTTTCCCACCCTGCATAGACAAGGGAATTTTTCCAATCTGCACAATAGGATGTGCAGTATCATCACCAGTCTCCACAAATCCTGGTTTTTCCATTTTCCTTGCATCCTCCATCCATTCTGCATGACCTGTCATGTGGTTTGATGCACCTGAGTCAACATACCATACATCATTGCTTTCTTCTGCACTTGTCATAGAATTGTTCATGTGCTGCACCATGAACAAATGCTCATTTCTGTCATCACCCTGTCTACTAGAAGATGCATAATTCCCTTGTTGCAGTTTTCCATTCATGATGTCATTCTGCTTTTTATAGCAGTCTTTAGCCATATGACCCATTTTACCACAATAGTAGCATTCAACATTACTGTTTGCATTTTGGCCTCTTTGCCATCCACCACGACCTCTTTGGCTCCCCCTGCCTCTAGAGTTACCACGTCCTCCTCCATAGGACTGGTTTTCTTGAGTTTGCTGCATATTCTGATTTCTGCCACGGCCTCCAAATCGGCCTCCTCTACCTCTGCCTCTACCTCTTCCAGCATTTGAGTAGAAGACAGCTTCTTTTGAAGTTCCTCCTGAAGAAGATGCACCACCATTTCTCTGTTCCTCAGAAATTAGAAGAGCAATCAACTCCTCAAAATCAGGAAATCTTTCACGAACTGAAATGGATGTCCGAAACTGTGCATAATCCTTTCCTAGACCATTCAAGGTCACGGAAACTAAATCATCATCTTCCACTGGCGACCCAATGGAAGCAAGTGCATCTGCAATCTTCTTCACCTTCATGTGGTAGTCGTTGATGCTCATACTTTCTCTTTGCACATTATGCAACTCTTGCTTGAGCTGCATTTTCCTGGCTTGCGTATTTGTGCTATACATTTTTGACAAAGTATCCCATGCCTCCTTTGGCGTACTTGTATCCTGAATATGCACAATCATAGAGTCTGAAATACTGATAGACAGCCAATACATAACTTTCCTGGCTCTCTCATGCCATGTTTTAAATGCCTGCATTTGTTGTTGATTGGGAACATCAGGAAGAACTGGTTCTTCTTCATTTCCTGCAACAAATTCCCAATATCCTTTTCCCATAAGGAAATTCGTCATTCTAAACTTCCATGCCTGGAAGTTGTTCTTGTCAAGCTTTTCAGTGACAATCTGTGAAAGAGAATCAGATGCCATTACAGAAGACTGCAAAAAATTCTGTCACTGCAAAAACCACAGCTTCAGCCTCACAAGGGCAAATCTGCAAAACTGGCGAAAGTGGTATTTGACCACACAGTCACTTCCTAGTGACGATTTTGCATAAACAGGAACCAAGGATGATTCTGAAACTCCCAATGTCTCTGCGCACAAGCATACGATGCAATTTCTACAGTAACTTTTCACCGACCTGTAGAACAGTGGTCGCACAGCATAAAACTGAGCCTTTTCTTGAGTGCGTGCAGAAAACTTCCGTCTGCAAAACAGGCCCCGAAATGGCCTCAAATAAAAAAAACAAGGTCGCCGAGGGCTAAAGCCCACTCCCGCAGCATATACTGCCCTCTTGCTTCACCGCGAAGGGCGTCTCAACCTGAGACAATGCACTCCTGCAATTTCCGGCTGTGCTACCTGCAGAGATCTGCTCCCAAAACAGGAAATGAAAGCAACACTGCTCCTCTTACCAGACCACCGCGAGCTTGGCTTGCTTTCTTGAGCTCCTTACCACGAACAAGGCTCTGATACCATGTCAAGATTGTGGGAGAGAAGGAAGGAGTCTCGCTTGAAGCTTTCTTGCTTGCACAATGGGGGAAGACACACAAGGGTGGAGGCTGAAAACAGTTTTCCTCTTCTTAGTTGTGTAAGCCAAAAGAACTCAAGTACAAAGAAATAGAAGAACCCTATATATGGGTCTCAAACCAAACTCAACTAACTAAGGTGGCATACTAACTGAGCCACGAACTAGAGTAGATAAGGATAGCTATCATGTAGCTATTATTCATGAGCGGTGTACCAACCGCGTCTGCAACTGACAAGTCGGTGACATAAATATACAACGGTCACCCTGGCGTATCACGAGTGGAGCTCGATATCTCAACATTCTACCCCCCATTCTGTTGTGGAGTATAAGAACTAGTAAATTAATGAACAATGCTCTTCTACTTCAAAAAAGTATTCAGCATAGAGAACATATATTCCTCCCCTCGGTCCGAATGGAAAGTCTTTATTTAATAGCCAAATTGGTTGTCAATAAGTGCTACAAAAGCCAAGAATGCATCATACACTTCTGACTTTTTCACCAAAGAATAGACCTAGCAGAAGCGAGTAAAGTCACCAATAAAAGTCACAAAATAGTAACATCCTCCCAATGACTTTGTTTGCATAGGCCCACATACATTTGAATGCACTAATTGTAACCTAGTTGTGGCTTTAAAAGCAACATCACGGGGAAACGAAAACCAATGCATTTTTCCCAAAATACATCCTTCGCACAAATCTTTCGCACAAGTGCTTAGGAGGTCTCTCCAAAAGAAGTAATCCATCTAGCATTTTTGTATGCTATAAGAGCATCAAGCTATCATAATTCACATGCCCCATCCGAGCATGCCGTAAATCTGCCTATATCATAGCACAAGTAAGAGTGGATGCCAAGTATGCTTACTAATCAACTGAAAGAGCATCCAACTCATATAACCCATAACATAAAGTGCCAGTCAAGACCAAAGTCATGTGTTTCTTGTCTCTCACCATGCATCTATCATCATCAAAGGTGATCTGCAATCCACAATGTGCCAAAGAAGAAATAGAGAGCAGATTCTTCTTTACACCTGGCACAAATAAAGCATCCTGTAGGTGGAGAATAGAGCCATCAATGGCTGTGAGCACAATCTCCCCAATACCTCTAACAAGGTATGATACATTGTTGGCACATTGTACGACTTTCCAACTGGAGCTACACCAACAAAAGCAAATAAATCTCTGTGAGATGTGATGTGCCTAGAAGCACCACTGTAAAAAAACCAAGTGCCTATATCCTTAGTAGAGCTAAATGCTCTATCATCCCGAGAAGAGTCATAACTTCATGTGTAAAAGCAATAATCTCTGTTTGCAACAAAGGATGTTGACTCAGTAGTAGTGGAAGGAGCATAAAAAACAGATATCCCTAACTCCTTTTTCTTCTCCTTGGAGATGCGCTTTTTACACTCAGTGATATAGTGGCTTGGCTTTTGCAATAATGGCATTTGCCCTTCTTGGCTTGCGTGTCCCCCTTGTTTTTTATTACCCTGTGAAGTGCCTAAAGTCCCAGAGCTCTGCGGAGCATTCTTTACTTGGTTGCCTTTGCCCTTCGGTCTTGCCATAAAAGCTTGCTTAGAGGCTATGACATCCATACCACTATTTCTTCTTGTTTGCTCCTCCTCTAGAAGCAAACTAACTAACTGAAGAAATGAAATAGGCTGTGGGGCAATCCTGATGGTGAGGTTTAGGGTCGTATGAAAAGCCAAGTAAGAAGGAGGTAATGAGTTCAATGTAGTAGATATCAACAATGCATCTGAATAGTACTCATCGACGTTCATAAGTTGCTCACGTAAGTCTTAAATTTTATTTAAGTGATCCTAGATAGAATCACCCTCATCCATTTTCAACATTTCAAGCTCATTCTTTAAGAAAGAGATGCGAGTCTCATTCTTACCAGCAAACATTTGCTCCAAAGTTAGCCAAGCTTTTCGTGAAGAAGTTGCAGACCGAATGTGAGGGATGATGGACCACTGAACTACCAATGCAATCAGCGACAAAGCCTGTGCATCCCATGTATCCCATGCTTTTTGAGCTGCTGATCTTTGGGGAAGTGGCTGAAGTGGAGTAGGCTAAACAGGCCGAGGTGCTCGTTGTCCACATCCTCCAGGAGGAGGAATAGTAGGAACCACAACTCCGGGCCTAACTTCTTCTCCACTCACGTAGTCCCAAATGTTTTTTGCAACAAGCATATTCTTCATCATGAAGAACCAAAGTGAGTAGTTGTTACCATCCAATCTGTCCTCCTTGGATACATAGGTAAATACATCTCCTCCCTAATTTGCTACGATAATCAATACCAAGAGAAGGAAAAAGAGCAATGGGCAAGCTGGAATTACTTGGAAATCTCCAAAATTTCCAGAAATTACAGCAAATAGCTTGCTGCAATTAGTACACTGAGGTACACTCCGTCAAAACTGTCTGTAATACATGCAATCCAAGGTGCATTCAATGTTAACCAACATTGTAGAAGCAAAAGCTCAAAATTTCTTGCCCCAAAATTGTCCAAAACAGTCTATCTCTGACAGACTGCAGTACATGTACCAATGTCTTCAAAAATATCAAAAGCCCCAAATTTTCACAAAATCTCTGCGTGAAATGTGTCCTAGACACTTGCAAATGCAGAGATGTGCTGCTCAAGCATAATGCTTTCCTGCGAATAAGTTTTGAAATAAAAATTTGACTTTAAAAAATGTCTTTTTACCCTGATTTTTGGAGGTGGGATGGTCATTGGCAGGTGGCGGTCGCTGGCAGGTGGCGTCCCTGGTCAAAGGCAGCGGCACTGCTGGTGGGTCAACTGGCGCAGGTGAAGCTGGTGCTGGTGGACCTGGTGTAGCTGTGGCGGACCTGCTGGTGGGCAGTGGCAGCAGGGGGAACTGCTGACAAGCTGCTGCAGCAAGTGGGCAGGACTGACGTTCTTCCACCAAACAGAGCTGGGCTGAGCGGGAACTCCCGGATGTTGAGCAAAGTTGAACCTTGCTTTGATACCAAATGTGAGAGGGTGAGAGGATCAAAGCTTAGCTAAGAGTGCAGTAGACAGTGTGGAGAGTGAAGCATGACACCCAATGCAATAGATTGAAAGAGTGTAAACTGAAAGTACAAAGTACAACCCTTAAACCTTAGGGTTGTAGGGGGTGGTCACACTCGAACACGATAAGTGGCCGTAAGTGTGTGACATAAGCACATATGAAAGAAAACAATAAGTCTTGCAGCAAAGATCTCTCGTACCGAGAGTAAAAAGTGCCCCAGTGTCCTACTGATCACTGACACTCCTCTATGAGCGTAGGCATGAGTGAAACCCAACATGATTTGCGTTTCTAGGAAGTAATGTAATCATTGATATTAGACATAGAAGTTTCTCAAAATAGTGCGTGCTCAATGGTCTTTAAGGACAAGCATGCTGCAACTTATACCCATTACTTGCATTTGGGACCTATGTATGAGGGCAAGCTATCTAATCCCCACGAAACATTTGACCATGCAATTACACATATGGTTTTAATATGTCAATGTTATGTACAAAGCTTGATTCACAAAATGTGGAATCATTTTGACTCCGTATGTTTGAAGCTATAAAATACCTCTCCCCCAAGGATTATGAGAGTGATTTGGGAAAATTTGATTTTTCCACAAGACAATAGTGGCGAATCTTATGTAAACAGTTTGGACAAGATCCACATCAAATCATAAATGAGCAAATGGCTCCTTTATGATATCTCCCTCCTCTAATTGTCCAACCTACATTCCTCCATTATCATTTATATCTTTATCTGAGCCTCACATGCTAGTGTTTACTTCATATGTATTTATTGTCGCTCATATCTTTCCCCTTAGTCGATTCCTTTGCTTTTATATTCTTTTTCTCCTTTTTCTACTTCCCTTTCACTTCATCTCTCTATTATTTGTCATCTATCCCATCCTATCTTTTATTAACAACCCTAGACTTTTGGGGATTCCTTAATTGGCCAAGTATTTAATTGGCCTTTCATTCCAGGTACTTTGGATACCCCAACAACATGTTCCAATTACTATATCTTGCCAAAACAAATGGTCAGTCAAGAGATATTGCAATAAGGCTTGTTGCTCGTTTCTACTAGTACCTAACTTTTATGCACCAACAATCTCACATATCCTCTTGAAAGACTTATCACATTGTTGACTATCCTAATGTGGATGTCAGTGCTTCTCAAATGTATGTCACATACTATTTTGCTCAAGCTTTTTCCACTTGATTTATTGTATTGATGGAACAAATGTGTTGCTTGCAATGTTCACAAAATCCTTATCCTACTTAAGAGGATGAAAAGCGAGCAACTGAAAGCTTGAAGCTTAGTTTGGCTTTCAAACAGAGTTGCAACAAGTAAATCTTCGGATGTACCTTGATATCTTTCTACAACTTTAATATACACTCTCAAATTTTGGGTGCCTTTCAGTTCATTGTGTATTGTGTATGTGTGTTTGTGTTGTGGTGTATTGTAGTATTTGTCTTAAACTCTTTAAAGTGGATATGGAGGTTGCTGAAGTTCAAGATTTTAATGTGGATTTTGACAATTTGTTAATGATACTGAAGACAAAGATCAGACAACTCTCATATCCTTTATGAAAGATTCTCAATCATAATGGTAGAATAAAGCAAGAGATGGGAACATCAAGTGAAGTGATCATGGTGACTTTAGGCACAACTATCGACACATGTGAACCTTTCCTTGAGTGTAAATCAGTTCAAAAGTATCACCAGCATAAAAATGCAGATGAGATGGGGGTTGAATCAGGTTGACAGTGGCTAGAAGGACTACACCAGATCAACAACGAAGGTAGTGCTGGGCAAGACGCAGGGTGAGGAGCATATAACTGAGGTAAAACAGGTAAACCAGCAGGTAGACGAAGTCAGCCAGCTAGCAAGTGATTTCCCCAGACTTGAAAGCAAGAACACATAAACTCAAAGAATGAAAAATCAGGCCACGGAATCCCTATATTAAAGCATGAGAATGAATACAAACCGAGATGGGGGTTGAATCAGGTTGACAGTGGCTAGAAGACAAAAAGGACTACACCAGATCAACAACGAAGGTAGTGCTGGGAAAGACGCAGGGTGAGGAGCATATAACTGAGGTAAAACAGGTCAACCAGCAGGTAGACAAAGTCAGCCAGCTAGCAAGTGATTTCCCCAGACTCCAAAGCAAGAACACATAAACTCAAAGAATGAAAAATCGGGCCATGGAATCCCTATATTAAAGCATGAGAATGAATACAAACCATTTGAAATCACTCCACCCCATGATGGCTAAAGTGGCGCCTGTGCTGGCCCATGTGCCCACCTAGCTGCCCACTCAAATGCTCATAAATGCAGTGCATAATTCCATGGTATGTACATTGCTAACACTTCCACCCCATTACTGCACTAGAGATGGGCTAGAGATAAGGCATACTTATGCTAGATCCATATGATATTCCAGGAACACTACCAAAACTGCATTGCACCACAGTTATAGGCCAACCATGGGCAGCTTCTTTACACAGAGCATGGTTCTAGATTGACAGTTTGCACACGTGCAGGGCTTTGGACCAAGATGGCCTAGTGGCTGAGCACTTTTCAACAGGCAAAGGATACATGTTTAATAGAGCCATTTGTGTGGGTTTTCCAAGCAGATGGACAAGTGTTGAGCCACTAATTTTACGGTTCCATTAACCCATCAATTAGTCTCCTTAAATGAACCCCAAATTTGGCAGTAGATCAAGTGCACATCCCAATTCCTCTATACATAGGAGCCTATGTGAGTGCATCCTATATTATTCCATTCATTCCAGCCAGCTTACCATCAGTCCTCTCCACCCCCATTGCTATCCACCCGTTTCCAGCTCATACCTCAGTTTGTGGTGCTTCCCAAACTGCTGCCTCAACTGTCCATGGAGTCCTCCAGCCAGGCTGATTTGGGGAGTCTTCTCAGTCATGACACCATCCTTATCACCTCGCTCAGCTGAGTTGGCATCTTCCTCAGCCCGGCAATGATTTTGGAAAAGACTTTGTATAAGGAACCCATACTAAGAATGGGTCTCCACTGTTTCAAGCTACATGGGGAAGGAACCTTAGGCAAGCTAGTGGTTCCTTAAGTTGTTCAACATGGGAAAAAACAGACCATTAGGGAGGCCATCCCACCCAGGACTGTTCCTGCAAGGTAAATGGGAAAGCACGTCCTCCACTTAAGCCTCAGTAATATCTACCTCCATCAAATCTATCCATCATGCTTGACCTAATTTTGAACCAAGTCACAAATGTATCGATGCACAAAGTGAACAACATCTCAAAGAACTTCATGTGGACCCAACAAAGTTTTGAATATTCAAGACACATCTTAATAATAGATGCGATGAGTATGGCAATTGTTATCATGCAATGCATCGAGATGGGCCAACAATTCATATTTAGCATATTCCTCCTCTTGAAGAGCTTGGATTCTACATATCAACCATTCAAAACATGTGACCAAGTCATCAGAGATATCCCCTTCCTGTTGCATAGACACTGAATGTTCCAATAGAGATTGTAAATATTGCAATTGAGCCCAAAAAGCAGATGCATGCTCAATACTGAATTTTCAAGGTAAGGCATGTGCATTAGCCCTAAAAATGGGCCATGCATTGATACCTATGCTTAGAACCTATGTGCCAAATGAAGAATCAGTTGCTGCATGCACCCCAAAAACTGATCATCAGCAAAAAGGACTGCTTTAATTACAAAGGCAAGCAAGGCCTTAAATGCATGCACTGAATGATGAGCCATTTCCAAAAGCAATGAATAATGATCAGAAAGAACATGTTGTCTCTCCATCCATATGTCAATCACTTCTAGAAAAAATGAATCGCTTTGGCAGATGTACATCCTATCTAGTTTGTGTTGGATTTAGGGTTATAGGAATGCAAGTACATAGTTTGGAGAAGAAGCAGCCTGAGGGAGCACAACTTAAAGTGTATTGAGAAGTACCACTAGAGAAGATTTACAAGGCTAAGCATACCCTAAAAGTGAATGGGAATATATCCAAGGCCAGCGAAAAAAAACCTCCTAAAGAGGGAAAAATTTGTCTCTGTGATCCTAAGTAAAATCCCTTACCCCTGTGTTGAAAAGTTCCAGCGAGACCGGATCAGAAGCCAGATGTACATAAATCAAACCAGAGTCCTATCAAACATGGTGTTTGACCACAATGACCCAAGAGGCGCCCTTAGATGTCTGCTCTTGACAAGCATGACATGACTCACCCTCAGTCCTAGGCTCTAGCATGAGGCGAATCTTTGTTTCCAATTGCCTGCAAGCCAAGAGGCATATGGGGAGAAACCCTTGCGATTGAGACATATATTGGAATTCATGCTCCTACATATCGACCTCAGGATCTACAGAACAATGCAAAGTCTCAAGACTACAATCACATTTGGAAATGAAATGGCCAAATTGGCCACATCTAAAGCAATGTCTTGCAAAAGTCCCCCATCTCAACTCAAAGACCAACGCATGCAATCCCGGTGCCTCGAAATGAATTTTAGTGGGCCAAGGTTTTCCAATATCCCAAAGTATGCAAGCTCTATTTCTGTTATGGGAAACCAAGCAAGGCTCAACCAAAACCTCTGACCAAGAGATTGCAAAACCAGAGGAAAGAGCCACCAAAGATGGAAAGGGAAACTAACCACTTCTACCCAAATAGGGCATGCCTGCCTAGGAACATTGTGAAATTCATTTATGGGCCTCCATGGGACCAGATGAACTAATAGACCATCCAAAAACAGAGGGATACGCTGCATTAATGAGGCACAAACGTCTGAAGTACAAAAGAGGACCTCAGAGAGCCCTTTGGGCCCATCATAAATCTCCTCCACAAGAGGGGCTTGCACCTACCCATTACCATTATTTTGATGCGCATCGTCAAGCATTGACTGCAACCAAGCTTTGATAAGGGTAATTAAGGGAGTCCTTCCTGTGAAATAAAAGACGGCTGCCCGCTCATGGAAGGCAGCAATCTGTTGTAACACTATATCTGTCCCTAAGACAGCTACAACACTTTCACCATCCGGTAAAGAGTTTGCTTTACCTTTGTTTGCATGCACATAGTCATTCATGAGATTGTTAGCACTTGCAAGCATGTACAGAAAAGACTTGTGTGTTTGTGAGTGGGGAATACATGCACCAGAGCACCTGAAAACCGAGGATCAAACATCAGCTTGTGGCGTTTGCCCAACTCATCCCTTTCCACCAGCTCATTGAAATCCTCAGCTAAAGTGTCAACATCAGATTCCACCAATTCTTCATCTTCCCCTTCTCGAAGAACTGATCAAGAAAATCCACATCCTTACTGCTAGATGCCTGCATCTCGTCTAGAACAGAACCCCAGTCTTCTTTTCAGCCTTTCAGTCTGCAGTATCATTGCTACCTGCTCTGCCCTTGTCTCACATTGTCACCTGAATGTATGCACCCGACTGTGTGTATACCTGAGTATGGTATCTGCCCTGTCTATGCAGAAAAACGTTGGTATGACTGTTTACCTGTTTACGCTGTCACTGAGTGCCCAAGTCTGCTGTCCATGCATGACAACAGGTCTGCTGGGTTGCAACTTGCAAGTTTGCGCAGGGTTTTCTGTATGGTCTGCATGCACACTCAGTGTAACTCTGCAGGGTCACAACTGCCTGCAGAGTGATGCCTGCCTGCAGGGACACATGAACTGAATCAACGATCAGTTCTGACAGGTAACTGGCTGCTTGCTGGACCGTGCACAGTTTGACTGCTTGCTTGACTGCACACCTCTCTCTCTCTCTCTCTCTCTCCCTCCCTCCCTCTCTCTCTTTTTTTTTTTTTTCGTAAAAGGTAATTGTATTAATTATGAAAAGTTTCCATGATTACAAGATACACGATGGCTCTACCCCATCATGTGTACAAACTGACTGTTTACAAGAACCAGAGGGCCAAATAGTTACAAAATCATGGCAAAGACACGGAGGAAATTGCCATGTGCCAGGGGCGTAAGTCCTCCCGAGAGAGGATGTCAGAGTGCCGGAGAAGATCTGTCTGCCAATACAAGAAACCTTTAAGCCTAGCAATATGCCGCTGAACATTATAAGCAGAATCAAAAAGGAAAGCATTCCAAATGGTCCAGTTGTGCCAACAGCCCCAATATCGAAGAAAGTGAAACAAGATCTTCATATGTGGCTGTGTCGGTGTGGGATATTTGGGCTGCGCGAAAACCCAATCAAACGGGCGAAGCGAGAAACCAACCACCGCTCGCCAGACGGCTGACAAGAATGACCAGATTTTCTGAGCAAGGGGGCAAGAAATAAAACGATGACGGGCGGATTCCACAATGGTGGTGCAAAAGAAACAGTTGCCATTGGAGATTCAGCACTTTGAAAGGGCTGAAGCAAGCGGAAGACCACCAATCATCACCCTCCAAACAAAGACCTTATATTTGAATGGTATCTTATTTAACCAGCCCTCCATCACAGTTACCCTCCACCATGACGAGGATTTATGCAATCCCCATAGAATATTAGCTTTAGTAACCAGCCATTGATGATCTTTAATCAGAAGATGATACACTTGGTTAGCTGAAGCCTTTTCTAAATGCAGCCTGTAAAGTCCCAATCCTGCCAGGGACGATCCGTAGCAAGGGCAGGAAAGGGTTGTCTGCTCTGAAGCACCCTCAAAAGCTGTTCCCATAAAAACCTATATCCACGAGGGATCCTGAAAATCCTCCTGGCTGTACGAAACGACATGAATACATTGCGACTGGCAAGAGTAGCATCCGCGACCGAAGTTAAGCCCAAACGTGCCATACGGTTGAATTGTGGTCGAAGCTCATGTTTACCGTCCCACGAAATTAACCGCGAGACTGCCAACAGTTCCAATTGAAACGAATTAGTGACTGAACGATCCTCCGTTGGATGCCACTGAAACTTCCGGAGGACCAGTTTCCAGGAACACACCAAATGGGCAAGCAGGGATGAGGAATAACTGGAGAACCAA
Organism: Lygodium microphyllum; assembly: GCF_053477565.2. Lineage (NCBI taxonomy): Eukaryota > Viridiplantae > Streptophyta > Polypodiopsida > Schizaeales > Lygodiaceae > Lygodium > Lygodium microphyllum. Next base: position 41,676,604 of record NC_141162.1, read on the forward strand.
GAATCTGCATTAAGAACATGCCACCACGAACTGCGGACGTGGGTATTACCATGCAGAAGCCCGTGATCCTCAAGAAAGTAATGGGCTATGACGACCCAAGGATGACAATCCGAGCACATGGCTCGAAAAAGAGACCAGCGGAGTGCCAGCATATGAGTGTGGGCATCCAAAACAACCCCTCCACCCATGCGTTTTGGGGTGCATGCATACGACCAAGAAATCCAGGAAATACCCGCATGCAAGGAATCCTTCTTCCATAACATGAAACGAATAAACTTCGTAAGATCATTCAGTGTCGTAGTAGTCCAGGGTAGCAATGGCAAGAAATATGTAAGCATTGGCAACATTATTGTCTAGGCTACTTTGAGACGAACATGGAAGGGCCAGGCTTGAGACTTCCAATACAGAAACTTAGCCGCCAGTTTCTGTGAAATCCACTGTAATAGCTGCTTTGGGGAAACATCAACCCCCAAAGGGTACCCAAGATGCCTGGCAATGGAACCACGAGGGACAACCATGCCCTGCCAGTCCAGTGACTGCAAATCCGACTCCGTGCAGCTGAGAATGGCCGATTTCAAGGCGTTAATGCGCAGACCAGAAGCCTGACCAAAAAGAGCCCAAACATCTAATGCTTTATGAAGATTATCTTTGTCCGCACGCAGAATCATAAAACTGTCATCAGCCAAGGATTGACCAATGAAGTGCTATCCAGAGGGAAGCAACAATCCAGCCAACTGAGTAGAAGCTGCCATATGAGATAGCATCGAAAGAAGCAGATGAGTCGCAAGGGCAAAGAAGAGAGGACTCAAAGGGCACCCCTGTATGACAGAGCGAGCAAGGACAATTGGCTTGGTAACTCCTCCATTCAACATGATTCGCGAAGATGCTGCAACACTAATAGTATAGATCAGACGAGACATCCGGGCACCAAAGCCCATAGCAGACATAAGTTCTGCAATGAAAGACCAGTCCAGATAATCAAAAGCCTTTTCCAGGTCCAATTGAACCAGTACGACCTCCTGATTTGAATGCCTTGCATAATCAATTGCCAGTTGCGCATTTAAGACATTGTGCAAAATGTTTCTGCCCTTAATAAAACCATATTGGAAAGGATGCACAATGGCAGGAAGATGCTTATGGAGGTGATTCGCCATAACTTTTGAAAAGATTTTATATATAGAACCCATCAAAGAAATTGGGTGCCACTGTTTCAACATGGATGGCAAAGGAACTTTTCGAAGCAGTTTAATAAGACCGTCTTTCCAAGAGGAAGCCATAATCCCCGTTTCCCATACCCGTTGAAACAAAGCCGTCAAAGGTTTCGCAAGCTGGGTGGCAAAAAACTCAAAGAACTCATTGGTAAGACCATCCCAGCTAGGACTTTTATCCTTAGGCAAGTGTAGCAGAACATCCACGACCTCCGACTCACAAATATCTGCCTCCAGAGTAGATTGCATGTCCTGAGGAACCTGATTGCGGACCAAATCATAAAAAACTGAACGGGCATGAGTAATTTGGCCTGAAGGCGGAGAAGTAGAACCAAGAAGATCGAGGAAATAATTTCTACACATATTCACAATTATCTGCGGATCAAGAACCATTTGACCTTCTTCATCCTGGAGCCTCGTCATATTCTCTCGAGCAGGAGAGGCATGTAGAGCTCGAAAAAACTTATGGGTCTGACAAGCACTGTCTTGCAGAGTGTCCGTTAGCTATTGCAATTTGACCTGCTGATAGGATTTCAACTGAAACTCTTTAATAAGATCAGCCAGACGCGTTGCCAGTAATAGCAGAAATGCGTCATCGGGAGTGTCCACCAGCAAAGAACGAACCAAAGCCAGCAGTTCCTCGGCTGCTTGTCGGCGCCGCCGACAAAGAGAGGCATGATGGATCCCATACTGGCAAGCAACCCGCTGCACATTGGAGAGCAATCGTTGAAAGGAAGCAGTGCCCTGGGATGAGAAATCCAATAAGAACCGATCAATCAATTGCTTCATATAGCCCTGGAAGATTGCATGTTTCAAATAAGACGAGTTGAAACGCAACGGGAGTCTATCCAGAAATTGCTTCAAAGGAGCAATTGGTTGTGCAAGGAGCTCAAGCTGCAGAGGGAAATGATCCGACAATGCATATTGTTGTAACACTTTCATTTCGAGCATCTCAGAAAGGAAATCATCATCCTGCATGATGTAAATGCGGTCTAACCGCGACCATGTTATGGCATACTGGGCAGAATGGAAGGTAAACCCTGTAGAAGAAGGATACAGCCAAGACCAGAGATCTTGCTTAAGAATGGCAAAATTCAACTGCTGCCACGTACGTCTTTCCGACGCATCCATGATCGAATGTTCTGATGTGGACTGTAAAGAATCAACACACATATTAAAATCCCCCATCAAAAAACCCCGTCTGCCAAGGGACAAGGAACTCTGCAAGGTATGGCAAAGCTCCCGACGAGAGAGAGGATCATTCGGAGCATAGAGGCCAAGTAACCATAAGATCTCTCCTTCAAATAAAATTTCAATCACCACAAAGCGGCCATGTACATCATTCTTGATAAGAACCGGCTGATATTGTTCATGTACAATCATAAGCACACCAGAATACTGCCTGGCATGTGTCCCTGCATAGAACAAACGAAAACCATGGCAATCCACAACTTTACCCGCTTCACTATGACTCTTGTGTTCAACAGCACACAAAACATCCCACTGATTCTCATGCAATATTGTCCACATGGCATGTTGCTTGTGGCGAGAACAAATTTCTCGCACATTCCACATAGCTATCTTCATGTGGATGCAAAAAGAGGATCAGGTACGAGGCACAGCTTGCCTCGATGAGACCTTTTCGGCGAGAATGTCTAGTACACCCTCATCCAAGAAATCAGCTAACACGGCAAAAGAGTTCTGACGACCAGATTTGGAAGTGGATGGCATATCCGCTGACTTGGGGATGGAGCGGGGATAACGACGATCCCATGGGGTAATGACATTACCTCGAGTATCAAAAGCCATCTTAGCGGGTGGACCCTTAGGACCATCTGAAGACACTCTCCTAGCTGTCTGTTGACGGGGAGCAGAGGAAACCATAGCAAAAGCAGAGTGCTCTGAAGACATCATTTCTCTCCTGCGCATATACGTACGCATGGAATCTCATGAGGCAACAGGCACAGTATCCATCATGCCAACAACGTGCTTGTTGCCTTTTTTCGCGCGTACATCTACCGAGTCATTGCCACCAGAATCCAAACCCAAGACCTGTTGTTTACCTTTATTCAAAACTTTAGGTGGCTGGGTGGCATCTTGCGATGGCGCATCACACATCATATCTTCCATGGGCTGCGCAACATGCTCGGCATCTGAAGTGTGGTGCTTCTCTAGGCATTCAGCCATAAAATGCCCCAATTGTCCACATGAAAGGCAATGTCCTGCAAAGTTGCCCCATTTCAAACGAAAATGTAAAGGATGCATGCCAGAGCAGTTAATGCGTAACCAAGCAGGCCTTTTTCGAGCAGTGTCCCATAACATACACAGGCGGTTGCGATTCATGGCCCTTAGGCTTGGGGGGACCAGAACAGTGCCCACAGCAGCCATGGCGTCTTTTAGCAGTGGCCAATAAACAGCCGGACAGTTTTCCACTTCAACCCACACAGGGCATTCACGTTGCAGTAGACGCTGAAAATCTGCCATGGGGCGCCATGGCACCACATGGACCAGACGGCGATCAACGAACAATGGCAGTTTAGACAGAAGAGCAGCACGGTGTGTCTCTGATTTCAACAGTACCTCAAAAAAACCCCAGGGGCCAACAAAAATCTCTTCAACGCATTCCTCTTGTAGCAGACTGTGCAGCCATTGGTGAATACGAGAAAGCAGCGGGATCCTACCAGTGAAAAAAAGTATGACAGCACGTTCATAGAACACTGAAAAGGAACGCAAGACATGTTTCGGATCCACAATGGCTTCCAGAACATCTTCCGTTGCAGAGTCCGAAAAGACTTCCTGATTATGTTGAACATAATCACCCAGCAAAGTGTTAGCAAACTCCAACAGGTGCTCCCAAGCAACCTGAGCATAGGAACGATCCTGATGATCCATTATCCCTGCCGAAGTATGCTTGATGCGTTTGCCCGCTGGTTGGAGGTTAGGAGTAGGGGGCATCTCCTCTGTGCACGGAACCATGTCCTCTGGTTCCTCGGTGTCAAAATCCGGACCAAGAGCTGCCACCATTTGGTCTATGAAAGCCAGATCCAGGCCAGCCATATTGTATCAGCACGTATGTCGGACAGAGGCCGAGTGAAAAAATCACGGGGGGGCAGAGACACGCAGGCCGCAAGTGGGCGCCGGTACAGAAGCGGACGGACTGTTCAGAAGCAAGCGGAGCCACCTTCCCGGATTAGGGCAGGTCGTCACACCCTCCTGTCAGGCGCAGAGCAGGGATGTCAGATTAGGTCAGGTCAACCCTGATTACCAGGTGCTGGGACAGAACACGCTCGTGCAGGCAGAAGACAAACGTCAGGCTGGGACAGGAGACGAATCGATGGGACAGGCAGGACGAAATGAGACCCCGCTCTGGTCAGCCAGGGAAACCAGTTCGCAGGACAAGTGGCTGTTCACAGGTGAGCGAGGGCAGGGCTCGAGCAGGGCGGAACAGACCTTGTGCTGCGGGTCTGATTCCCTCTCTCTCTCTCTCTCTCTCTCAAATTGCATGTGTTCAAAATTTTAATGAAAGACTCTAAATACTTGAGTTTTGTGCTGTTTTGTCTCGAGTCTAGACATTAAACTTTAAAAATAGGTCTTAAATTATGCCTTCAGTTATGTTTTTTTTCTCCATCAGATATATATTCAAGACTTTTTAGTCTGAATAGTACCATACTATTGTCAGACAATAATAGTCACAATGCCACTAGATGTGACAACCATGACAGACCCATTTGCATGATGGCCACATATTAGACAGGTATGGCAAGATCACACATTAGTGCCATCCTTCACACCTTCAGATACGCAGGAGTGGTTCATCCCGAGTGCAGCACAATTCTACTTTATGGCTTTCCTCAGATGCTCCAAATGCAGCTACAAGAGCAAACCTCACCCCTTTGCTATACCTCGCCTGGTGAAGAATGAAGACCCTCACCCTACAAACCACTGGTCAAGCACCACTAAATCGCCCAGTGATCTGCAGCTTCAGGGTCTTCCACCATGCCGAGCAAGAACCCATTCAGCCACTCCAATTCCTGATAAGCACTGCATTAAGATCCCTGGATCTTACAATTTGACCCTAAGGAAAGAGCTGCAGCCATCCCTTGCAAGTTGAGTATATACCGTCTTCCTTGTCCCAGGAAAAACAATTCATAATAAATCTATCTGAGCTAAAAGCCAAAGTCAAATATAGACAAAAGAACCCAATGAAAAATACCATCACCAAATAGGGGAAAGGACAGTCTCCCAGGCTGGCAACTCTGAGGGAGAAAGTCCTATACGATGGGTTCAAGAATAATCCAATCAGGTGGTCTGTAATACCATGTCGTGGAAGGATGAGCTAGAAGACATGTCAGAATCCCAGGTGGCTAGAAAGGTCTCTTTTCTGCATGCTTCCCACATCTACCAGAAGTCTATCCCAACGATCTATCCAACTCGGAAAGGATCTGGTGGAGTTCTGATTATCAAGAGCCTGTCTAAATTTGGGTGCCCAAATATGCTATGCAATAATGCTAACATTTTTTGTACTGATCAAGGCTTTGCAAGTATTTTTTGAGTAGAGAACATGCCCAACTTCAGGATCCCTCATTCTTGTCTGACTAGAAATGTATTATGTGTTGTTCAATCATGCCTTCATTGTGCAAGTTTCACATGACTGTTAAATTGCATCTTTCTTATAGTCAATCTGCCAAACCTGTGGTACAAGCCGAAGGAGTTTTTCAGGAGAGAGACAAGGGCTTGGCAATGCTCCCCTGGCAATGATCTTGTCCATCGTTAGTGGCTCAAACTCAACCTGCCTGAAGTCTACCACCTACAAATACAAATGGTACCAACAGATTACTCTCTTTCACGAAGAAGCATTTTTGTATGAAATTACAAAATGGAAACATACCAAATCTGGAGTTATGTAAGAAGAAGGATCTCCAACTTCATATAGAAGTTGTTGTGCACATGTTGCCATGCTGAGCTCTCCTCCACTTCCGTTTGGCTTGGCTATTACCACTTCTGCTGCTTGGCTAATCTCTGCATATGGCAAAGAGACCTCTAACAGTTGCTGAATTGGAAAATGACGATGTTGGTCAGCTGCAATAGAGAATTAAAAACGTAAAAATGATATTTTTGCAACTCAACAAGCAACTACAAGATTTTGCAAGAAGAAAAGGTATCTGGAGGATGCAAAAGCATAACAATCTTATTCATGTGAAGATTAAAGTAAATTTCTCAATGCACCAAAGTATTCAAGAGTTTCGATAAGAAGCACATGAAACATACTGATGTGTGGCTTATTCATACGACATGCAAGCATGAATTACAACAGTAAAATCAATTGACAATAGAGAAACAGAATATCTGTGTCAGATGTCTCTATACGATCTGAAAGGAAAAGACTTTGGGCTATTGGTACATTTTTCTTTGAAAGGGAAGCAAAAAATCTATTAATAATCACATTAAAACTTCCCCAAAGGTGCCTCTTTTACTCTAATATCTTCAAACAAAATTAATGGGGTGTACTTTACAATACATCTGTGGCAGCTAAGTTAGGTATTTGAACTACCAATGAACCTTGGCCTACACGTCCTTATTCCTTCAACAAATGTCAAGTTTTATTCTATGCTTTAGAGCTCTCTTTGAGAAAATACTTCCAAGCAAATAAGTCGGTGGCATGTATAGGACAAGTCTGTTGAGCTAAAACACGCTTTTCAGCTGATTAGCATTCTTAAACAGCCCCAAAACACACTTAGTTAATGAAAAACCCTAAAAAGGGGAGCAGTCTGAGAGAGTTTCAGTGGTCTCCCAAAAACCCTAATTTTTGGGCCACCCTTCTACATCTATAAATAGACAGGCTGCCCCCATTCAGCCTTATCCCGTCTGTGCAGGTTTCTCACTCCATGTGCAGATTTCAACCATGAGTCTCCTCCCATGTGGCTGTCCAGCCCTCGTGACTGCTGCCACTCCATCTGTGTTTTCTCCTGTTGCTGGTGCCTTCATCCATGCTCATGTCAGCTGCTGACGACATCATCATCTGCTGCGATCTGATCATCCAGTCATCGCCAACCACATCAGACACCGTTTCAGCCTGCGTTTGTACCTGTGCAGCCTAGGCGTCGGCTGTTCATCATCCTGCAGCAGTTTCAGATCTGCATTTGCTGTCTGGGACAGCCGCCAACCATCACACACATTCCTACTGTTTGCGTTTGCTGATCAGCATCTGCTGTCACTTGAGTTTACAGCATCTACCTCCTCAGACACATTGACTGGTGGTCACAGACTTGGGATTCGTCTCCGGTGGACGTCACACTCCGACATTGCTCTACCCTTGAGCACACTGTACACTCTTACATTCATTTACAGCATTCATTCACTTTAGAGTTGTGTTCTCTCTCTCCCTTCTTCTGTTTAAGTTTCTGTGATTGAGTTTTGAGTTTTGCGTTTAGGGTTTGAGTTTTGCTCTCTGTTTCTATGTTTGTCTCTTTGTATTTGTATCGTGGTCATACACTCTATGTGTCCTCAGTGCAAACCCTAGTAGTTTTCTTCACATGGCATCAGAGTCGGTGCTCTTGTAAAGAGTATCCTGCGGATATTATGGAGAGCTAGTCTTTGTGCGAAGCACACAATACAACTCGTAACCGAATCACAATGTCCCAGACACCTTCTTCTCCAATTCTTATGATGTCCTATTAGGCTTCTCCATCATTGGAGGCCCTAAGACGGCATTATGGACTCAGTGAGGAGGACGACACTCCACTTTCACCTTCACCTTATTTTTCTACTCCTATTCCAGATTTCACTAACATGACAGAGGACTTTGAGGAGTACTATCGCAAAAAGTACGATGATGTTTACACCCCTTCTACCAGTTTTGCTACCACATTCGGACCGGTTGGTGAGGTTAGCCACCTCTCCAATCATGGAGGACATACGGCATTCGGAACGTCTAGCGATCCATCTTCATCATCTCAACCAGGTCCAATGTCAGGTTTGTACAATCCTTTTGAGTTGCATGAATCAAAACCTTCACCTATTTCTTCTTTTGAGGTATAGGATCCGGATGGCTTTGCGTATGTAAACTTTAATAGAGGGGGCTCACAGAAGCAGACAAAATTCAAGTACATCTACAACTTCTGTTTCATTTGAGCATGTCACACACACTTCTCGCTTCCCTCCCATCCCACCCTCTTCTATATCACACCTCTCATCATCTTTCCAAAACCTTGGATTACACTCCACATCTGCATCACACACCCTAGGGGTTGGATCTTCCATCTCTGCTCCTAGCATCTTATTAAGTGCCGGAGTCTTCTCATAAGATGCCCTGCTCTCATTCAGTTCCCGAATAAAGCACAAGAGATCCTGTTCGTCTCACCACCCAGCCACGCCTAGAAGGTTGCTGGCTCCCTGATCGTGATTCAACTGCCAGACGTCAACTTCAGGTGAGTCATACTATCTTTAAACTCACTTACTTTCTAGGCTCTCCTTGACCCCGTTCAGGCGCCTAAGGACCCCGGACGGTCATCTCTCGAGTGTTTCCCATAAATTACATTCCACGAGCTGTCAACTTCAGGTGAGTCATACTATCTTTAAACTCACTTACTTTCTAGGCTCTCCTTGACCCCATTCAGGCGCCTAAGGACCCTGGACGGTCATCTCTCGAGTGTTTCCCATAAATTACATTCCACGTAATATAACATTTCCTCCCCCTTAAGAATCGGTTTCATCCTCGAAAACGATACTTGAAAGGTCCAACTGTAAATTGGGAAACCTTTTCCTTAAAGTACTTACTCGCTCCCATGTTGAGCTTTCTTCTAAACAATCTTTCCATTTCACCATATATTCTTGATAAATAGTATTCCAATTTCCTTGTTTGTCTGTTACGAACATTTAAAATTCTTTCTGGTTCATGTGGAATAGATTGGTCACCAAATAGCTCCTCAATGTTATCATTTAAGATTAAATTATCCATATCACCCAGCTTCTTTCTTAGCTTGCTTACATGGAAAACTGGATGTGTTTTACTACCAGCAGGTAGTTGGAGCTTGTAAGCCTGTTCTCCCACCCTTTCAAGTATAGTGAAAGGACCACAATACCTCGATGACAGCTTTGGACATCATCCCGTTTTCATGGTTTTAGTTTGTTCAGGCACCTTAAGATAGACCAATTCCCCTTCTTCACAGGAGATGTCTCTTCGGTGAGGATCTGCATAAGCTCTAGCTCGATTTTGAGCTTTCTTAATATTTTCTTGAGCAAATTTTAACATACTATTCATATCCTCCAAAAAATCCTTGGTTGCCTGAACCTTTCCCTTATGCAGTCCTACTACATGAGGAGCTCTGCGCTGAAACCCATACATTAGCATAAATGGACTATATCTTGTGGAAGAGTGCTTGGCACTATTATATGCAAACTCTGCTATCGGTAAATACTCTTCCCAATTAGTTTACCTTTTACTTACATATGCTCTCAATATATCTTCAAGGATTTGGTTAACCCTTTCAGTTTGCCTATCAGTTTGCGGGTGCTTCGCCATGCTCATGTTAAGTTTAGTATCCAATTTCCTAAATACAGCACGCCAGAATTGACTATCAAATTTTCTATCCCGATCAGAAACTATATTTGTCGGAAGGCTATACAATCGGTATATGTTCTCTATAAACAAATCTAGCCAATTCTGGTGTTTTAATATCAATTGAAGTTGGAATAAACCTAACCATTTTGGTTAACCTATCCACAATCACCCACATAGAGTCGTACCCCCTCTGTATTCCGGGTAACGTGACAATAAAGTCCATGGAGATACTCTTCCATTTTCCCAAAGGAATCTCTAATGGGTGGAAAAGTCCTCCCATTTTCAATCTTTCAGCTTTATTAACCTGGCATTTATTACATTTGACCACATAGTCAAGGACGTCCTTATTCATTCCAAGCCAATAGAACTACCTTTTAATAAGACTATAAGTCTTATTAACTCCTGGATGTCCCGCACTAGGGGTATCATGACACTCAAAGAGTATCTGGCACCTTATTTCTTCATCTTTTGGGAACATACCCTACCCTTGTAGAGTAAATAACCATGATCAATGGTAAAATTCTTCCACTTGAACCCCATTTCAGCAACCCCTGATGCTCAATTTCCTTGTTGAACATCCTGAGATGTTCCTTCCTCAGTGGAGGCTCTTCCATTTGGATCCCCATTTTCTATTGCTTCCCATATGTTGGAATATGCCAAATCAACCTGGTATTTCCCTTTTAAGGATTCAAGTAAATCGGAAGTGAACTGAGTAAAACTCAATTCATTTATGATGGGCATTCTACTGAGTGCATTAGCCACTATATTGTACTTTCCCTTTCTATACCTTATCTCGTAGTCGAACTCTTGGAGGAGTTCGGCCCATCTGGCTTTACGCCCTTGTAGATCCGGTTGGTCATTAAGCCACTTAATGCTTTCATGATCCGACAAGATCAAAAGTTTGGCACCGTATAGATAGTGCCTCCATTTCTTCATTGCACGTACTATTGCATACAGCTCCCTCTCATAAACAGAATAATTCCGTTTTGCACGGTCTAATTTCTTGCTTTCAAAAGCAACCGGTCGATCCTCTTGTAATAAGACTGCACCTACTGCCCTATCACTAGCATCAGCTTCAACCCACGAATGGTTTATTCGGATCCACAATTAATAATACTGGAGCTGTAGCAATAGCTACCTTAAGTTTTTGAATACTTTCATTTTGGTCTGTTCCCCAATTAAAGCTCTTCCCTTTCCCTTTAAGTTGGTCCATCATTGGAACAACTATCTTGGCATAATCTCAAATGAATCTACGATAAAATCCAGATAAACCTAGGAAGATCTGTAGCTCTTCCAGTTTCCTTGGAGATGGCCATTTAATAACTGCCTTTACTTTTCTGGATCCATATTGATTCTCTCTTTCAAGATAATATGCCCCAAATATTTGACCTCTTGTGCCAAAAATTCACAATTAGTTTTCTTCGCATAAAGCGAATGGGTTCTTAACAATTGGAATACTAACCATAAATATTCCAAATGTTCTTCTCTTGATTTACTAAAGATCAAGATATCATCCAAGAAGACTACTACAAAGTGTCCTAGATAGGGCCATAACACACTATTCATCAGCTTCATAAAAGTAGTTGGTGGATTAGTGAGGCCAAAAGACATCACCAAAAAATCATAATGCCCATATCTAGTACGAAATGCCGCCTTAGGAACATCCTGGGTCTTAATTCTTACTTGGTGATAGCCTGAAGATTTTTGCCCCCTATAATTGATCAAAAAGATCTTCCATTCTGGGCATAGGAAATTTATTCATTACCGTTATCTTATTAAGTGCTCTACAATCAACACAAAGTTGCATAGAACCATCTTTTTTCTTTACCAATAAAATTGGCCAAGCCCAAGGTGAATTGCTGGGTTGTATAAACCCTTTATCAAGGTAGTCCTTAATTTTTCTTTCGACTTCTTGGTGTTGTGTTTCACTTAGCTTATAAAATGGTTTAGAAATAGGGTGTGTATCCCTATCTATATCAATTGGGTGTTTTACATCACCCCTATCTGGTGGAAGGCCACTTGGTAATTCAGAAGGAAACGCATCTTTAAATTCATCTAACAAACCACTTAATTCATTATTTACATTCAACTCACAAACATAAGAAAATTGTTGCTTTATATTACAAAAAGTAAAAGTGTCCTGTACAGAGAGGAACCATAACATATATACCTCACAAGCTTCCTTCTTTATCAGCTTCTGAACTTTAAGGGAACACATCAAAGGGTTATCAGAAACTTCATGTTCACCTTGAATCACAAAAGTCTTACCATCCCTTTCAAATTCAAGTGTATTATGATGATAACTACGCTTTAAGGATGGTTCCAATCCCCATAGCCACTCCCTTCTTAAAGCAATATCGGCTCTTTCCATATTCATAATTTGGAAATCAAGCTTATCTTTATATCCCTGGATCTCGATTTCCAAATTGGATACCATTGTATTCCATATTTTATTATCCTGACCTTGCATCATACGAACAACATATTGATGCTCACTTTGTTGTTGGGGAAGTTTCAACTTTTTGACGAGTGCATAATTTATGAAATTGTGGGTGGCAGAGTCATCAATCATGACTCTAACCCTCTTTCCCGCTATCAATCCATGCACTCTAACTAAATCATGTGGCCCAAAGGTAGGCTGCCACATAGAAGTTGACATACAACACTTGTGTTTTTATACATCCTTGTGCAAGACCTCTAAAGATTTATACTTTTCATGCCCCTTTAATTCCAGGGACTACACAATATGGATTTGTTTCTCTATTCCCTTGCCCTTGTCCTTATCCTTCCTTTTATCTTCCCCCTTTTTCTTTTGAGGGCAATTCCAGGCAGCAAGGTTAGGAGATAGGCATTTGAAACACGGCCTTTCTTTTTTGGCCTTATCAAAGTCATCTTGACTTAACTTCGGCCTTATATATTATTTCTTTTCAAAGGGTCATTTCTTACCCTTAAGGAATGGCATTTTCCTTTTACATTTGCCTATAGATTTTGAGGCTTCAAATTCTTTAGTCTTGGGCTCCGTATCAGTGAGACTAGTGAGTGCACCTGGACGCATATTATCTTCATTGATTAATGAAAATTTAATTGCCTCTTCAAGCGTCTCGGGTGAACTCCTTTTCACTTCCTTAGTTCCCTTATAAATCCTCGTCTTTTGAAATTCATCTATTCCTTTCAATTTGAGGATTATCTCACGATACTCCTCGAGATATGTTAGTAAAGGTCTTCCCTTTTGTCTGACAAAATCCCAATCTTCCCAATTTCTTTCCATTTCATTTTCAAGAAGGAATTCTTTTAAAAAGACCGATTCAAATTGAGCCCAAGTTTCAGGTATTTTATTTGCCTCCTTTAAAGTTCTCCACCATTTATATGCCTTTGGCCCCAAGGTTGTGGCCTCCAGCGCTTGGAGATGTGGTGGAGTATTTTTAAGTTTGTGCAGATCCTCCCATTTTTGGAGAAAATTAAAGATAGTGTCTTTATTTCTGTCTTTTTCCTCCCCATGAAACTGAGGGGGTTTCATATCTTTTAACACTGGGTTATCCCTCAGCTTTTGGTGGGGTTCCCTAGGGTCTCGCATAGTCACATCTAGATCTTTCGATGAAGATGGAATATCTGAGGTCTGTACCTTACCTTTATCCCTTTCTAGTAATAAGGCTAATTGAGATTTTATTTCTGTGAGTGCTTGAGTTAGCAACTCCATTTGAATCCCCTGTGCTTGCACACGAGCAATTAGATCATCAAATTGTTCTTGTGTAGCAAAAAATTATTTCCATTGTTCTTATTGTATTTCCGTTTCATGGGGATCCACCATAGGGTGGTCCCCGAAACTAGAGCCTTCAATTACTCCCTCTCTCTCTTTCCCCTCCATCAATACACTGGAATTGAAAAGTAAATATAAGATATTTGCATACAAAGTTGAGGTACTTCCCTGATTACAAAGATTCAACAGATGTCAATGATCTCTGTAAGGTAGAGATGGCGCGAAGAACGGAGCAGCTGGAAACACGGCCTGTCGGCAGGAGTGCTAGGTATGGGTGTAATTAATCACCCCTGCCAGGTCGCGTGGGAACACAGGCTGTGACCAGAAATATTAAGGCGGGACTTAGTCCCATCGTGATCGCCATCACGAACGTTGACGATTAGTGTGGCCTGGTTTGCACTCGTCCGTCGTGGTTGCCAACACAAGGTATAACGATTAATGTAGCGCAACTACAGATCCCATCGTGGTCACCATCACCAACACAGAGAACGACGTGGTCGCCATCACCAACACAGAAGACGACAACTGACATAGCGTGGCTGCAGTTCCCGAGAAGACGACGACTGTTGTAGCCTGGCTGTAGTTCCTGAGAAGGCGATGACTGACGTAGCTTGGCTCTGATACCAATATTAAAGTGTCGGAGTCTTCTCATAAGGTGCCCCGCTCTCATTCAGTTCCCAAATAAAGCACGAGAGATCCTATTCGTCTCACCACCCAGCCACGCCTAGAAGGTTGCTGGCTCCTTGATCGTGACCCGACTACTCGCCGTCAACTTCAGGTGAGTCATACTATCTTTAAACTCACTTACTTTCTAGGCTCCCCTTGACCCCGTTCGGGTGCCCAAGGACTCCAGATGGTCATCTCTCGAGTGTTTCCCATAAATTACATTCCACGTAATATAACACATCTTCTCCTTCTCTGCCTCTTTGCACCATGGTACTTCGTTAGGGAGAATGCTACCCTTTAACACAATATCTCTCACCTTTTAGCAAATAAGTACACCCATAACTCCTGGGTTGACTATGATAGGTATCCCCCTCACTATCCCTAGCTTCATATCTCACATGACCACTCAAACGCACAGGTTTCCATCCTCAGCCTATGGTGCGTCTTCACACTCTCCTTGGGTTACACCTACGCAGGGATTCCCATCATCTACTCCCCGTGTTCCCGTCCCACCTCCTTGGGTTCCTCATGTGGCTACCATGCCCATGCCTAGTAAGCCCATCCCTACCTATGGATCCACCTTGCACACTACCCACATGCCTTGTGGACACTCTGGGGCCCATTCCCAAGTGTATTCCACTCCCCCATCCTACTCACACTATCCCTCTACGAGCACTACCACGCCAAGAATGCCTTCACAGATAAGACATGTTTTAATGGGTCAAATTTCACTACTTGGTCAAATTTCATGCAACAAGTGCTTGAGTCTTGGGGTCTTTGGGACCTCGTCATTGGTCTAGAGTCTATGCCGGACCCTCAACTAGCTCACCCTAACTACATCCATCAATGGAGAGCCCGCAATGCCACAGCCAATGTTGAGCTAATGCAGGGATTGCCTCTTGAGTTTCACTCTTAGTTGCAGCACTTCCCGCTCGCGTCAGAGAGTTGGAGTCACCTTTTCGACCACTATGCGGCTCGATATCGTACTTGGCGCATCAATCTCAACTTTGAGCTTCAAGAGTTCTCTATTAAGGAAGGGGATGATCTGAAAGCCAAGCTAGCTGAATATAGGCGGTTACTTACCAAGTTCACCACTAATGGCTCTTCAAAGTCAGATGACGATCAGATTACATTCTTCTTGAATAAGTTGCCCGAAAGGTATTTTAATTTTATTCAACACATCATCTCCTAACCTCGATTGCCAACCTTCTATGAGTTTAAGTGCCAGTTCTTACATTACAGGAGGCTGCATGATCAAGTCCACAAGAAATCCTCATCACAATCTTATTCAGAGCAAAGGGGGTTGGGAAAACCACCAGTGGCAAGAACTCGCAAGATGTGAAGGCAAGCCTGACTCCTCTTCCTTAGATGGAACAACCAAAAAATCTAGACCTATTTGGCAGCAAACCCCTAAGAAAAACCGTTTTTGCACACACTACCAGAGAACAAGCCATGTGGACGAGGAGTGTCGCTCCAAGGCCCAAGGTCTTCCACCTAAAAAGCCTCAACAAACTGTTGCGACTGCACAGTCCAGTGGGGCTACGCCTTCCGCTCCTGCTTCATCTGCTCCTTCAACACCCGTAGTTGCTGCTAGACATGTGGCTCGAGTACAGCCTCAGCAACCCCTCTCTTTCACTATCCCTGAGGGACTAGCTGATTGGTTGCAAGTTCCGATCCCATTGCACTTCATGCATCCATCTCACCTTCCTCTCCACCTCATCAGGCATTCCCTTGGCAGCGCCCTGCTATTGGATGTACGCGATAGTGGCCACCTTTTTAGCTTAGCATGTCTCTAGGTCCTTTCGGATACCCTAGATCAGTCTAGCATTCATTTTTCACACTCTTAGAGTCGGACCCATAGGATTCATTGTCCTTAGCTTTTCCATTTTTTTGTCTTCCGCTGCATTTACTCACACACATACACATTCATTGCATTTATTTTGAGTTAGATTTTCTTTTTGTTATGTTTTGCTTTGGAGCATCTCACCACTAACCTCCATGCTTGCAGATTCTCATCTCTTTTGCAGGGTTCTGTCTTTTAGTATAGGGCTAACTTATAGATTGCTTTGGTCCTACCTGGGCTAGAGACATGGGAATGCACACTATTCCTTTCATGGTTTCATCATCCTAGGAGTGCTTGCTCTTTTTCTAGTATAGCGGTTTCCCCTCCCGAGGAGAATCGTGCAGCGTCTCTCTCAATGCTATCATGGCGGTGACTTCTACCTTTGCTCTTCTAGCGAGATGCTTCATCCACTTCATTCACTTCATCTTTTTTCATTCTTTATGATTCTCGGCACCATATAAAGACCGACATTAGGCTCTTCTTCCTTCTTCGGCATCTACATCCAGGTTGAGAGGGGGTTCCTACCCTTCTTGGTATTCTACAGGCTTTAGCACTTTATCTTCGATATCCGTTTCTTCCCCCTGTTATACCTTACCCTTTGAATTGCATGATTTCATCATCTTTGTACTAGGGTGCTTGGGCAAGTGAACAATTTTCCCATGAGAAACACTGTCCAAGTGGCACCTATTGCATGAGCATTATTCAGCATATAGCATACTTTGCATCTCGTTGTGCAGCGCACCACTTGAGCGGATCCTAAGTTATTTCCACCGGCGGCTGTTGTTACCACACCACCATCCTCCTTCATCACATGGATACCTCATCACCTATTTTTCCTCGTTATCGACACCCTGAGTGGATGGGTAAGCTTGTTCTGTTTTGTGATGTATTGGGTGTACCCTCCCTACTCCCGTCTTCTGGGTCACTATTACTCAATCAGCCGTATCCTATAAAATTTAATCCACTTATTCAAAAAACAAAAAAAAAAGTTCAATGTGGTTTCATCCACTTTTGTAGGACTTGGTAGGCCATTGGGCAGCTGACGTGCACCCTTTGTCTGATCCCCTGTCCTCTCTGGGTAACTACTTGGATTCCCTTTGTAAGATAATCATCGCCCCTGTAGTCATGGTAGGCCACTGGGCAGCCAACGTGCACCCTTTGTCCGATGCCCTGGCTGCTTTGGGATGGAATTCCTTGGGGTCAATAAACATCACAGTGACTGGCCTAACCTTTCGGCTCAGTTTTGGGCGTGAGAGGGGTGTTGAGCTAAAACACGCTTTTCAGCTGATTAGCATTCTTAAACAGCCCCAAAACACACTTAATTAATGAAAAATCCTAGAAAAGGGAGCGGTCTGAGAGAGTTTCAGTGGTCTCCCAAAAACCCTAATTTTTGGGGCACCCTTCTACATCTATAAATAGAGAGGCTGCCCCCATTCAGTCTTATCCTGTCTGTGCAGTTTTCTCACTCCATGTGCAGATTTCAGCCCATCAGTCTCCTCCCACGTGGCTGTCCAACCCTTGTGACTGCTGCCACTCCATCCGTGTTTGCTCTTGCAACTGGCGCCTTCATCCATGCTGACGTCAGCTGCTGGCGACATCATCATTTGTTGCAATCTAATCATCTAGTCGTCGCCCGCCACATCAGACATTATTTTAGCTTGCGTTTGCACCTGTACAGCCTAGGCGTCAGCTGTTCATCATCCTGCTGCAGTTTCAGATCTCCATTTGCTGTCTGGGACAGTCGCCAACCATCACACACACTCCTATTGTTTGCATTTGCTGATCAGCATCTGCTGTCACTTGCATTTACAGCATCTACCTCCTCAAACACATTGATTGGTGGTCACAGACTTGAGATCCGTCTCCGGTGGATGTCACACTCCAACATTGCTCTGCCCTTGAGCACACTATACACTCTTACATTCATTTACAGCATTCACTCACTTCAGAGTTGTGTTCTCTCTCTCCCTTCTTCTATTTGAGTTTCTGTGTTTGAGTTTGGAGTTTTGCGTTTAGGGTTTGAGTTTTACTCTCTGTGTCTACGTTTGTCTCTTTGTGTTTTTGTCGTGGTCGTACACTCTGTGTGTCCTCAGTGAAAACCCTAGCAGTTTTCTTCACAAAGTCAGTACTCATATTGACAAATTCAGCAGGCAAGTCAAGACTTATCAAGAAAATAGATAATCATTCATACCAGGATGCATGTAGTAACCTCCTGTGATTTGACAACCACATTCCAGAAGGTGCCCAGCCAAAATCCCTTGTGCAAGTTTCTCATAATCATTCCAGTTCCAGCCAAGCTCAAACACCTGTTCCAGAAATAAGGGAAAAAAAGAGGGACATTGTCATAAATCCTGGGAAAGACAACGAGGATTTACAGACTTGCAGTATATGCCATCTATTCAAATTGTGCTACTGTATAGCAACAGGAATGTTTTAAGTAGCACACATTATTGAAATAAAATGTATTGCATCCAAGGTTAATCATTTCTGTTCCAATTCATGGGTTGTGACAGCTAAGTTGTGATGTAGACAATGACTCTAACAGCTTAGGACAGCTGAGAAAAGCCCTAGAAAGGTGTCCTGCATAAGTCATTTATCAAATTGTGAAAAGTTTGTTGTTTCGAAACCTTCTGCTGAGCTAATAAATTAAAGGCCTCAATTAAGAGAAGATTATCATACATTTTGGCCCAATTCATCTCCACAAAAGCAGCACCAAAAATATTTATTAATGAAAAAGACACTTTATTTGTGACAGTAGAATACATGCCCAAAAATATCCTATAAAAGCACATGTTATGGGGTATCCATCTCTCATCCTCTCTGCCAGCTCTCCATCATTATCATTATCATCACTCCTCTCAATCAACTGCTGTCCTATCACACAGCCATTGCTGCCTATCATCCTGAGGCTGCTGCCCATCATGAGCCAACTGCCGCCAGGCTGCTGCAACTGCTGCTGCCACAGCCAGCCTGCCACCCAGGAGCTGCCACCAGTCCATTGGACACCTTAGATTAGCCATGCTTTCTCATATAGGCCAAACGTAACTTAGAGCTGTCGCCTGCATCATCAGCATCTTATCAACTGCATTTTCTGCCCAGCCTGCTCTGGATGATGTTGCTTTGATGCTAGCTTCCGTCTTCTCCAGAGGTCGTTGTCAAACTATACGTTGCTCTATTGAGGGTATCATATTTCCTATGGTTGGTAGCACATGGAGGCCTGGCAATGGGGAGTTGGTTAGCCCATATGCAAAAGGAGGGAGGTTGTAAACGCTGCACACAGCAGCCTCTGGAGTCCCCAAAGCACTGCCTTTGGTCATGTGAGGCGGCACAGCTCGTGTGGAGAGGAGCATGCCGCATCCTCCGCCGTATAGCACCCAACCTTGGATATATCTTATGGGGGAGCTTTCTGCTGGCAGGCAATTAGCTAGGGCCATCCACCTTCTGTATGAGGCTAGGATGCAGGACACGATATCCTTTATTGAGGCAGGGTCGTGCGTAGTGGTCGGCCTGGAGGCTCTACCCATCCGCTAGGTACTGGAGCCCACAACAGATCGCTCTGAGATATGGGAGATCATTGGGAGTCTTACTGGATGGCATATCTGGAAGGCGCAGTGTCAGGAGGTTTTTGGCGGGGAGAGTCTTTCAGTACAATCGACTTTAGCAGAGCTCTGGACCTCCATCATCCACTCCCTTCGCGGTCGATGGGATTAGGTGCAGGGCGAATCTCGAGCTCGGTAGGAGCTCTGATCTCATTTCATGTGCACTTGGGGCAGCCAAGACCTGTTTTTCGCAATGTAGGCAAGCAACCCCAGATGGTGATACACCCCCGCCCCCCCCCCCCCCCCCCCCCCCCCCATGGCTTCTTGCTCCCATCCCCCCTAGACCACCCTGAGCAGCTTGTATTCTTGATATATCTGTAACTCTGATCAGCTCCAGCTAGTCTGTTGAGCATGAGCACTTCCTTGTATTCAAGTTTTTTTTGAAGTAATATAATTAGCCACACTTAATTTGCAAAAAAAGAAAATACATTGCTCTATTTCATTGTTCCAGCCCTAAAGGCTATTGTGTTTCGACATCCACCCTGATGTCTTACTGTTTCAGCCCTCTATATCAATTTTCCTCTCCAACATTGGTGGCTTGTTGCACTCAAGAACCATTCTGGTAAGATGGCACTGTCCGACACCTTCCGTCAGCTCGCTCCCATGAGAGACAGTGGTTGTTGGACAGTCTCCATTCCTTGAGCACCCTTACATTTTTATCTAACATCTTTCATCATTCGTTTATTTAGCATTTGTTCATTCACCAATTTCTTCGCTTACCTTTTGTATTCCAGTTCGAGTTCTCTCCCATGAGAGACAACAGTTGTTGGACAGCCTCTGATCCCTGAGCTACCTTACAAGTGTATCTAGCTCTTTCATCATTCATTCATTCATTAGTTCTGCTCATTTTGATCCTCCTCCCCACCATAGTAGAATGTTTGAAAAAGTTTGCAAGGTCTGTCTGAAAAGGCATCCCGAGTTCCAGCTTCACCTATTTAGTCAACTACTTTGGCTCTTCATCTATAGATTTCACCAATGCACATTTCACAACCTTCAGCATTAATTGAAGAGGGAGGTAATATGAGAGTGATGTGATGGTTTGGAAGGGGTGTCTTCATCTTCTTCAACTATCGTAGTATTTGGAGGAGACCCATAAGGATGCATCCATGGATGCTTTTGAGAAATGGTCCATCGAATTTTGATACCAAGGTCTGAGGTCCTAGATACCTCATGATTCTTACAAGTGATTTGAGTCTTACAACTTTCTGGACTTTATCTATTATGGCGTTTGTTGATCTTAGGATTGTTGATCTTAGGGTATCAAACAGCATAGTAGTGAGAGAAGGAAAGGGTTCTCTATGTGAGAATTGCCCGAAGGAGCACTCATATAGATGCCAGCTGCCTTATCATATAGACTTGCTTAAGTTATGTTTCCTAAATAAATTGCAGCACTCTTGCAGAAAATCTTGGTGAAGTACATAGATTTAATCTTCAAAACATTCTTAGAAACATGTTATTCCACCTTTCATTGATTTTATTACTTTTTCATCTAGCTGGAAGCAATTATTGCTTACCATTGGGCCCAAAAACAGAGATGCATCTGCTAGACGTGTAGTGATGATTACATTTGGCCTTGATGTCTCCAACAGTTCTACAATAGGTGCAGCTCCAAGATATGTACTCGAACCCTGCTCACTTCATGAACATGTTCAAAACAAGATTACTCAATGCAGAAGATAAGCAGTTTCCTTCAAACATGGAAGGTCCTGAAAACCAAAATTACACTACAAATATCATGTATACGCCTTCAATATAAATCAAGCTGCTGATAGCAAGGTACAGAGAAAATACAATCAAACTATCGAATGTATAATACAAGGGCCTTCCTTCAATGTTGAAATGAATAATTAGAATCAAGTATATGCCTTCAGTACAAATTGAGGTTCTGGCAGCAAGATACAAAGAGAATATAGTCAACCCTTCTAATTTATAATACAAGAGCATTCCTTCCAAAAGGAAGGGACACTAGGATGCCATACAAGCCTTTTATGGGTAAAGGAAAAAGGTACTTTCTTTTATGGGTAAAGGAATAAGATACTTTGTGGTCCCAAATCTTGTTGAAAGCATTATCCCGTCAGTCTGTTTGTTGGTTAAGAAAAAATGCCACATTACAATCTCACCTTCCATCAACTTGTGGAAATATTTCCCTTGCAACACCAACGACTATGCTCAATCCACACTGTGCTGCAACCTTTAGTACCTCCTCTTGAGCACCCACAGCATCAGCTGTTATTGAAATGATGCACACACACCAGTCATAAGAGTCAGATAGTGGATTCAATGATCTCCTTTTCTATCAAAGCTAATACATCAGGGAAGACAAAGCACAGCAAGTACAGCCTCAAAAACCTCTAATATAATAGACTTCAAAACCGTCTAAAAATGTAAAAGAAACCTTACTTGCACCCATATTGGTGATTATGCACACGCCATTCTGCACAGCTTCTGGAAGTAGCATTCGCATCCATTCAGAGACTGGTGACACAGCAAAAATAAATTTATCAGATTATGTAGTTTTCAACATACAAAGGCATGGACCGAACACATCTTGTAGAATAAACAGTCATTGGCATACACAATGCAGTGAAGAATACTGCATGACAAGAAGTTCTCTGCAAGGTCCAGTCTGTGATCTCCATAACGTTATTCTTGTACATCAGGTTTTCAGATTACACCAGCAAGCCTCTTTCAGTCAAATTAGGCTATCAAAACAATGTTGACTTGTCGGGTCAAAACCATTCTAGTTGGCCAATCTTTGTTATTAATGGGAGTAATTCTCAACCTCATTCTAGTTGTCCAATCTTTGTTACAAATGGGGTGATTCTCAACACTCACTGCATTCAATGAACATTCCTTTGCAAGCCTAGGGGCACCAAGTTTCCTTTGTTTTTGGCTTTTGTCATATTTTAGAGGAGTTGGTAGCCCTTTGGCATCGTAGCTAATAGACTATTTACCAAAAGAAAATCATGCAATCTCTAAGAACTTGTTGCTAGGTGGCTGCTGCTGTTGCTGCTGTCAACTGCTATAAATGCAACTATAGATCAATTGCTAACATGTAACCTCTACTGCTACCCTGGGCTCCAGCAGCTAACTGAGACTCAAAGCATGGCCTCATGCTGTCAAAGTGTGCAGCGGAAGAATGAATGAAAGTGTGAATACGTAAAGCGATGGAACTTCAAAGATGGCAAAAACAAGATACGAAATCACAGCACCAAGCAAATGCAGCTGGCCTAGAGCAATCCTAGATTCACATGTTGTCTCTAGACATTTGGGATACGTTATTGGTGAAATGATACCCTCAATCAAATCAGGCTGGGTTAAGAATGAATTGAAGGTCAAAGTGTGACTAGAATGTCTACATGGCCATACTGAGAATTGTGTAATGTGCAGTTTTTATTGCCTTTGATCATGTGGAGGAAGGCTGAAATTCATGTTTTTATGCCTATGTCAGTAGAATTTTTATGGAAAGTTAAGAGACATAAGTAAGGCGTCAAATTTCTGGCTATGAGAAAGATTGGCTCTCCAAAATCGTGTGGTGGATTAAATGTTATTAGCATTTGTGATCATGTTTTTCTAAGGGGGAGAGAGCAGCAAGAACCATCTTCCATCTCAATATTATTTCTCGACAAGCCCTTCTTATGGGCAATCCACTTATTGTGACTCATAATGACTACATCAGCCACATAAATTATGATAAATGTTACCAAACCATTTGCGAATCTCTGTAAATGTTGAGGCCCTAGCCAACATTTACAGGAAGAGGTTAATTTGGAAGCCATGCTCAAGAAGGAAGAGGTTAATTTGCCGATAGCAAGTTCGGCATATCTCCCTCAAGCCAAAGAGTGCCATCAGCATTCATAGATATGATCCAAAAATCTTGGGACACAAATCACGAGGACTGCTAAACATGTCTCCTCCTAAAGAACAACATTAAAGAAGGCTTTCACAACCATCTAGTAAATAAATGAGCCATCTACAATGGGCAGTCAATGCTGTGGCCATCCAAATTGCTGTCATCCAAGTCATTGACACAAATGTCTGTGCATAGTCCAACCTGGCATTTTAAGCAAAACCCCTGTCAACAAGCCTAGTTTGGTGCTTACCCAAAGCCCAACCAGCCCTATACTTGGTCTTATAGACCTACTTGATACAGATGACCTTCTTCCTAGGAGGTCACCGACCAACTCCCAAGTATGATTCCACAAGGTGGAGTACAACTCTTGCATAGCCTGATTTGTCCTATGTAAGGCCCCCTCAACAAAAGTAGTCGCTTTCCTCCATAATAGTGTACATAAGGACATAATGCTTATGAATAGTTCTCACTAAGGGAATCAAGCTATTGCTATCCCTATTGATGCTACAACCCCTACTGACATTTGAAAACCATATGGCCCAAGCTTACTTGTGGACCTATAGGGATGACTGCTAAGAATCCTCACTAGCATCTGCCATTCTCAAACTCACTCTTGTTTCTCGTGTATCCTTTGTGAATGGCATATTTGCGATTGGCACTTGCGGTGACAGAGACAGGATCGGTTATGAGGGTGGTGTTCTGTTGGGTAATTTATTTGGATCCAGAAGGAAAGGTGGTAGATGGGAAGGGAGGATCCTAAGAAAAAAGTGCTTGTGAGAATGGAAGCACAAGAGGAGCCACCAAATGCAGAAGCGCACTATACAAAGTGTCCTCAAGGAAGACCACATCCATACTGAAAGTACTTTGTCCTAGCTTTGGCAGGCTACATACTATTAAACATATAATTAAATTCTCTGATAATTTATGCCTTCTTATATGATAGAGATTCGCTTTTACAATGACCTTAAGCCAACTAATTATACACACCGCCTAGCAAGATCTATAAGATAGGGCTCTTGAAAGAAGCTCCAAAAATGACATTAATCCATGAGTTGGGCATTGCTTTTCACAATTTACATACCCTATGCATGCTTCCTATCAAGGCAGATAGTATGTATCTAGCTCCATATTAGGGCACATAGAATTTAGAAGTTTTGTCTCAAATTTTATGCCTCCTCTAGGCAAAATCCAATGTGATTAGACCATTACCATGCATTTCAGGCAAGCCAATGTTTCTTTCTCCTACAAGTCAGCCAATGTTGACATTTACGCCTTCTTAAACAAACTTACAGGTATATACGTCACATTCATTCGGTATTTTTGCCTTTATCATTCTTCCTTGGAGTTCATCTATCACCTTTGTCGTTACCTCTATTTCATTGTGCCTCCGAGTTCTTCATGGTATCAAAGCATAGTCTACATCCTCATTATTGAAAATCATCATTGAAGGTGCAGTAGTGGTCGGTGCTTCCTCAATATTTCCAAGTGATTGTTCATGTTCATGACAGCAAGATTGTGTTTGTTGCAGCAAGGGGCTGTGTTTTGCAGCAAAATGTAGACCCAACCTAATAGTGCATTTTGTATCACATCCCTAATCTAGAGGCCTTGTGAATTTTGTATCACATCCCTAACCTAGACTCATATATGACATGTATAATCCGGACTCATAGATCATAACATACACCTGTGAGCCACTTCCACCCTTTTCTCATCGTGCATCGAGATAACCAGCCCCATCTCACCCATACATTCGCTACCGATACTTTGCTTTGGTACATGGGAGGTTACAGATAGCACACATCCCAGCTCCCTTGCCCATGTGTTTGTGTCGTATTTTGTGATTAATGTGGCACCAAGACGTCATGTTATCTCTTCCCCACCTTTTTTGGTGCAATTCTCATTATTTTCTACATCTATCCTCTCTCTACTACCCATCTTCATCTATTTCTCATCCATCTCTCCTCCCAATCCTTCTCTACCTACATCTTGCATTGTAGCAATCCCCACACACATCTAAACCCCTATGTTTTTCAAGATACGCAACATCTTTCTCCTCAATAGCTATTTTTCTGATTGCCTTGCTTTTGCAAGCTTTCTTCTATGTCTAGCCTCTTATAGGTTTGCATTTTAATTTCTATTGTCTAAAGTGATGGCATTAACATTCATCCCCAATATCAAACTTACATAGACAAATTTTGAAATATCAAAGTGGTTCACGAGCTTACTATGAAGATGCACTCCCCCTGGGAGTATCTCAAAGGACATGTTCTTACTCCACTAGCAACCACTTCTCCAAAGGAGATCCACAAGTTCGTTATCCAAATCAATAGGCTCTAGTCATCCTCATCTTCCTTATTCAGAGAAAGTGTTTGCCACTTGCCATAAGCATAAAACCGGCCAATCCCAGCTTATCTTGTAGAGGGATTTACCGGTACAAAAACCTATAATGCTATCCGGTTGAGGAACAATTGGTGAATTTCAATTAGAGGGACCAAAACTCAATGAGTCCATGGAAAAACTTTTTGACCTCACGAATCAACTAGCCAAGGCCAATAAGTCTTCTAATGATAGTGATTATGTTATGTACATTCATCAAAAGTCGTTGGATACTTTTCATTCTTTCAAAACTGCTATCAATGTTCAAAAGAAGTTTTCCAAGTTTGTGGCTTTCAATATTATGCTTCAGAAGGATGTTGTGCCTTCTACCCTCTCCAAGTTAGAGGAGGCCCTTGTTTATGTTAGCAGTCATGTTTGTCACGCCTTGTCGTCTCCTACCTGTGAGCCTAAGTCTGAGTCAAATGAGGACTTTTGAAGCTCTCACAAGTTTGTCATGTGTTTTGATGGGCGAGACTACTCGTTCTAGAGTGGCTATTTGGGTGCATTTCTTTTGTTTGTCGGGTTCCAATGTGTTTTCCATGGGCAGTTTCTGCATTTCCCAGGCTATCCACATCTGCGGACATTGTCCTTGTCAATCATATTTTTTGGTGGCCATTTGGCATTTTCTAGGCATTTATTATGCCAGTATGCAATTTGGTACTTGGCGAGCCACGTCTCCATGGAGGCATGGTGCAACATACAAAAGCAATTCACCTTCTCTTCCATTGAGGCATCCATTCTTTTTTCTACCCCATTTCCAACCACCACATCTCCAATCATCCTATCATCGTCCTTCAGCATCCATAGCATTTCATTGTCTGGTTCCACCATTGGTAGCCATTGTGAGATATGCACTAACGCCTCTGACACCAACCAACCTTCTGCCATGCTACCTTCTGGACGAGCTCGTTGTCGCACAAAGCCTTTCAGGGTTTTCATGAAGCGCTGCTGGTCGGACAGCATTGACTGCATTTTCATATTTCAATAGGCTAGTTTAGGGGTTTTGTGGCTATTTATAGCCATTCCCCACTTGGCAATCATTCATATCATAATCTTCCTTCTTCCCAGGTAGGTGCACATTGCGACTCCGTCATCTTCCTTCATCTCCATTGTTTCCATCATCATCAACCTGATCTGGTGCCCTCACAGACACTGTAGGCTGCATGTAGGGATTGATCAGTTCAGCATTCATTGTATCGGGATTCTTCTTCACTCAATGCAGTATTCTTTCCTCATCTTCTGCTTCCTCTCTCTTTGGCGTGACGGGATGCTGTGTGACGGGATCTGTGACGAGATGTGTGATGGATGTTGTGTGACGCAGGAGTGATGGGAGTGACGGGACGTGTGACGAATGCTGTGTGGCAAATGCTAACAGGGGTGATGAATGTTGTGTGATGCTGGCGTGACGGGACGTGTGACACTGACATGACGGGACGGATGATGATGGGTGTGACAGAGGCTAACGATATAGACGTGACACTGGCATGACGGGTGTGACAGGACGGGATGTGCCTGGCATGATGGATGTCTAGCGCAAGTGACAAAACCTAATGGGACTGTCAGGTCCATCCTCAAAGAGGTGGTAGTCTGACAGCAAGGAGAACGGCAATTTGGCGTGAATGCTTACGTGAAGGAGATGCTTTGAAGGGTCACGTCTCTGCACAAGGGGACAACCACTGTCCTACAGGGTCACGTCTCTACACAAGGAGATAGATATTGTCCTAGAAGCTACAGAGGTATTGGCAGTTGTTTAGGGGTCTCTACAGGGTCAACGTGGGGCTATGCAAGGTAGAAATGCAAGCACATTGAGTGGTTGTCTTGGACTTCGAGATGGCAGAGACTACTAATAGAGAAACCAGTGGGCATGAGACTAAACTTGGCACACAACCAATTGGGCTAACCACAAGAGGTACTCCATCAAAAGGGCAGTATAAGACCCCTACTAAGGGCAAAAAGTTCTACTACAAACAAAATAGAAGGAGAGCTAGTGAACATGCCACTCCCACAAGTGCCAAGAGATGGACAAACATGCAAAGGCTGATTGCAACAAATGGTTTGGATGACATGAAAGCCCTCATAAGAGCTGAGATTGCAACAATATGTATGCTAATGATTGACAAGGTATCAAGTGACATGAATGCAATGCATGAAACAT
Organism: Lygodium microphyllum; assembly: GCF_053477565.2. Lineage (NCBI taxonomy): Eukaryota > Viridiplantae > Streptophyta > Polypodiopsida > Schizaeales > Lygodiaceae > Lygodium > Lygodium microphyllum. Next base: position 41,704,621 of record NC_141162.1, read on the forward strand.
GGGGAAAGGAATTGAATGCTAAAATGGATGCAAGCCTGAAAGCATGCATGAGGGGGTGTGGCAACATGCAACAAAAATTCATGAATGACATGGATACAAAGCAAAAAGATATGTACGAAAAATTGCAGGGGATGTTCAGGAAAGAACTAAGTGCTGCTATAGAAGCAAATGGAAAATCATGCTCTAATAGTTGGGCCGATGCAAAATATAAAGAAATCAAGGCTACCTTGCAAATGGATATGATAGATAACTTGAATAAGGTAAGGGACGCTTGGAAAGCAAATATAGATGCATTGAAATCGAATACTAATGCATGCATAGCAGCCAAGGACATGGAGATTGCTGAAATCAAAAGGCAGTTAGAGTCATGTAAGAATGAATTAGGGACATACAAGTCAATGACGGATGCACAAACAGCAATGCCAGATGCACCAAATTAAAGAAAGAGGTGGAAAGTTTAAAAAAAGACATGCACACATGGGTGAATGTGGTAGAGGGAGCTCAAAAGAAAGTAGAAAATGTTTAGCAAACAGTGAACGAAAATGCACAATGGATTGAGATAGTCAAAAGAAACAAAGTGGTGCCTCAAAACAAAGTAGAAATGATGAACGCAACACTAGAGGAGGAAGCAAAGAGAAAACTCTGTGCATTGCATGTACGTGTGGTAAGATGGGCTAAAAAAGGAAACCCCAAAGAGGATGCAAAAACACTTTGTGCTAAGATGGGTGTAGACTATGAAGAAATACCCTAACACAGAAACATAAACAGAAACCATACGACAAAGCACAAACTGATAAAAGAACACAGTTAGGGTTAGGGTAACTCGGAGACAATGAACACATTAAATGAATGAAATGATATGACTACTAAAAATACAATGCTCGTGCAGCAAACACACTATGCAGTGAATGAATACTAAACCTCAAACTCTTGTATCTCAAGGATCAAGGCAAGGGTAATGAGTTGGAGAGTATCGTACTTTGAACGGATCCCGAATCGCAGCAAAGCAATCTCCGGATGTCGAGCACCAGCAAACGCAACAGTGAGAAGCTGGATTTGATGCAGACAACAGTGAGGAGAGAAAAAGACTAAAAACATAGACTGCAAGAGAGAGAAATACTAAAAACGCAGGCAGGACAACCTGCAGGAGAGAAAGAACTGCCAAACGCAGGCAAAACGTCCTGGTGACAGCTTGTAGGAGCCGGCGATTGCTGGAGGAGAGAGAAAAATTGCCAGACGATACCTGCAATAGCTGGACGACAGCCTGCAGGAAGCAAATGCAGGCCTGTGATGACGTGGCAGGCTATACAGCAACAAGTCTATACAAGAACATCAATTGCCTGGTTGGAATCACCTCCAAACTGTATGAAGAGGATTGGAAATCATGCGCCAACTGATGGAGACAGCAATGGACAACTTCGGCTGAGATGTCCTCTACAAACGGGGTGTGGACAGTAAGCTGAAACACCTAAAATCTGCAAAAACGAGATTGAGAGTTGAATGGAGGGCAACATACATATTTATAGAAAGATTGGGCCCTCCCAAAAGGGTTTGTGCATGTGGGACACAGAAACTCTCTAGAATCATGTTTCTTTTAAAAAAACAAAGTTTCTTCATTAATTAAGCATGTTTTGGGGTTGTTTAAGTAAAGCTAATGCATTTTTAGCTCAACACCCCCTCTCAGGCCCAACAACGGTGCCACAAGAATAGAGGCCAGCCAAGCCCTTTTTTTGGTTATCTTTTACCCCAAGGCGTCCCACCCCAAAGCAACCAGAGCATCGGACAAAGGGTGTGCATCGGCTGCCCAATGACCTACTAAGGCTACAGAGGAGATGGTTATCTTACCAAGGGAGCCCAAGTGATCACCCCAGAAAGGACAGGGCATCGAACAAAGGGTGCACATCGACTGCCCAGTGGCCTACCAAGCCCTACAAAGGTGGATGAAACTAGCTATGGACTTTTTTTTTGTTTTTTTGTTTTTTTGGTTTGAGGGCTTTTTAGGTTTGATAGATTAAGCATTAATTGAGGGTTTTAAATCAGTTTTTGTCCTATTGAGTATCCGTGCCCCAAATGGGAGAGTGATAAGTATGATCAGACCCAAGACCTTCACAAGACAAGCATACTATCTCTACCATTATTGGGTGTCGATGACAAAGAAAATGGCTAAGGTGTGTATATAGCAAATATGTCAAGCAAGCAAGTTGGGAAAGACTGCCTTGGAGACTACCATGTGCAATGCCACGAATATGGTGGATCCTAGAGTCGGCCACTCCAAACAACCGAAAAGGGATAAATACGCACAGATGCATGTTTACATGAACAGAATGCCAATGCATGGGGTAATGCAAAGGGAGATGCAAGATATCATGCTCATGCAATATGCTATGCAACGGTGCCACTTGGACAATGCCCTTGCAGGGGAATTGTTCACTTTGTCCAAGTGCCCTTTTACAATCATGTCATCTTGACAATGCGGATGAAGTTACAAATGTCCATAATACAATAAAAGAATGAATGTCTAAAAACTATAAGCATCATCACTGTCACTATCAAGAGTAGAAGACGCCCCTCTCAAACTGGAAAGGAAAGCAATAGAGAAGTACCCTCTCCCTGTCAAGCTGAAGAAGTAGGGGAGGGTGTACTCGAGTCGATCCTGGGTAGCAGGTACTGAAGAACCGGCCGGTTGACCACTTTGGTCAAGATATCTGCAAAATTATCTAATGATGGCACAAACTCTAGGCAAATAGTGCCTAGCTCAATGTGCTCTCTAGAAAAATGGAAGTGGACTCCCACATGCCGTGTCCGTGGTGTGATGATCAGATTGCTTACAAGGGCAATAGCACTCTGGGCAATGGTACTCTGGTTGTCGCGGTAGACAACTGTGGGAGAGTCGCATGGAAAGTGAAGAGCCGCCAGTAAACTCCTCAGATAGATGGCCTCGGTGGTGCCATCGAAAAGAGCCTGGTACTCAGCCTCTGCTGTGGAAGCTGTCACCGTCTCCTACTTACGGCTAGACCAAGAGATGGGAGCCGTGCCCAAGGTAAAGAGGTAGTCATGCCCAAGGTAAAGAGGATCTCCTGCCCAAGTGTATCCCTGCAAACATAAACTAGAACTATATGTCAGGGCATAAGAATAAGTATACCGCAAATAACGCAACACAAGAAGACAAGCAATCCAATGTGACATCCTAGGTGCTGTGAAATACTGACTGAGTAAGCTAAATCTGGCCTAGTGTGAATTAACCAAAGAAGTTTTCCCACAACAGAACGATAAGTATGTTCATCGAAGGGTTGCCCTAGGATATCCTTCGACAAGTGGATAGTAGGATCAAGAGGTGTGGGCATCGGCCATGTTTGATCTGGAGTCTACTGTTCCATGAGCTGAAGGGTGTACTTCTGCTATGACACAAAAATACAGCCCCCAGAACGAACTACATCCATCCCCAAGAAATATGACAACAAACCAAGATCTGTCATCTCAAATGTAGCTTTAATCTTAGCCTTGATTTCCGCTATGACAGCAGAATCTGAGCCAGTGATGAATAAGTCATCAATGTATAGCAGGATATAGCTAATCCCCTCTGCAGTAGATCGAACATATAAGTTCGGATCATAAGGGGTAGAATGGTATCCTTGAGTTTGCAAGAACTCATCCATCCTATGGAACCAAGACCGCGGCGCTTGCTTCAGCCCATAAAGAGCTTTATGCAAACGGAATACCTTATCCCTAGGGTTTCCTGAAGGAAAGCCCAGTGGCTGCTCCACATAGACTTCCTCCTCCAAGTAACCGTTTAGGAAGACACTCTTGACATTCATCTGATGTATCGACCAACAGTGGTGAGCGACTAGCGAGAGTAGCAACTGAAAGGAAATCAACCGCGCAGTAGGGGCGAAGGTCTCTCCATAATCAATGCCATGCTTCTGTCGAAACCCTTGCACTACAAGGTGAGCCTTGTACTTGTCTAAATTCCCATCAGCTTTTAGCTTAGTCCTAAAAATCCACTTTGTCCCAATGACTTTCTTGTGGCTCGGACGATCCACCAATGTCCAAGTGTCATTTCGGTCAATACTCTCTAGCTCCTTCTCCATGGCCTCTCGCCATTGAGGGTGCTAAAGAGCCTCCTGCCATGTATCCGGCTCAGAATGCGCTATATAATCAACTGTAAACAGCGATGCAAATGATGCCTGAGAAGCAAGCCGGACAGATCTTCTAGGTCCCTCCACAATGGAATCCGGTAGTAGGATCCTCGAATCCCACATGGTCTGCTGGTACCAGCAAGGTAATGGGTCTTGTGGAGGAAACCTAGAAGTGAAAGAATCTATGGAAATGTTAGGAGTAAAAAGTAGACCAGACTCAGTACACACGATCTCTGATGATGTGAAAGAAGAAATCTGATCGGAATCCGGTACAGAGGACTGCACAATATGCCTCTCGTCAAAGAAGACATCCCACCTAACGATCACCTTGTTTGTCCGAGGATAAAACAAATCATAGGCTTTCGCTTCATAGGCATATTCCACAAAAATAAGGAGATCAGCTCGGGAAGTGAGCTTTCCTATCTTGTCATCAGGCGTGTGTGGGTACGCACGACACCCGAAGACTCTGAAGTGGGAAATAACAGGCCGAGAGCCAAAAAATGCCTCATACAGGGTCTTCTGAGAAAGAGCCGCAGTCCGACACCGGTTGAGGATATACACCAAAGTATTAACAGCCTCGATCCAAAGGTGCTTAGGGAGCTCTATTGCGAATACCATAGAGCGTGCCATTTCAATGACTATCTGGTTCCTACGCTCTATGACTCCATTCTGAGAAGGGGAGTTGGTAGAGGTGAGCTGGCGTGAGATGCCATGCTTCTATAGAAACTCGGAAAACTCCTGGGAGATGAACTCACCACCGCTATCACTCCTCATGTAACCAACGCGACGACTAGTCTAGTTATGAACCAGCAGCACCCAAGCAGAAAAATATGTGAAAGCATCTAACTTATGCATGTTTTGGAGCTGTTTGAGTAAAGCTAATGCATTTTTAGCTTAACATAGAGACGAGACACGCATTATGGATGCTTGGAGGATAGGTGATCCAAATGACAAAAGAGGTCAAATCCTCATGCTGAAATTTGAGGACATGGATAGCAAAAGGGCCTTCTTATCCAAGAGAAAGGCTTTGAAGGGTGAAAAGATTTACCTCGATGAGGATCTCACACCCGCACAATTGGAGCACAGAAGGGCTAGCATGCCAAAAGTGTTGGAGGCACGTAAAGAAGGCAAGTATGCTGTGTATAGAGATGGCAGAGTAGTCATAGCAAAATAGAGGTCACAATGACGGTACGAGGCCTATGAGATGCTAAAGATGTCCCTTTGGAATCGTAATGGTTCAATGAGACTTGATGTAGGTTATTTTGAGGACACTTTTCGTGGGATAGATATGGCTATATATACACACACACATCAATGTATAAATTCTAGATTACCGGATATTGTGGGATACAAATGGGAGAGTGTCTATAGACCTCAACCCCGTAGACCACGAGGAACTAGGGGGTTAGGTGGGGTGGCTATTCTTTATTGTGAGAGCCTCCAAGACATGATTCACATGGTGTCACGAGATGTGCACGCTAGATATATGTGGATAAGGCTGAGGATAGGGCATCCAAGGGATCTATATGTTGCACTATGCTACTTTCCACCTACCTCTTCAACATTTGCTCCTAAGGAGGGATCACCATTTGAAGTACTACATGAGGATATTGTGAGATATGCAAGCAATGGGGACATACTACTAGTGGGAGACTTTAATGCTTGAAAAGAAAGTGAGCAGTTTGCCGTCTATGACATTGAACATGAAATGTTTAAGGAATTGGCATTGGATGAACTAGGGCTTTGTCAGGACATCTCAAGATAAGGAGGTGATAGCATATGGATCCCATCTACTAGCTTTAGGAAGTGCTCACGAATTGGCTATATTTAATGACCTATTAAGATGGCTGGGGGTGGATGCATTCACTTGTTGGAACAGCAAAAAAGTGGCCAACGTTGTGGACTATGTAATGGGCTCGCTAGTGTTAATCCCAAAAATTAAGCTTTTTCAGATATTTGATAAGCCGATTGGTATAGCAGTCGACCGTGCGATCCTAAAATTTACTCTAACATGTAGTCAGAGACAAGAAACATGCACGCAATTACACACATTCCCACATTATGAATTTCTAGAGCAAACATTGCATGTCTATAGTGATGTAGTATGAGATGGCTTAAGACAACTAGACCAACATGAACCACTGGAAGATGTCACTAGATCTCTAGTGAAGGTTTTACATGCTACAGCTTTAGAGGCATTCCCATGTAAGATGGACTCTACAACAATACGCAGATGTACTACCTCCCAAAATGCTTGGTATGATGATGAGTGCAGATAGCAAACTAGGACCCGCCTACAAAGGGATATTACACTAGAGACATGCACACACAAGCAAGCAAGGAATGTCTTCCGTCATCTTGTGTGGAAAAAGAAGAGACATTACTTAGCCAAACTAGAGTTAGTGATGTATCAGCTCTTTTTGAGCAGAGATAGCAAGAAGGCATGGAGCAAATTTCATGGGAGACAACTCCCGATTCAGTTTACATCACCTATGGGATGGCATGAACATGCTAGGGCACTGTATGATGTTCCATCACAAGAGCACATACCCTGTCCATTAAACTCTAGGCCAAAACAGTGTGGTTTCTTTACAAAAAAGATGGTGAGATATGCCATTTGGAGGTTGAAGAATGGGAGAGCACATGACCAAGGTGGCCTTGTAGTAGAGCATTTTGCACATGCATGTTATGCATTGGCCCTTATCTTGGCGAATCTCCTAAATAGAGCCATATGTGAGGGTTTTCCAGTAAGTTGGTGTGACCACACAATAGTGCCGATTTTTAAGAGTGGAGATCCATTGGTCGCTAACAGCTAGTGTACTATTATGATTGGCCATATGCTACCAAAGATATATACCTCTATTGTGGAGCATGAGTTGAGTTGATGGATTGAAACAAAGAAAATACAGCCTGCAGGACAAGCTGGCTTCCGCTGCGGATACAACACACTAGATCATATATTCACGCTAAGGGCCTTGATTGAGGAGGGACGATCATGGAGACAAAAAATCTATTGTTGTTTTGTGGATTTCCACAAGGCTTTTGATATTGTACCACGTGCAAGACTCATGCAAAGGTTGCGAGCCATTGGGCTCCCAGAGGATATGCAGGGGTGTATTTATGCATCATATGAAATTGTGACAGGGGGAGTATGAGTGCCTAGAGACACGACAAACTCAGTGTCTAGCACGGTTGGTGTAAAGCAAGGCTATCCCCTCTCTCCTTTGCTGTTTGGACTGTAGATTGATGAGATTTCTGATTACATACAGAGATGGGGTGGTATGGGAGCCAGCTTGGCTGAGGTACTGATACCAATTTTGTTATATGCAGACGATATGGTGCTTATCTCAAATTCACCTGAGGGACTACAACAACATCTGGATGCATTGCGTGTGTTCTATGAAGATAAAGGTCTCAAGGTTAACCTTGGAAGAAAGACTCAAATTATGGTCTTTAACACCTCGGCAGCTTGGGTGACATGTTCAGAGCATCACTTTATGTATGATGGTCAGCCTGTGGAAATGGTTAGACAATATGTATACCTTGGGGTCACTTTCAAAGGGCCACAGTTTTCATAGAAGGAAACTTCAAAGGCTAGGCTTGCACGGGCATATGCAGCTTTGGGTACCCTAGAGCAACAGTGTGCACACATACAGTTTCAAGAGCCTTGTACCAAATTGTGGCTTTTTGACACTTTAGTTATGCCCACACTACTCTATGGGGCAGCCGTTTGGGGCCCAAGCCTTTATCATACTAGACAGATGCCACTTATGGACTATGATGGACCGGAAGCACAACATTATGATGGCTGGGAACATATGGAAAGACTGTTGGTCATGATGATAGCACGCATGATAAGGGCAAAAGCATTGGTGCTACAAGAGATCATCAGAATCGGGTGCTGTACCCATGGTCGTTGAGGCATTATTCCAAGCAATTACTTTCCTCCAAAGAATATGGCAGCTCCCTAAAGATCAATACCCTAGACTAGCCCTAGAGTCTTCAAGACACCTTGCAACACAAGGAGATAGACAGAGTTGGTATGCACATATGAGCACATGGCTGAACTTACATGGCATGAGTACAAATAGACTGCCACCGTTCGATTACAACCTTGATTGCCCTACTTTGAGTCTCAGTCTTGCAGAGCTAAATAGTGTGATCAGAGCAGATATCACTAAAGTGGAGACAAGAAGGACCTGATCCAAGTCCCCCTTTCCCATTAGGTGTGAAAATGGCACAATACCAATGCCACTTCTTGCAACTCTCTCATGATGGTTTCATAGTGAGACCAAGATACATGGATGCTCAACTTTCTCATGGACTCCGAGTTGCTATTGGTCAGATTCACACCTCATCGCATCAATTGTTGATTGAGACTGGTCAATGGAGCCATATTGCAGCCAATGAGAGGATGTGCCAGCTTTGTGGATGGGAGCCAGAAATGGAGGAGCACTACATTTGCAGATGTATTGTATACTATGATATCCAAGGCCACTATCATTGCCTTTTTAAGGAGGGCTTTGGACCACTAAGACGGGTGATGGACTATGAGGACCAAAGATGTTTGGGTCTTTTCTTATTGGAGCTCCAGCGGCGCAGAGCAGTATTGTTGCGGGATAGGAGGCGATTCCAGCCTCATCCACCCCTCTAGAGAGCAGTTATAGACTTTTTCACTGTAGTTGAAACCCCACCCGCTGCCACCCCAAACACTACATCTCCTACTGATAGGCATCATCAAGGGACATCATCAGACGGCATCATAGTTAACAAGGCTACAGCATTATGCAGAGCACGACGCCCTAGAGTACCTACTCGGCGACATAGGCATGCCCATATGCATCACATTCGCATCACGATTGCTTGTTACACATGCAAATTGGTGTGCTGACTCAATCAGAGGTAGCTTGTAGAGTCTTGCTAGATTCCATAGACTGAGGGGGAGATACTCTACACTCTTTTAATCTTTTTAAACCTAGTTTTTCAGCTTTTTCAGTTTTTCATACTTCTCATCCCAATCTACCATGTAGACCTACACATAAATTTATCTCTATCTCTTCTTCTCTGACGAAAGATGATGATACCAGTTGTATTGGTTATGGTCTCCTAGGCCATTCTGGCCTTTTAGAGACATTAATAGATCTTATCTTATCTTATCTTCTCTCTATATTGGAGCATGAACTCAGTGACTGGGCTGAAATGCAAGGCAAGAGAGCACAAGGACAGGCAAGTTTCAGACGAGGATATTCTACGCTGTACCATATTCTCACATTTAGAGCTATTATTGAGGAGGGTCGAGCCCGAGACAAGAGGATCTATTGTTGCTTTGTAGACTTTCGCAAAGATTTTGATACAGTGCCTCGTACACGCATCATGCAGAGATTGCAGGACATTGGAGTACCAGAGGGTATAAGATGGGGTGTCTATGCATTATATGAGGTAGTGACAGGTCATGTACGAGCACCTGGGGGGCTATCAAAGAGGATTGACAGTACCATAGGAGTGAAACAAGGATATCCACTTTCACCCACATTGTTTGGTCTGTACATAGATGAAGTGTCTGATTATATAGACCGAGGAGGAGGAGCTAGAGCCAATCTGGCAGGGGTGTTGATACCGACATTACTGCATGCAAATGATATTGTTCTCATTTCAGATTCAGCGGAGGGATTGATAGCAGGGGATAGGACTTGCCAGCTTTGTGGTCGAGAGCCTGAGACGGAGAAGCACTACATATGCAGATGCATAGTATACTATGATATACGAGGACGATACCACTGCCTCTTCCGTGATGGATTTGGACCCCTTCGTCATGTCATGGAGTACGAGGACCAGAGATGCCTAGGTCTTTTCCTCCTGGAGCTCAAGAGACGCCAAACTGCACTACTGTGAGACAGGAGGCCAGCTCATCTAGAGGGACACACACAGAGAGCAGTGACAGACTTATTCTACAAAGCCGACCCTATTGACACTGCCAGCCTAGTAGAGACAGAGCCACCCCACCAGACACCTTACAGGCCACGTCATGTAGTCACATTGGATAGAGCCATTTCCCTTCGTCGAGCACGACGACCCCCTCTACCAGGACCACGTCCAAGGAGGCCACACCAGAGCCGGATTAGAGCCATTACCACGAGACACCGAAGACTCACCACTAGGCATATTAGTGAAGCAACTAGGGACCGCATCATAACTGAGATCATGTGCAAATCTTGAGATTAGCTACAGCCCATAGTCTCCCCACGCTTTTGTACATGGTTCTATCAGATCTGGTTCTCCCTTCCTTTTCTTTTCTTTTCTTTTCTTTTCTATCAATGGAACAACACTACACATGGTTCAACCCTAGTATAGTCCCATTGTATAGTTATTTTCAGTATTGCTTCATAGGCCACCCACCCACTTGTAATGTTATCTTTACCTTACTGATGAGATGACATTAGATATGGATGTACTCTAGATTTTGTCTCATAGGCCACATTGGCCTTATGTAGACCTTAATCTGTGTGTGTGTGTTCGTATTTCTCTTTCATTGTGCATTGAGAACATAGTCTAGAGATTTCTTGTAGAAGAGCAAGATTTTCCTTCCTCTAAGAGATGGAGAGATTTTCATGCCATGAATAGAGGTCTCCTAGCTCGTTGAGATCCCTCTCCTCCCCATTCTCTCCGTGTTTCACAAAAGGCCTGTTCTGCTAGCCTTCATATGCCATTTATGGCACCCTCGATACAAGTATTCGTAATCCCTTCTTTGCCCAAAGAAGACCGGCTTAATGGTTCAAACTATTCGCTCTAGTTGTGTAAGGTGGAGTGTATCCTTGATACCTTCGAACTTTGGGAATTTATTACCCACTGTATTCCCCGTCCTATGGAGGATCCCACAGATGGATTATCAATGGATTGTGTGGCCTTACGGGATCGACTCAACTCTAGAGCTCAATCTTTCCCCATTATGAGCTTACAAGATTTTGTCCTAGTGTATGTATGTGGGTTGCAGAAAGCAACTGAAGTGTAGACAAAGCTTGCTTCTTTGTACCATGAGAAGACATTTGCCCATCAGATTACTCTCAAGAAAAAATTACAGATGCTCATTGTTGACGATTCTCCTTCCATGAAGGATCATATCAACTGGTTGGAGGACATGAGGGATGAGCTTTTGTCCCTTGGTAGGACGATCTCTTCCAAGAATATGGCTATGATTCTTTTGACTCAGTTACCATCTCCCCGGTTTGACATCTTCTACACCATCCTTTTTACATTGAGAACCCATGAGAAGCTTCTATGGGACGAGCTTGGCTGAAACTGAAATTCAGTAAGAGCTTATGCACAGTCAGGAGGCAAGAAAAATGCCTAGATGGTATTTACAGACTATGAAAGATAGTCATCTGGATGCACCCATGGCTGGTCATACTAGAAGGCAAGCTCGTATGCATGATATTGCACATACCATGGACTTTGTTATAGTAGCAAGTAGAGTTGATGATGAGGAGCCTGAATGTTTTGAGGAAGCACAACAAAGTGTGCATTAGGTGGCAGCAATGCAAGCTGAATTGGATTCTATCACTAAGAATCAAACATGGGATTTAGTGCCTTTTCCCTTTGGGAAGAAAGCCATTGGAACAAAATGAGTCTACAAGCTGAAACGGAATGCAAATGGATCCATTAACAAATATAAAGCAAGGTTTGTAGCTAAAGGCTATGCACAGAAGAAAGGCATTGACTATGAGGATACATTTGCTCCTACCTCCCGAATGACTACCATCAAGTCTATGGTTGCTTTGGCTGCCCATTATGGATGGACTGTGCATCAATTAGATATTAAAACTGCATTTTTACATGGGGAACTTCACAAGGAAGTTTATGTTCAATAGCCCATTGGTATTGCAGTTGAAGGATCCGAACACTTGGTTTGCAAGCTGAAAAAGGCTTTATATGGTTTGAAACAAGCTCCTAGAGCTTGGTATGCAAAGATTGATGCCTTTTTACTCAGCCAAGGGTTTATAAACAGCTCATCTGAGTCTACCCTTTACTTATGTAAAGAGGGGGGATCCATGCATATCATTTGTCTATATGTTGATGATCTTTTACTTATAGGGACACATGCTGATCAGATTTCAGCATTCAAACTAAATTTACAGCAAACTTTTGAAATGTCAAACTTGGGGTCTTTGCATTATTACTTGGGCATTCAGTTCATACATGATGCTAGAGGTATTGGTTTATCACAGTCAAGATACATTGGTAAACTTCTTGAGAAGTTTGGCTTACAGGATTGCAAGCCAGTCTGTACACCAATGGAACTTGGACTAAAGCTGTCATTACATGATGACAGTGATTTGTTTGATATACATACATATGCTCCAGTAGTTGGATGTCTTATTTAACTATGCAACACTAGGCCAGACATACAATTTGCAATTTCAGACCTGAGCACATATATGCATCAGCCACGAATGTAACATTGGCAAGCTGTTAAGCTTGTCTTTCGTTACTTGCAGGGTACTAGATCTCTTGGATTGCTTTATGCCAAGGGGGGACCACTGCAGTTACATGCTTACAGTGATTCTGATTGGGCTGGTGATTATGATTCACGTCACTCCACTAGCGGCAATTGTTTCTTTCTTGGCTCATCTTGCATATCTTGGCTTAGCAAGAAACAATCCACTATTGCCACATCCTCATGTGAAGCTGAATACAAGGCAGCTTTCACTACCACAGTTGAATGCATATGGATTAGACGTTTGCTAACTGATCTGGATGTATCTGTTACGGAGCCTACTCCGTTGTTCACTGATAGTCAGAGTGCCATTGCAGTGGCACAGAACCGAGAGACATTATCACTTCGTCAGAGAGAGGCTATATGCAGGTGATATCAGCCTTGTCTATTGTCCTACCACCAGTAATGTGGCAGATATCTTCACCAAAGCTCTTCCTCATGACAAATTTGAAGCATTTCACAATGCTTTGAATTTGATCTCCTTTGGTGGGGGATAATCCTTGTACTTTTGATCACTCTTCACTCCAAAGGGGTTTGTTGGGTTTCACTCACATCTACGCTCATAGAGGAGTGTCAGTGATCAGTAGGAAACTAGGGCACTTTTTACTCTCGGTACGAGAGGTTTTTACCCCCAAACTTATTGTCTTCTTTCGTATGTGCTTATGTCACACACTTACGGGCACTTATTGTGTTTGGGAGTAAACACCCCCTATAGCCCTAAGGTTTAAGGGTTGTACTTTGTACTTTCAGGTTACACTCTTTCAGTCTGTTGCATTGGGTGTTGTGCTTCACTCTCCACAGTGTCTACTGCACTCTCAGTTGAGCTTCTCTCTCTCTCTCTTTTGTTTTTTGTAAAAGGTAATTGTATTAATTACGAAAAAAGTACAAGATTACTTGATTACAAGATACATGACGACAATCTAAGCCATCATGTGAAGAGGTTCTAAGTACTACAAGTTACAACGTTATGGCAAAGATACAAAGGAAATTGCCATATGCCAGGGACGTAAGTCCTCCCTAGAGAGCAAATCAGAATGCTGGAGAAGATCCAACTGCCAATACAAGAGGCCCTTAAGCCTCGCAATATGCCACCGAACATTATAGGCGGAGTCAAAAAGAAAAGCATTCCGAATGGTCCAGTTATGCCAACAGCCCCAATATCGAAGAAAATGAAACATGAGCTTCATATGTGGCTGTGCAGGAGTGGGGTATTTGGGCTGCCCGAAAACCCAATCAAAGGGGCGCAGGGTGAAACCAACCACTCCTTGCCAGACAGCCGACAAAAATAACCAGACTTTTGTTGCTATGGGGCAAGAAATAAATCGGTGGCGGGCTGATTCCACAACAGTGGTGCAAAAGAAACAGTTGCCATTGGAGATTTGTCGCTTGGAAAGAGCCAAAGCAAGCGGAAGACCACCAATCATCACTCTCCAAAGAAAGACTTTACATTTGAAGGGTGTCTTGTTCAACCAGCCCTCCATCACAGTTGCCCTCCACCATGACCGGGATTTACGTAATCCCCATAAAGCATTTGCTTTGGTAACTAGCCATTGATGATCTTTAATTAGAATATGATACACTTGGTTAGCAGAAGCTTTGCATAAAGGCAGCCGCCCTTGTAGGTCCCAATCCTGCCAGGGATGATCCGAAGCAAGGGCAGGAAAGGTTTGTCTGCTCTGGAGCATCCTCAAAAGTTGTTCCCATAAAGGCCGATATCCACGAGGGATCCTGAAAAGCCTCCGAGCAGTACAAAAAGATATAAGCACATTGCGACTGGCAAGGGTGGCATCCGCAACTGACGACAAGCCCAAACGGGCCATCCGGTTGAATTGTGGTCTAAGCTCATGTTTACCTTCCCATGCAAGTAAACGCGAGACTGCCAACAATTCCAATTGAAAAGAGTTAGTAGCCAAACGATCCTCTGCTGGATGCCACTGAGCCTTCTGGAGGACCTGTTTCCAGGAACATACCAAATGAGTAAGCAGCGAGGAAGAAGAACTGGAGAACCGCAAATCAGCATTAAGAACATGCCACCAAGAACTCCGGATTTGGGTATTGCCATGTAGAAGCCCATGGCTCTCAAGGAAATAACGGGCTAGATCGACCCATGGATGATGATCTGAGCACATGGCGCGGAAAAGAGACCAACGGAGTGCCTGCATGTGAGTTTGGGCATCTAAAATAGCTCCGCCACCCATGCGTTTGGGGGTGCACGCATGCGACCAAGAGATCCAGGAAATACCTGCATGCAATGAGTCCTTCTTCCATAGGATGAAACGGATAGACTGAGTAAGAGCATTCAGAGTCGTAGTAGTCCAGGGCAACAATGGCAAGAAATATGTGAGTGTTGGCAACATAATTGTCTGGGCCACTTTGAGGCGAATATGGAAGGGCCAGGCGTGAGATTTCCAATACATAAACTTAGCCACCATTTTCTGAGAAATCCACTGCAGAAGCTGCTTTGGGGGAACATCAACACCCAAAGGGTGCCCAAGGTGCCTGACAATGGAGCCACGAGGAACAACCAGACCCTGCCAGTCCAAGGACTGCAAATCCGACTCCGTGCAGCTGAGAATGGCTGATTTGAGCGCATTAATACGAAGGCCGGACGCCTGACCAAAGAGGCCCCAAACATCCAATGCTCGTCGAATGTTATCCTTGTCCGCATGCAAAATCATAAAAGTATCATCCGCCAGGGATTGGCTAATGAAGTGTTGTCCTATAGGAAGCGACAGTCCGGCCAACTGAGAAGAGGCTGCCATATGAGATAACATCGAAAGAACTGGATGTGTCGCAAGGGCAAAGAATAGAGGGCTCAAAGGGCACCCTTGTCTGACAGAGCGAGCAAGTACAAAAGGCTCAGTAACACCTCCGTTCAGCATGACTCGCGAAGTCGCTGTAGCGCTAATGGTGTAGATGAGACGAGACATCCAAGGACCAAAACCCATTGCAGACATAAGTTCAGCAACAAAAGACCAATCCAGATAGTCAAAAGCCTTTTCCAGGTCCAGTTGAATCAGGACTACCTCCTGATTAGAATGCCTTGCATAAGCAATAGCCAGTTGAGCATTCAATACATTGTGCAGAATATTGCGGCCCTTAATGAAACCATACTGTAGAGGGTGCACAATGGCCGGGAGATGCTTATGGAGCCGATTCGCCATTTCTTTGGAAAAGATTTTGTACATTGAACCCATCAAAGAAATTGGGCGCCACTGTGTCAACTTAGATGGCGAAGGAACTTTTGGAAGCAGTTTAATAAGGCCTTCTTTCCATGAGGAAGGCATGATCCCCGTTTCCCACACCTGCTGAAACAAAGCCTGCAATGGTTTCGCCAGTTGGGTAGCAAAAGCTTCAAAGAACTCATTGGTGAGACCATCCCAACCCGGGCTTTTATCCTTGGGCAAGTGTAACAAGACGTCCATAACCTCTGCCTCACAAATATCGGACTCCATAGTAGCGTGCATGTCCTGCGGGAGCTGATTGCGGACCAGGTCATAAAAAACCGAACGGGCCTGAGTAATTTGGTCTAAAGGTGAAGAAGTGGAACCGAGAAGGTCATGGAAATAATTCCTGCACATATGCACAATAGTCTGCGGATCCAGGATAAGGTGGCCTTCTGCATCCTCGAGTCTGGTCATATTCTCTCGAGCAGGAGAGGCATGGAGAGCTCGAAAGAACTTATGGGTCTGACATGCACTATCTTGCAAAGTCTCCGTCAGATGTTGCAGTTTGGCCTGCTGATATGATTTCAAGTGGAATTCTTTAATAAGATCAGCCACTCGCATGGCCAGTGCGAGCAGAAATGCATCATCCGGAGTGTCCACCAGCAGAGAACGAACCAAAGCCAGCATGTCCTCGGCTGCCTTGCGACGCTGCCGACAAAGAGAGGCATGGTGGATCCCATACTGCCGAGCAACCCGCTGCACATTAGAAAGCAATCGTTCGAATGACGCAGTGCCCTGAGAAGAGAAGTCGAAGAGAAATCTATCAATCAATTGCTGCATATAGCCCTGAAAGATGGCATGCTTCAGGTAAGACGAATTGAAACGCAAAGGGAGTCTCTCCAGAAATTGCTTGAACGGGGCAATGGGGTGTGCAAGCAGCTCAAGCTGCAGAGGGAAATGGTCCGACAAGGCATATTGCTGCAGTACTTTTATTTCGACCATCTCAGGAAGAAAATCAGCATTCTGCATGATATATATACGGTCCAATCGCGACCATGTTGTTGCATACTGGGCAGAATGGAAAGTAAACCCTGTAGAAGACGGGTGTAGCCAGGACCAGAGATCTTGCTTAAGAACCGCAAGAGCCAACGCATGCCACATACGACTTTCCGGCGCATCCATTACCGAATGCTCCGATGTGGACTGGGAAGAATCAACACACATATTGAAATCCCCCATGAAGAAGCCCCGTCTGCCAAGTGACAAGGAGGTCTGCAAAGTCTGCCAAAGCTCCCGACGAGATAAGGAATCATTCGGAGCATAGAGGCCAAGTAGCCATAAGATTTCCCCTTCGAATAAAATTTCAATCACCAAAAAGCGGCCATGAACATCATTTTTAATAAGAATAGGCTGATATTTGTCATGTACAATCATGAGCACACCCAAATAATGCATGGCTTGTGTCCCTGCATAAAACAATCGAAAGCCATGGCAATCTACCACTTTTCCGGCTTCACCGGGACTCTTGTGCTCAACAGCGCACAGGACATCCCACTGATTTTCATGCAATACAGTCCACATGGCATGTTGCTTGTGTCGAGAAAAAATTCCTCGCACATTCCACGTGGCTATTTTCATGTGTATTGAAAAAAAAATCAGGTACGAGGCACAGCTTGCCTCGATTTGACTTTGTCGGCGAGAATGTCCAAGACTCCCTCGTCCAAGAAATCTGCCAACACCGCAAAAGAGTTCTGAGGACCAGATTTGGAAGTAGACGGCATATCTGCTGGCTTGGGGTTGGAACGGGGATAACGACGGTCCCACGGGGTAATGACATTACCTCTGGTATCAAATGCCAGCTTAGTAGGGGGACCCTTTGGACGATCCGAATACATTTTTCTGGCGGGCTGATGAAGGGGGGCAGAGGAAACCATTGCAGGAGCAGAGTGCTCGGAAGACAACATTTCCTTCCTGCGCATATATGTATGCATGGAATCTTGTGAGGTAGTAGGCACAGTATTCTCCATGCCAGCAACAACCCTGTTGCCTTTTTTTGCACGTACTTCAACCCAATTAGTGGCACGGGAATCTAGACCCGAAACCTGTTGTTTACCTTTGGCCAGAGCTTGGGGCTGATGGATAGCATCCAGCGACGGGGCATCACACACCATATCTTCCATGGGCGGCGCAGCATGTCCAACATCGGAAGTGTGTTGCTATTCCGGGCATTCGGCCATAAAATGCCCCAACTGGCCACAGGAAAAGCAATGCCCTGCAAAATTGCCCCATTTCAAACGAAAGTGTAACGGGTGCATGCCAGAGCAATTGAGGCGTAACCAAGCAGGCCTTTTTCTTGCAGTGTCCCATAGCATACACAAGCGGTTGCGATTCACAGCCCTGAGACTGGGAGGGACCAGAACAGTGCCCACAGCGGCCATAGCATCCTTCAATAGTGGCCAAGAAACAGCCGGACAATTTTCCACCTCTACCCACACAGGGCATTCACGTTGCAGCAGACGCTGAAAATCTGCCATTGGGCGCCATGGAACCACATGAACCAACCGGCGTTCAAAAAACAAAGGTAGTTTAGACAGGAGAGAAACACGGTGCGTCTCCGATTTCAACAGGACCTCAAAAAACCCGCGGGAGCCAACAAAAATTTCTTCAACACATTCCCCTTGTAGCAGACTGTGCAACCACTGGCGAATATGGGAAAGCAACGGGATTCGACCAGTGAAGAAGAGTATCACAGCGCGATCATAAAACACCGAAAAGGAGCGGAGGACAGTTTTTGGGTCCACGGTGGCGTCCAGAACATCGTCAGGTGCAGAGTCAGAAAAGACTTCTTGATTATGTTGAACATAATCGCCAAGCAAAGTGTTGGCAAAGTCCAGCAAATGCTCCCAGTCAACCTCCTGAGAGTCCACAGAATCCGAAGCAACCTGAGCATAGGAACGATCCTAAGGAACACCTATCTCTTCCGAAGTATGCTTGGTACGTTTACCCGCAGGCTGGATGTCGGGACCAGGGGGCATCGCTTCGTTGCACGGAACCATATCCTCAGGTTCCTCAGCATCAGAATCCGGGCCAAGTGCTGCCACTGTTTGGTCTATGAAATCCAGATCCAAACCAGCCATCGTGTATGATGATTTGATCTCGAAGGAGGACTGACCCTCTCTCTCGCCCTCTCTCTCGCCCGCTCTCTCTCTCTCCCTCTTTTCTGTACAGAGGCGCTATCCAGGGGTGTACTCTGCAAGGACAGCTAATGAAAGCGGAGCGTTACCTGTCACCGTGCAGGGGCAGAAGGGCGAAACAAAGGCCGGGCGGTCTCCACGGCAGGACGGGACAGGCTGGGGTGCCGAGCAGGGATCCGTCAGCAGCAGCCGTGGACAGGGCGTCAGTGGCAGGCGACCGTGGACAGGGCGTCAGGGACAAGGCGTCAAGGGCGGCTGTGGACAGGGCGTCAGAAGCAAGGCGTCAAGGGCGGCCGTGGACAGGGCGTCAGGAGCAGGACGCGCTGACGGCGCCAGGAGCAGGGCGGCAGGAACAGGGCTCTAGGGTTTCCGCTGGCGGCGCAGAGACCCAGACGCGAATGGCAAAGACAGGCGGGGGCGCAGGCGTTGACGATGCTGACAAGACGCAAAGGACAGACGAGCAGAGGCGACAACGGTGCGGACGCGAACGAGGGGTGACGACAGGCGGGTCTTCAGTCGGCGACAACGCAGGTCGAGGCGACGGCAGGGCGGGCCGTATCAGGCGATGGCAAGGCGGCACGAAGCAGGGGCACCATCGCGCTCTTCGTCCTCCCCCCACCTGCTCTCTCTCTCTCTCTCTCTCTCTCTCTCTCTCTCTCTCTCTCTCTCAGCACACATGCACACACATTGACAATCAGATCTCTCACACACACATCCTCTTCTCTCTCTCTCTCTCTCTCTCTCTCTCTCTTTTTTTCGTAAAAGGTAATTGTATTAATTACGAAAAAAAGTACAAGATAACTTGATTACAAGATACATGACGCCAATCCAGGCCATCATGTGAAGAGGGGCTAAGTGCTACAAGTTACAAAGTTATGGCAAGGGGGCAGATGAAATTGCCATAAGCCAAGGACGGAAGTCCTCCCTAGAGAGCAAATCAGAATGCCGGAGAAGATCCAACTGCCAATACAAAAGGCCCTTAAGCCTCGCAATATGTCGCTGAACATTATAGGCGGAGTCAAAAAGAAAAGCATTCCTAATGGTCCAGTTATGCCAACAGCCCCAATATCAAAGAAAATGATGCATGAGTTTCATATGTGGCTGTGCAGGAGTGGGGTATTTGGGCTGCCCGAAAACCCAATCAAATGGGCGCAGGGTGAATCCAACCGCTCCTTGCCAAATAGCCGACAAAAAGAACCAGATTTTTTTTGCAACACGGCAAGAAATAAATCTGTGACGGGCCGATTCCACCGCAGTGGTGCAAAAGAAACAGTTGCCATTGGAGATTCGTCGCTTGGAAAGAGCCGACGCAAGCGGGAGACCACCAATCATCACTCTCCAAAGAAATACTTTACATTTGAAGGGGGTCTTGTTCAACCAGCCCTCCATCACAGTTGCCCTCCACCAGGACCGGGATTTTCGTAAGCCCCATAAAGCATTGGCTTTGGTAACTAACCATTGTTGATCTTTGATCAGAATATGATAAACTTGATTAGCAGAAGCTTTGCTTAAAGGCAGCCGGCCTTGTAGGTTCCAATCCTGCCAGGGATGATCTGAAGCAAGGGCAGGAAAGGGTTGTCTGTTCTGGAGCATCCGCAAAAGCTGTTCCCATAAAGGCCTATATCCCCGCGGAATCCTGTAAAGCCTCCTGGCTGTACGAAAAGATATAAGCACATTACGACTAGCAAGGGTGGCATCCGCGACCGAAGACAAGCCCAAACGAGCCATCCGGTTGAATTGTGGTCTAAGCTCATTTTTGCCTTCCCATACAAGTAAACGCGAGACTGCCAATAATTCCAATTGAAAAGAATTCGTAGTCAAGCGATCCTCCGCTGGATGCCACTGAGCCTTTAGAAGGACCCGTTTCCAGGAACATACCAAATGATTGAGCAGCGATGAGGAAGAACTGGAGAACCTTGAATCAGCATTAAGAACATGCCACCAAGAAGTCCGGATTTGGGTATTGCCATGTAGAAGCCCATGGCTCTCAAGGAAATAACGGGCTATATCGACCCATGGATGATGATCCAAGCACATGGCGCGAAAGAGAGACCAACGGAGTGCCTGCATGTGAGTTTGGACATCTAAAATAGCTCCGCCACCCATGCGTTTAGGGGTGCAGGCATGCGACCAAGAAATCCAGGAAATACCTGCATGCAATGAGTCCTTCTTCCATAGCATGAAGCGAATAGACTGAGTAAGAACATTGAGAGTCGTAGCAGTCCAGGGCAACAATGGCAAAAAATATGTCAACATTGGCAACATAATTGTCTGGGCCACTTTGAGACGAATATGGAAGGGCCAGGCTTGAGATTTCCAATACATAAACTTGGCCATCATTTTCTGAGAAATCCATTGCAGAAGCTGCTTTGGTGGAACGTCGACACCCAAAGGGTACCCAAGGTGCCTGACAATGGAGCCACGAGGAACAACCAGACCCTGCCAGTCCAAGGACTGCAAATCCGACTCCGTGCAGCTGAGAATGGCTGATTTGAGCGCATTGATGCGAAGGCCAGAGGCTTGGCCAAAAATGCCCCAAACATCCAATGCGCGCTTGAGGTTGTCCTTGTCCGCCCGCAAAATCATAAAAGTATCATCCGCCAGGGATTGGCTAATGAAGTGCTGGCCTGAAGGAAGCGACAGACCGGCCAACTGAGAAGAGGCTACCATATGGGATAACATGGAAAGAACTGGATGTGTCGCGAGGGCAAAGAATAGCGGGCTCAAAGGGCATCCTTGCCTGACTGAGCGGGCAAGTACAAATGGCTCAGTAACACCACCGTTCAGCATGACTCGCGAAGACGCCGCAGCGCTAATGGTGTAGATTAGACGAGACATCCTGGGACCAAAGCCCATAGCCGACATAAGTTCAGCAACGAAAGACCAATCCAGATAGTCAAAAGCCTTTTCCAAGTCCAATTGAATGAGTACTACCTCCTGGTTAGAATGCCTTGCATAATCAATAGCTAGTTGAGCATTCAATACATTGTGCAGAATATTTCGGCCCTTAATGAAACCATACTGTAGAGGATGCACAATGGCCGGGAGATGCTTATGAAGCCGATTCGCCATTATTTTGGAAAAGATTTTGTACATTGAACCCATCAAGGAAATGGGGCGCCACTGTGTCAATGTAGATGGCGAAGGAACTTTTGGAAGCAGTTTAATAAGGCCTTCTTTCCATGAGGCAGGCATGATCCCGGTTTGCCATACCTGCTGAAACAAGGCCTGCAATGGTTTCGCCAGTTGGGTAGCAAAAGCTTCAAAGAACTCATTGGTGAGACCATCCCAACCCGGGCTTTTATCCTTGGGCAAATGTAACAAGACGTCCATAACCTCTGCCTCACAAATATCGGACTCCATAACAGCTTGCATGTCCTGCGGTAGCTGATTACGGACCAGGTCATAAAAATCCGAACGGGCCTGAGTGATTTGATCTGTAGGTGGAGAAGTGGTGCCGAGAAGATCACGGAAATAAGTCCTGCACATCTGCACAATAGTCTGCGGATCCATGATAAGGTGACCTTCTGCATCCTCGAGTCTGGTCATATTCTCCCTGGCAGGAGAGGCGTGAAGAGCTCGAAAGAATTTATGGGTTTGACATGCATTATCTTGCAACGTCTCTGTCAGATGTTGCAGTTTGGCCTGCTGATATGATTTCAATTGGAATTCTTTAAGAAGATCCGCCACTCGCATGGCCAGTGCGAGCAGAAATGCATCATCCAGAGTGTCCACCAGCAGAGAACGAACCAAAGCCAGCATGTCCTCGGCTGCCTTGCGACGCTGCCGACAAAGAGAGGCATGGTGGATCCCATACTGCCGAGCAACCCGCTGCACATTAGAAAGCAATCGTTCGAATGACGCAGTGCCCTGAGAAGAGAAGTCGAAGAGAAATCTGTCAATCAATTGCTGCATATAGCCCTGAAAGATGGCATGCTTCAGGTAAGACGAATTGAAACGCAAAGGGAGTCTCTCCAGAAATTGCTTGAATGGGGCAATGGGTTGTGCAAGCAGCTCAAGCTGCAGAGGGAAATGGTCCGACAGGGCATATTGCTGCAATACTTTTATTTCGAGCAGCTCAGGAAGGAAATCATCATTCTGCATGATATATATACGATCCAATCTCGACCATGTTGTTGCATACTGGGCAGAATGGAAAGTAAACCCTGTAGCGGACGGGTGTAGCCAGGACCAGAGATCTTGCTTGAGGACGTCAAGAGCCAACGCCTGCCACATACGACTTTCCCGCGTATCCATCACCGAATGCTCTGATGTGGACTGGGAGGAATCCACACACATATTGAAATCCCCCATGAAGAAGCCCCGTCTACCAAGTGACAAGGAGGCCTGCAAAGTTTGCCAAAGCGCCCGACGAGATAAGGAATCATTCGGAGCATAGAGGCCAAGTAGCCATAAGATTTCCCCTTCGAATATAATTTCAATCACCAAAAAACGGCCATGAACATCATTTTTAATCAGAACAGGCTGATATTTGTCATGGACAATCATGAGCACACCCGAATAATGCATGGCCTGTGACCCAGCATAAAACAATCTAAAGCCATGGCAATCTACCACTTTTCCGGCTTCATCATGACTCTTGTGCTCAACAGCGCACAGGACATCCCACTGATTTTCATGCAACACAGTCCACATAGCATGTTGCTTGTGTCGCGAACAAATTCCACGCACATTCCACGTGACGATTTTCATGTATACTCAAAACAAAATCAGGTACGAGGCACTGCTTGCCTCGATTTGACTTTGTCAGCGAGAATGTCCAGGACTCCCTCGTCCAAGAAATCTGCCAACACTGCAAAAGAGTTCTGCGGACCAGATTTGGAAGTAGACGGCATATCTGCTGGCTTTTGGATGGAACGGGGATAACGACGGTCCCACGGGGTAATGACATTACCTCTGGTATCAAATGCCAGCTTAGCAGAAGGACCCTTTGAACGATCCGAGGACATTTTCCTGGCGGGCTGATGACGGGGGGCAGAGGAAACCATAGCAGGAGCCGAGCGCTCAGAAGACGGCATTTCCTTCCTTCGCATGTATGTACGCATGGAATCTTGTGATGTAATAGGCACATTGTTCTCCAGGGCCGCAACAACCCTGTTGCCTTTTTTTGCACGGACTTCCACCCAATTAGTGGCGCTAGAATCCAGACCCGCAACCTGTTGTTTACCTTTGGCCAAAGCTTGAGGCTGATGGGTAGCATCCAGCGATGGGGCATCGCACACCATCTCTTCCATGGGCGGCACAGCATGGCCATCATGGGAAGTGTGTTGTTGTTCCGGGCACTCGGCCATAAAGTGCCCCAACTGTCCACAGGAGAAGCAGTGCCCTGCAAAATTGCCCCATTTCAAACGAAAGTGTAATGGGTGCATGCCAGGGCAATTGAGGCGTAACCAGGCAGGCCTTTTTCTTGCAGTGTCCCATAGCATACACAAGCGGTTGCGATTCACAGCCCGGAGACTGGGAGGGACCAGAATAGTGCCCACAACAGCCATGGCATCCTTCAATAGCGGCCAATAAACAGCCGGACAGTTTTCCACCTCGACCCAGACCGGGCATTCACGTTGCAGCAGACGCTGAAAATCTGCCATTGGACGCCAGGGAACCACATGAACCAACCGGCGTTCAAAAAACAAAGGCAGTTTAGACAGGAGAGCAGCACGGTGCGTCTCTGATTTCAACAGGACCTCAAAAAAACCCCGGGAGCCAACAAAAATCTCTTCAACACAGTCCCCTTGTAGCAGATGTTGCATCCACTGGCGAATAAGGGAAAGCAACGGGATTCGACCAGTGAAGAAAAGTATCACTGCGCGATCATAAAATACCGAAAAAGAGCGTAGGACAGTTTTTGGATCCACGGTGGCGTCCAGCACATCGTCAGGTGCAGAGTCAGAAAATGCTTCCTGATTATGTTGAACATAATCGCCAAGCAAAGTGTTTGCAAATTCCAGCAAGTGTTCCCAGTCCACTTCCTGAGAGTCCACCGAATCCGAGGCAACCTGGGCATAGGACCGATCCTGAGAAACGTCTATCTCTTCCGAAGCATGCTTGGTACGTTTACCCGCAGGCTGGATGTCAGGACCAGAGGGCATCTCTTCGTTGCACGGAACCATATCCTCAGGGTCCTCCGCATCGGAATCCGGGCCCAGTGCTGCCACTGTTTGATCTATGAAGTCCAAATCCAAACCAGCCATCGTATATGATGATTTGATCTCGAAGGAGGACTGACCCTCTGTTTTGCCGGCTCACTCGCTTTCCCTTTTTTCTGTCTCCGTGCAGGGGCAGACAGGCGAGGCACAGGCCGGGCGGTCTCCACAGCAAGACGGGACAGGCTGGGCTGCCGGGCAGGTGTCCGTCAGCAGTGTCCGGGAACAGGGCACGCTGGCGGCGCCAGGAGCAGGGCGACTGTTGAACTTAGGGTTTTTGGTGGAATAGACAAGGGCGTGAAACCTGATGCAGAGCCTACCAGAGCGACGCGCACTGCTGCCGCAGAGAGAAAGCGGCGGACGGATGCCAGCGGCCGATTCCAGCCGCAGACGGAACCTGCGTGACGGCAGGACAGGACCTGCGGGACGGGACCTACGGGACGGGACGGGACGGGGACGGGGCCTGCGGGACGGCACCTGCGTGGCGGAACCTGTGACGATGGGACGGGACGGAACCTGCGACCTGCAGGCGAGGGCGACGGGCGGGACGTGCAGGCAGGCGTCAGGCGAGACCTGCAGGCGAGGGCGTCAGGAGAGGGCGACTGGCGGGACGTGCAGGCAAGCGTCAGGCGCGACCTGCAGGCGAGGGCGTCAGGCGAGGGCGACGGGCGGGACCTGCAAGCGATGGTGTCAGGCGGCAGCGACGCATCCCGCCTCTCTCTCTCTCTCTCTCTCTCTCTCTCTCTCTCTCTCTCTCTCTCTCTCTCTCTCTCTCTCTCTTCCTCTCTCTCTCTCTCTCTCTCTCTCTCTCTCTCTCTCTCTCTCTCTCTCTCTCTCTCTCTCTCTCTCACACACATACACACACACTTGGCCAACCATAAGTCAATGCTTGTCTCATTAATTTCCTCTTCTACCCTTTAAAGAGACCGACTGGAATTGAAGAGGCAATGTACACATGGTTGTAGGCACAACTGGAAAGTGGCTTGGTGAGTTGCCATTGCATTTTCTTGAGTTGAACATGAAGGAAAAAGACACTTCAAGATGACGTCCATACATGTGCCCACAATCAAGAAAAGTCAAAGCATCCTCCATGTGTCAAGGTTCACTCACGACAAAAGCTTCAAACAGAGGTGCCTTGTGAGAAGCATTGGTGATAAGTGAAGTTGTTGGAGGATAAGATTGGCAAGAGTGAAAAGGTGTACATTAAGGAGAATAAGAGTTATTTGAGGAGGTTCAAGTGAAGGTATGAAAGAGAATCTATGATAGGAAAGGACAATTCAGAAGTTGTAGCATAAAATTATAGCAATAAATAGGGGCAAGGCTGATTCTAAAAGCAAATAGGTCGGCATTTTTTTAGACCTAGTCTCTTTACTCAAAAATGGGAAGAGTCACATAACTTTAAAAGGCTGGATGCCCAAGCCATCTTCCAAGTCCCTGCCATGCACACTGCCACTTGGCTAGGTCAGATTGAACTGACATCTAGGACATATAAACATCTCTTGGATGACTGGATCCCAAGTTTGCCAAATTGGCTAGCCACAAAGAGTAAATCCACATCTCCTGAAACCAGCCTTCCTTCTCAGATAGGATGGTAGATGACCTGATTTAACACTTAATACAGCAAGCAAATAATTCACAAATCTGAAACTTTACCACAATAATCTTGGACAGCTAACAACCGGTTGGCCCCAAAACTAGTGCCCCTTGTGGTACTTCTTTAACTTGTATTTATTTGACCCTGTAGAACACTAAGATGCAGGTTGATCTCTCTACAAATTTCAAAGCTTTAGGATATCACCAATGACCAGCAACATCAGGATCCAATTTCCCCCTTGATTCTGACACAATTCAAGCACAATTTGAATCTAGAATACTTGTACGCAGATCAATACAAATGTGGATGTGCAATCACTTCAAATTAGCTGCAATTTCTTCACTTGCAGCTGCTACTCTGATCATAGGCCTCCAATTAATGGGCACATTTCCTGAGGCGGCTAAGAAACCCTAATTTTTGCAAAAAAAAAATTGCAAAAAAGTAGGGTTTTGACAGCAATTAGACTGCTATCCACCTTCAATCTGCTAAGAATGGCAGAGAATTTGTCTGAGAATGAGAGAATATGCTTAGGAAAGAGAAATTGGGCTATTTATCGCCAGAAAAGCCCCAAATCTGCTGCTGCCCACTGCCACAGCCCACAAAGCTGTCGTCTACAGCTCGATGACCCAAGGATGCTGTTGCCTGCTCCTGAAGGGCAGCAAAATGCTGTCAACTATTGTCCTGGGGCCTCCTGATGGCTGTCACCTGCCTCTGACAACTTCTTTGATGACCCAAATCTCTCTAGCAGCAACTGCCTAGGCTATAGTCAGCTTCTCCTACAGTCTACCGTCTCAAAATGGCTCCTCCACAATATCAGCCAGCCCCAAACAGCTCTCCCAATCCTGCATGGCGGATTCCCTCTCCATCTAACAAGTGGCACAGCTTCTAATGAAAGATTCAGCATCTAGACTTAATTTCCAGCAATTAATCAATGGCTGGAAATTAATAATTCTCTCATCCCTGCCCTTCTGTCCATCCACATTTAATGTGCTAAGCTCTTTGAACTTGAAAGTCATTCTGACTTTCATCAGCCTTAGTCTAGTCAATAGATGTTTAGTTTTGTCTAGCCCACATGACACCACAAGTCATTTCCTAGGCCCATTTAATGTCCTAGACCAAAATTTTGTCCTGCATGTTTTGTCTCTTCCAAACATGACCATTTCAGGTCAGCGGACCATTATCATGCATTACAAGTTGGCCAACTTTTCTCTCTCCTACAAATTTAGAACTATTTATAAGCTTACTTGTATGTACTTCAATAGTATTCTTGCCTTCAGCCTTGGGGCCCCTGCTTCATTGTTCTACCTTTATGTTCATCTCTCTCCTTTTTTGTTCACTCTCCTTCCATTGCAACTTTGATTCACTTTCAAATAAAAGTTCATTAACATGTATTGGGCATTGATTTCCAATTTACATGGCCATTCCCATGTGCAACATTACTTAGCACACATCCTTCATTATTTCTCACTTGTCATCACTCAAATAATCACCTCCTTTATAATACAAGTGCATACAATAATATTTTGCATTTCTCACAAGCCAAGCATGTAAGATCAGAGGCTTTTTTATGACCAGACCTGTCTCTACATGTTGATGATAGCACCGAACAAGATTTACATTTTCACAATTTAGATTAAACATAGTCTCAAAGCAACATAAAAAATCTTTCAACAAACTTAACAAATCCATCAAAGAAAAAACCTTTAATAACACAGTGGCATACTTCGTGGATCATAGCCCATGGCTCCAGCTTTCATTGCATTATGTCGAATTGCTAGTGTTCTTTCAGCCAAACACTCCAGCACAAGGTAATCCAGCTCATGTATTTTGGAAAGAAGCCTTAAGGCAGCAGTGGGCCTATCTCCAGCAAAACCAGCACCACAGCCTATTCGAACCAGCTCTTTATGTTGTGTCACATGTTTCCTCTGCAATAGCACAGCAAGCCAAGGTAAGCAACAGTAACAATAAACAAAATAACAGAGAAAAACCCATGGCTTATGATGTTACACTAGACAAAACTGCAACTTACCTCACAAGCATGATAAAATATAGCTGTATTGACACAAGGAACTGAGTTTTAAATGTACATAAGTATAGGGCTTCTTCTCTACGATAGCATTCACAAATGCTATGCAACATTAAATAACCTTGAGGCCCACTAGAATGAGAATAGATTTTTTAAAGGTTGAAGTTGTTCCAGTATCGAAGCATTGCTAGATAATGTCATGACCTAAAAGCAAAAGTGGGTTTATGCAAGTCATGATATCAATCTGATTCAATAATACATGATTCTAACTTGATCATTCCATTTAGAGTAATATTCATGGAGGGCAAGGAGGAAAATGGGAAGAACAGCAAGGCAAGGAGGGGAGAGATGCACAAAACAAGTAGTGAAGAGAGAAGATGTGCAAAGAGGGGAGGAGCTGCAATGGGATAGAGTTGGCAAGGAGAGTGACAATCATGATGAGCACGGTGCAACAATGGTAGGGGCAGGAGTAGTAGCATGAGAAGAAGGTGGCAATGGTCAACTGATGTGCTGGCAAAGGGGACCCTAAAGAAAGAAGAGAGAAGAGATTTGATGTGTGTGTGTGTGTTGTCTTGAGGGTGCAGGAGGGGCTGGGCGAAGGGGGAGCGGGCTGTGGGGCGCGCTAGCCCAAATCTTCAATAGTTGGTAATATAATCTTAGCTGATCAATTATGGGAAAAGCCTTTGCAAAGGGCTCCATTGACCAAGTGAGCTAGGAACAGTGCAGCATGTTCCTCACATGTGGAATGTGCTCCTGCTGCCACTCTTTCGTGGTCCTATGCTGTAGTCTGTCAATGGTGCCCCAAAGCATGCATGTGTTGAAGAAAATAGAGGGGGTGGGTCTACTCTATAGGGTCAAGTGAGAGGCGACTCTATAAGTACCTAGTAGAGCAAGGTAGCATAGATTTTACATGTCTCTAGCTCTAGATTCCTAGAACAATTTCCATACCACCTAGCTGTCCTATTCTAAAAATAGCTAATAAATTCATGCTCCAACTTGGCAAAGTAGGCCGCTACTTCCTCCACACTAGGTGACAAAAGACAATGTATACTCGGCCATGTGTACAAGTCCCTAATGCTTCCTCACGCTAGAGGCGAGCATGAATTTCCTAAAACTCATCATTGAACTAGCTCTTCTATGGGACATTCTCGCCTAAGGGGATGAAAGGTGGTTGGGTGCAAGGCGAGCATGAATTTCCTAAAACTCATCATTGAACTAGCTCTTCTATGGGACATTCTCGCCTAAGGGGATGAAAGGTGGTTGGGTGCAAGGCAAATACATGGCAACTAAGGTATTTGGACTCGTAGCAGCATGTAATAGGGAACAAGGATAGGGAGAGCAATTGGGACGGCATACCTAATACATGTTGATTGTAACTATTTATTTTGGCAAATCTAGCTTACATATCAAGGCATTAATCCTTTCTATGTGAAAGTTTGACCCTGATGTGCTTGACTTTTGGTCATAGACATCCAATTGTGTCATATAGGTAAAAGTGTCTGCTATCTTTTTTCTCATCCACTACGTGGATCCACCATAACCTATGACCACTCATCAGTCGGTAGCCAACTCTATTGCACTTTTCTAGATATCTATTGATTACAAAAGAAACAAATTCAATAAGTAATTGACTATGCAAATTAATTAGAAAGCGTACAAGTTTTGTTTCTCTTGTGTCTTGACAAAGTTCTATCACAAAACACGTGTGCACATGTGCGTGCACGTGTATGTGTACACACACACACACACACACGTGTGCATGTGTTTTGTTTCTCTTATGTCTTGACAGAGTTCTATCACAAAATGTGTGCGCACATGTGTGTGTGTGTGTGCACATGTATTATCCATTTTAGAAAAAAATTTATGTATATGCCTGTGTTTTTAGTATGAGTATATTAACTTTCCATATATGTATGTGTTAGCACAAGGGACACAACATGAATAACTACATGCTAAACTTTTTGGACAAAACGGCTGAAAATTTAGCAACTAAGAAAATCCACCTAGCCCCAAAAAACACGCGCGCGCACGCACAAACAGTCACTCACTCACATATCTAAGTTATGCACAATATCCTCATATAGTGATAGGAGGGTGGCTACTCTCCCTAAATAGCATACATAGAGCCCATGGGGCAAAGTAATATAAACCAATAAGAAATATATATCTCATATAAGCAATCTATGCATCCAAATGCGTATAAAACAAGCTTCCTTATATCCACTCATGACCCTCTAGCTCCTTGTATAAAACAATAACTCCTCCTGACTAACCCTATATAGAATATGCTTTAGCTCCACCTTATACAAAATTGTCACTCCTGTCAATCCTCTATTCCCTCCTTATGATGATGTCAAATATGGCAAGTTGTCTTCCATATGTGACCTCTTACCTCTAGTAGGAGAGCATTGGGCTCCCGTGTCGCCATGTATAGTATGTGCCAGAAGTGGATGCAGTAGTGGAAGCATGAAAGAATGCTAAAATAAACTATTGAACACAAGATAAAAGGCAAAGGAAAGTGAAAACACAAGAACATTGCAAAAGAAAACTCAGAGATATGCTCAGGAAATGGAATTTATATACCAAACACAAGATAGTCACATACAACAGTGAGTCATTGGTTGCATGGGCACTAGCACCCACTCCCTTCTCTCCAATAGAACCCTACACCAAAATCTGCAAATGGTGAATGATTGAATGTGTGAGGGGGGAGCCTGAATATAAAGCACAAAATAATGCCAATAATATCATCAGGTCAGCCAGCATTTAATGCTGGTCGACCAGCAATAAATGCCTAAATCACCATAGAAATAACCAATAAAAACTCCTAGATGACACCTAAAAAATGATAGATGCCCAACCTACATGCCTAGTCCACCAAACTCGCACATGAGCTGACTATACTACTAACACCCTCTCTCAAATCATGGGTGATCTAATACAATACAACGATACAATCATAATGACTCATCATAGTCCATACAATAAAGATCACCATAATAGGACCGTGGATACACAAGCACTCGGTGATCAAACCACCACCAAGGTGCCTCAGAGAGAACCCAATTGTCGATGTCAATTGTACCAAAGCTTGAAAATAGAGAAGAATCATAGCAAATCTTTGTGTCTATCAACAATGCCTCATAGTAGCATACATGACCATTCTGTCAAAAATGCCTCTGAACATACGTGAATATGGATTCCTTGTCTTTGACCAGGACCACCAAAGTGTCCTCACATGTGAGCTTAGACTAGGAGCCAATCCCACTCTCTATCGAGTAATAGCCCATCATGAATCTAGAAGTCAATCCCAACTCCACGATTCCAAAACTTGCCAGACTTTGGTCAATGTGTTAGGAAAGTCCCTCTTTGGAACTTGTGCACAGGTATACCCGTATAGATGAGGCTCACCTATCCCACCTCACCATCCTCTCGCACTCCCTCTCTAGTACTGGAGAGTCGAGAGCTCTCTAGTACTGGAGAGTCGAGAGGAATGACCGCACCACCTGCACTAGAAAGCAGCAGAAGGAGGGGCTACCAAGCCCTTTCCGCGATCTAAAGAAGATAACCCTTTCCATGTCTTGGCCTTAGCCTTGGCTGGAGGATTCAAATCAGTGTCCAAGGAGGTAGATGACTTGATAGAGGAGTCCGTATCCTATTGCTACTGCTTCTCCTTTTTCTTTCTCGAAGTCACTAACTCTTTGAAATCCTTGCGCAAATATCTCTTTTTACTACACTACTATTAAACATTGGGCCTTCAACTTCTTCTTTCTGTCACCCCTCTCTGAAGTTGCAAACACCTCATTGGAGCCACCATACTGGGATGAAAGCCTCTCCTATATCCACAAAGCTACCTCATGCCCAAGCAGCATGGAGAACATATGGATAAAACTCACTAGTATTGATGATGTCTAGGCCCACAAAGCATTGGCCACTCCATCAAACTCTGGAGGGAGCTTGTAGAGCGCAATCCCCACAAGATGAGCCTCTAGAGGGTGGATTGCATGTGTGGAAGCTAATCCTATACCTTTATAACACAAAGCAAGAATGATTGGATAGTATCCTTCGGCTCAAACTTTATCCACTGTAGTTGTCCATAAAGGATAATTGCACACATAGTCGATGGAGCCTCATAGAACATTTGAAGCTTCATCCATATCATTGAAGCTATCTAGCAAAAGGTGACCAGGAGAAAAAACTTCTTTAGAAATACAACGAAGAAGAGAAAAATATACACAGCATCATCAAAATCCTATGTAAGCACAGCTTCCTTATAGTTGTCCTAGTCCCAATCAACAGGAAGAGGAGTGGGAGGCTCAAAACGCTCAAGAGCTCCAAAAACAATGCGCCATAACTGCACAAACCATGCTTTCATAACAACACTCCTTGTTGGATAATCAAGGCTGTGTAGTTTGTCATCAATAGAACAACAACAAGGGGAGCCATTTTGGAGAGCATAGGAAGAGAAAATAAAGGCAAGGAGAGAGAGAGAGAGAGAATACAATCAAAATACAACACATACTACACTGACTAGAGCTCAAACGCAAAATAGGACAAGCTGATCACAAAAACAATTGCCAAAAACAAGGAAAAGAGATTTATTACAGCCAACAAACACTGTCAATGGCCAGATAATGCTGTCATCCAGCCTGCAAAGGCATTAAATTTAGTAAGCGCAGCAGCTGCACAGTAAAATGCAGATTTTTCATGCATTAAATATAGATAATCAGCAAGAAACTAAAGTAGGA
Organism: Lygodium microphyllum; assembly: GCF_053477565.2. Classification (NCBI taxonomy): domain Eukaryota; kingdom Viridiplantae; phylum Streptophyta; class Polypodiopsida; order Schizaeales; family Lygodiaceae; genus Lygodium; species Lygodium microphyllum. Next base: position 41,738,141 of record NC_141162.1, read on the forward strand.
AATGTAAACAAAGAGAGATGAACCAAAAATGCAGCTTGCAAAGGATAGGAGACAGGGTGTTTTTCAGCAAACATGTGTTGCCAAGCTGAAAGGAGGTGGCAACAGTTAATCAGCAATAGCAGTTCGCAGACCTGCAACAGCAGAAAACAGCAACAGGAACTCCGATCCTGAAATCTGATACCATGTTAGAAGTAGATGCAACAATGGAAGCATGAATATTGAACACAAGACAAAAGACAAAGGAAGGAGAAAATATAAGAACATTGCAAAAGAGACTCAGAGATGTGCTCAGGAAACAGAATCCATATACCAAACACGAGACAATCACGTACAACAGTGAGTCACTAGTAGCATAGGCACTGGCACTGGCTCCCTCTCTCCAACAAAACCCTGCACCAAAATCTACAAATGGTGAATGATTGAATGTGGAGGGGGCCTGAATATGAAGCACAAAATGATGCCAATAATATGATCAAGTCAGCCAGAATTTAATGCTGGTTGGCCAGCAATAAATGCCTAAATCACCATAGAAATGACCAATTATGCTGAAGGATGCCCCAAAAAATTAGGGTTTTGGGGGACCACTGAAACTCTCATGAACTAAGCATCAATTTTGCATTTTTCATTAATTACACATGTTTTGGGGTTGTTTAAATATGCTAATCAACTACGAAGCGTGTTTTAACTCAACACCCCCTCTTAGGCCCAAAATTGAGCTGAAAGGGAAAGCCTGCAAGGTTTATCCCAAGGCATCCCACCGCAAAGCAACCAAGGCATCGAACAAAAGGTGCACGTCAGCAACCCAATGGTCTACCAAGACTACATAAGCGATGGTTATCTTACTAAGGGAGTCTAAGTAGTCACCCCACAAAGGACAAGATATCCAATAAAGGGTACTCATCAGTGGCCTACCAAGCCTATAAAGGCAGATGGAACTACATTGAACTTTTGTTTTTGATTTTTTTCCCTTTTTTGGGTTGAAAAGTGATGGGTGGTGGCCGATTAAGAAACAGTGACCCAAAAGACGGGTGTATGAATGGTACACCCAACACATCACAAAACAATACAAGCTTACCCAACCAATAGAGGATGTCGATGACGAGGGAAAGGTAATGAAATATAATTAATAAGGTAGTGTCATCCGCCAGTGGAAATAGCTTAGGAGCCATAGGGGAAGGTACAATAGGGAGGGAAAGGCCAATATCAAAGACAAGTGCCGAAACCTATAGAATACCAAGAAGGATAGGAACCCTCTTAACCTGGATATCAATACTGAAGGAGGAAGAGGAGCCTAAGGATGTCGGTCTTCATGAGGTGTCAAGAACCATGTGGATAAAGATGAAGAAGCATCCCTACTAGAAAAGCAAGGATAGAAGTCACCACCATGATAGCATCAAGAGAGATGTTGCACGATCCGCCATGAGGGGAAGTCTCCATGGTAGTAGAAGAGCAAAACTCCAAGTAGATGGAACCATGAAAGAAATGGCAAGCAGCTTCTGTCTCCAGCTACCCCTAAAGGATTAGCTAATTAGTCTGCTAGTTCCTCCCCAAGAACCAAGTCAACAAGTATGGAACTCACCCTATTTCCGCATATTTTGGGACTATTGATCCATTGCACTGCTTGCATCCATTCCGAGATCTCCTCTTGCACCCCACTCTAGGTACACTTTCCCACCTCGTCATGTGTTTCATTGGCACAAACCCGTTGATGGAAAAACATGAAGGTGACTACATCCTTAGTTTTTCCTTCTTTAGTCTTCCATTGAATTCATTCATTTATGCACATTCACTATGCATATTTCATTTAGCTTTACTTTTCTTTTCTTTTTTGATTTGGAACATCTCACTACTAACATCTGTTTTGCAAACTCAGATCTCTCTTGCAAGATTTTGTATTTCAATAAAGGACTAACATGCAAATTTGCATCTCCAACCTTAGATTCGCATTCAATCCTTCCTAGGATGGAGACATGGAATACACACCACTCCTTTCGTGGATTCATCTTCCTAGGAGATATGCTCTTCTACCGACATGGAGGCTTCCCCTCCTGAGATGGATCATGCAACATCTCTCTTGATACTATCATGGCAGTGACTTCTACCTTGCTCTTCCACTCAAGTGTTTCATCCTCATTTTCATCTATCATCATGATTCTCAGCACCACACGAAGACCAACATCGGGCTCCTCTTCCTCCTCGGCCTTGACATCTAAGGTTGAGAGGAGGTCCCAAGGCCTTGATATCATCTTTGTTCTAGGACACTTGGGCAAGTAAACAAAATCCCCACGAGAAACATCGTCTAAGTATCACCTGACACATGTGCATTCTCATCATGTAGCACACTACTCTATGCATCTCATTGTTTAGAGGACACCTAGTTGGAACTTGAGTTGTCTCCACCATAGTTTTTCACCACCTCACTATACTTCACTACTTTCCCTTGTCATCAAGACCCTTGACAGATTGGGATAGCTTGTCTAGTTTTGTGATGTGTTGGATTTAACCACCACTTTTTCTTCTCCCACATGGGGCACAATTGCTTGATAGACTGCACACCATCTTCCCTCCCAAAAAAACAAACAAACAAACAAAACAGTTCAATGTGGTTCCATCCATCTTTGTGGGTCCTAATAGGCCACTGGAAAGCCAACAAGCACTCTTTGTCGGATGCCTTGGCCTCTCTAAGGTGATCACTTGGACTCCCTTGGTAAGATAACCATTACCTCTGTAGTCTTGGTAGGTCATTGGGCAACTGACGAGCACCCTTTGTCTCGTGCCCTCGCTACTTTGGGGTGAGACACCTAGGGATTTTTTAAAAATGGCTTGAGTTTTTCTTACAACCCCTTTTCTTGTTTCAATTTTGGGCTTGAGAGGGGATGTTGAGCTAAAAATTCACTACATACAGATTAGCTCTTTAAAACAGCCCAAAAACATGTAAATTACCAAAAGTGACATTAAATAAAGAGCAGTTCTAGAGTCTCTATGTCCCACTTGAAAAACCCTAATTTGAGAGGATCCTTCTGTATCTTTAAATAGGCAAGCTGCCCACTTATAAGACAAGGATCCTTCAGCATAGTCCTTGTCTTGTAGGTTTCAGCCATCAACCCTCTTCCATTAGCTGTCCAACCGCCACCAACTGTTGCTATGTGGCCTACAACTGTCGCGCAACCTCCCACTACTGGTAGTCAATTGCCATCATCTTCAGGCAGTTCATTGGTACATTTACCAATTCTAGCCCTAGAGACTGCTGCATTCTAAGTTTCAGTCTACCACCCTTCCATTGCCGAGATCAACTTGATTTGCATTTCTATCCATAGTAGGTTATTTTTGTGTTTTCAGCACTTTTCTTCATCAGCATCTGCCCCAACTGGTGGATATTGCACCCGAGATCTATCTCTGATGGACGACACACATCGATCTCTTCCTCAGCCCACTCCCACAAGAACTACCAACTGTTGGATAGCTCTATCCTCGAGTATCTTGTACATTCTTTCATTCATTTATAGCATTCATTCATTCACTTTAGAGCTCTCTCTTCTCTATTTATATTTGTGTTTTGTGTTTTGCATTCAAGGTTTGCGTTTATTGTGTAAGAGAAGTAGAGAAATTTTTCCATCATCAAGAGGTCTTCCTTCTTGCTTTCTTTGTGAAGGAGAGAGGGTGTATTTATAGGCATGAGGGAGAGCATGCAATCGACTCATTCTTTTGGTTACTTGTCAAGAGCCAAGTAAGCTTTATAAAAAATGCATTTTGATTGCCTATCTATTGGATGGTGGTATAGGGATGATTTTAAAATGCTTTCTTTCCCTCCGGGCGTCAAAAAGGTCATGAATTTTAACATATTTTTTCAAAAACGTCTTTTTTGTGTTTCAGCCATGTTCGTACATTCTGTGTTTTCTTAGTGCCCTGCATAAAGATCCCCTTTACTGAAAGTAGAAATAACATGGGCACCTGGAAATTGCAAGGTAATGCTTTTTTGTGCACTGGCACTCATCCAATGCTTTTAAAAAAATGTGTTGCATCCTTAAACAAGGTGGGCCACCACAATTGGGCTTGTAAAAACTTACGTGCTGTAGCTTGACCATCAAAATGTCCACAAGGAATGCTTCCATGGGCTTCTTGAAGCACATGCTCCATGTCATGTTCACATATGCATCATCGAAGGAGGAGACTGTCCTGCCCTAGTCGATAGAGTTGACTAGCAATCATATGGTAGGGTTGGGTCTTAATCATCAAGCGAGTGAGACAAGATTTCTCAATGGGACATTCAAGAATTCCATTCTCTAAAATAGCAACAATATCATTTGCCCAATGGGGTGTGAGATCAGCCTTGAATAGTTGGGCCTACCCTAGCATATCTTCACATGTCCTTTCGAAGTGGAGAGGTGGCTAGCCTCATAATCAAAATTTTGACTGATGTGCAGCTCCTCATGGAGAGTAGATTGAAGACAAAAGAGTATAGTTGTGGGGTATCTATTGTGCATGAATTCTTTGAACTACACAACCATCTATCTTGCAACAACTAGTAAGGAGGATGAAGATAAGGGAGAGGAAGCATTGTCCTCATTGTTGAGAGCATAATGCCACCTCGAGGCCTCCAATGAAGAAGAAACCTTAGAAGACGCCATAGCTTTCCAAGAGTAAGGTGTCTTAGCCATTGTGAGTTGGTTATGTGTCACTCATGTATCTCACACAAACTCAGCACCCACAATAGCTGCAAGGTACGGTAGAGCAAGGTTTGCACTAAAAAAACATAGAATGTACAAACATGACTAAAACACAAGAACTTGAACAAAAATGCAAAAATGCAAAATAGGGTAGAAGGCGATCTAATGAAATTGAATGAATGCTAAATGTAAATGAATGTGTGTACACAATGCTCAAAGGCCGAACTGCTCAACAACCAATGGCTCTCCGGGAGCTCTCATGGGAGCAAACTGAGGGAGGTGTTAAGAGTGCGTCATCTACTGGAGACAAATCCCAAGTCTAGAAACTACCAATTGGAGCAGAGGATGATGTAGGGTTGGGTAGGCAACATGAGCAATGTGTGTCCTCCAAGAGCTGTGTAACAGCAAGACAACTGAACGGGCTGAAAGTGCAGCCACCCACAATGAGAGGATGAACAAGGCAGAAATTGGGAAGAGCATGTCAAGTGTTGGGGCAGTCAAGGAGGCTACCTGTCAAGTAGAGTGCATCATCTACTGGAGACAAATCCCAAGTCTAGAAACCACCAATTGGAGCAGAGGATGATGTAGGATTGGGCACGCAGCATGAGGAACGTGTGTCCTCCAAGAGCTGTGTAACAACAAGACAACTGAATGGGCTGAAAATGCAGCCGTCCACAATGAGAGGATGAACAAGGCAGAAATTGGGAAGAGCATGTCAAGTGTTGGGGCAGTCAAGGAGGCTACCTGTCAAGTAGATAATCATGATAAGTGTTAGCATTGTAGATGTCATGGGTTAGAGAGCTCACTGGCAAAAGGCATTTCGTTTTTCACTGCCATGCATTTAACGTAGTAGACCTGATTTATGGCACATTTAATGCAGCTGACCTAATCATTATTATGTATCTATTTCACCTATTTACAGGCTGCTCCTCTCCTCCACTAGTCAATCATCTTACATGAGCACACTCTACTTCCTATTGGAGAGAGGGAGACTGCAGCACTCTGCTGGCTGCCAACAGCCCGTACCTTTGCACACACCCTCAAGACTTGGTATATGGATTCCATTTCCTAAGTCTATTCCCTTTGATTTCACTGCATTCTCGCTGTCCTTTTCTATTCTTCATGTTAACAGCAGTTCTATCAGCACCATCTCCTTGCTTCCACTGCTCCACAACAATCTTTCCAACTGCTGTTTCAGATTTGATTACTTTTCCCAGCTGTGCCAAATCCTGTGTTTTGCTGCTGTTCTGATCCGGCTGGCCTGAGCACTTCATTTGGCAGCTGGGCGGCAGTTCTCAGCAGCTGAGTCTGTGTTTTTCTACCTGCTGTACCTGTGTTTTATCAATTCCAGCCTGTGTTCGGCCATCGTCTCCATCAAAGCCACTGGCACTTTGATCTTCTGTGCAGTCAACTCTCTTTTTCATACGCCTCAACTTTTTCAGCCTGTTTTTGTTTTCAGCCTGATCTCAACGCACTCAAGTGCAAAACAATTGTGTTACTTCTTGTGCTTCTATCACTATACCCTCTTCAGATCTATTACTCTCTCTTGTCTGAACTATCTTAAACTTCTCTTAAATTGTTGAGCTCATGGTATTGGACTATTAGTTCTAAGTGCCTATCTCTCTCATTCCCCTTACTTCTTCTCTTCATCTCACCTAAAATGGCTCCTGCACACTGCAATACTGATGACAAGACTAAAGGACTTGACTATCTAACTTGGAGTGTGGTTATGAAAGCTTGGCTTGCACAAAAGCCACTCTAAAGTATCGTTTCACAATTTGCCTTGCATCCCCGAAAGCTATCTCCTCTTCCATCAGATTGGAACAAAGACAACTACGAGCAAGCAATCCTCAATTGGGACAATGTGGATACCAAGGCATAGTCAAATCTCCTTGGTGCATCTCGAAGGAAGTTGTTCTGGAAATTATCTCATACAAAACATCTCCAAAGGTGTGGGAGAAGCTTCAGTTTATGTACAAGGCTCCACATACCATATGACCTCGATGCTGCTTGAGCACGAGGCTGCTTTGCATTTACGAGGGAGGGAGTTTACCATCTCCATCTAGTGGCAAATCTTCAAATGCTTTAGTTACTTCAGAGAAAGAAGAAAGTCAATGCTACCATTGTGGTAAGTGTTAGCAGAGTACATCTCTTGTTAAAATTGATAGATTAGTGTGCATCTCTATTTTTATACCAAAGCCATTTTAGGCTAGCCAATTGGAATTTGGCGCTTGCTTGTAGCTAGCCAATTGCCTATTTATTGTAGTCCCCTCTTCATCACTCATCAAGTCAACAACATATTATGATTCCATCAGCATGATTGCTTCTAAGTGGAGAGAAGAATACTACTGCACACTATCAGTGACTCACTGCCTATGCCACTATATTGTTCTTGAGCCTTGGTCTATAGATTCTGATTCCCGAGTCTATTCAATTTGAGTTCTTGTGTTCTTGTTGTTCTCTTTGCAATTCATTGTGTTCATTGCAATCTAAATCAGTAGTGTCTCTTTGCTTCTGGTGCTCTAAACTTTTCTGATAGTAAGAAGGGGCACCCCAAAAGGACCACAAGAAACTAGTGGCATTGGGGAGGAAGAGAAGAATAAGTAGTAGGATAACAACTCCTCATTGTCCTCTAACTCTAGGCGGTAGAGGCAACACCAACCTCTACAACTTTCTGGCCCTAGTGATGTTATCATCCTTGCGACTCTCCAATGCCAAAGAGGGAGCATGAGAGGGTAATAGCAATGGGACATCCGAGCCTCATCCATATGCATGTGTGGTGGACCTTGAGCGTGGCTCTCCACATGCATTGACTAAGTTTCGCACATTCAAATCCTAAAGTAGTGTGATCCTTACTCCTTGTTTGTTCTCATATAAGGGAACACTTTAGCAGTTTGGCTATAGGGAGGAATCCATGGTCATAACCTGTCTTCCATGAATTGATTCATGGCAAGCATCAAGATTCAACTATTTTTACTCCTTGTGGTCAAGGCTTGGTATGATCGACATCAACATCAGTGTCTTTTCGAGGCACCTTGGTGGAGACTTGATCACCTTGTGCTTGGGTATCTACAGTCCTATCTAATCGTCATTGTTGTATATGCTATGATGCATCCTTACTCCTTGTATACTTTATTGTATCTTCAGTCCTATCTAATTGTCATTGTTGTATGTGCTATGATGTGTCCCTACTCATTGTATACTTAATTGTACCGAACCCATGATCTAAGAGAGGGTATTAGCATTGTACATGTCCTTGGTCAGGGAGCTCACTGGTCGAAGGCATTTCATTTTTAATTATTCAATGCAACCAACCTGATTTATGGCATGTTTCAATTAGGTCAGCCACAATTGACCTATTTATTATTATGTATTTATTTTTCCTAGTGATAGACTGCTCCTTTCCTCCACTAGTCATTCATCTAATACGAGCACACTACTTCCTATTGGAGAGAGGGATACTATAGCACTCTATTGGTTGCCCACAACCTATGTCTTTGTACATATTCTTGAGCCTTGGAGTTGGTATATGGATTTAATTTCCTAAGTCTATTCTCTTTAAGTTCATTGTGCTCTTGTTATTCTTTGCATTTATAGCAATTCTATCAACATTGTCTCTCTTGTTGGGTTTTACTCACACCTATGCTCACAGAGGAGTGTCGATGATCCGCAGTAGGATACAAGGGCACTTTTTACCCTCCGTACAAGAGGGTTTTTCCCCCCAGTCACATTATTCTCTATTTGTGTGTTTATGTTATATAGTTTGGTCACTTACCATACTTTACAACTTTCAAGTGTGAACACATCTTAAGGCACTTACTCAACCCTAAGGTCTAAGGGTTGTACTTTGTACTTTCACTTACACACTTGGGAATCGCTATGTCTTCACTCTCATAATCTCTCTCTACTATTCACTGTATTTCTAGCTGAGAGCTATCTCCATTTCTTACGTTCGGTATTAGAGCTACAAGCTTGCCCGATCCAACTCAGCCTCTCCCCCTATCCAGTTCTACACCAACAAGTTCACCACCTGCAGTTGCCGCCAACTGCTCCACCATCTTAGAGCTCAACTGAGCTGCCCCCTACATCAGCTCTATCACCACCTTGTCCAACCCCCGACTGCAAGCTCGCCACCCTATAGGCTCACCCACCTATACCACTGCCGTCACCTGGCAACTACGCAGCCCGCGCCCTGGTCAGCCTCACCATCCTGCGGCATTGATGTGCCTGCAAAGGCTGCCGCTTGCACCAGTTCTTCCGCCTACACCACTTGCTATAAGCCCGCCAAAGCCACCAGCACCAGCTCCACTTGCACCACCAACGGCAAACACCTGAGCTTTGCCAGCAACACCAACTGAGCTCCTTCAGCTACTGCCTGAGCTCTGCCATGTCTACTAGGCTGCCGCCACCAATTTGATCAATTCGTGCCTTCATTCAGCTCGTGTTTTAAACATAATAGCCCAATTTTGGGGCTTTTGCATTTTTTGTGCTACTACTAAGCACTATTTGTGCATTGGACAACGTGCTATTCATTGAAATCTGTGGAAATTTCAGCACATTGGACAGTTGTGATCAAGTGTGACACAATTTTGCTAATTACAGTTTGATATATGCTACAATTTCTGGAAATTTGTAGATTTCCAAGTTGTTCCAGCTTTGGTTCTTGCTCTCATGCTTTTTGAAACAGTGACATTTATCATGGCCAATCAAGAACATTATGATGTGTTCACCTATGTATCTAAAGAGGATAGATTGAATGGCAATAACTATTCTCTATGGTCCTTCGTGATGAAGAATGTGCTCATTGCTAAAAATCTTTGGGAGTATGTTAGTGGTAAAGGAGTTCGTCTTGGAGTTGTGGCTCCTTCAACTCCTCCCCAAGGAGGACGTGATCAAAGGCTAGCTCAACCTCAGTCACTTTCCCAAAGAACAGCTCCACAAAAGGCTTGGGACACTTGGGATGCCTAAGCATTGGCACTGATTTCCTTGGCAGTTCAGCGGTCCATAATCCCACATATACAGTTTGCTACTTCTTCACGAGTACCATGGCTCACACTTGAGCAGATGTTTGCTGAAAAAATGAGATGCGCATTTCTTTCTTGAAAAAGAAGCTTGAAAATGTGAAGATGGACAAAGGTGATACCATGCAAGATCATCTTAACAAAATTCACGACTTGCATGAGCAGTTGATGAATGTAGATGAGTATTACTCTAATGCATAGATGATCTCTACTACTTTGAATTCCTTGCCACCCTCTTATTTAGCCTTTCATATGGCCTTAAATCTCACATGAGAATTTCTCTGCAGCCACTTACCTTTCTTTAGTTGGTTAATTTGCTACTAGAAGAAGAGCAAACAAGGAAGAGTAATGGGATGGATGTTGTAGCCTCTGAAAAGGCTTTTATGGTGAGATAGAGGGGCAAGGGCAGCCAGTCTAGAAATGCTCGATAGAGTTCTAGAAGTTCAGGCACTTCACAAAGCAACAAGAAGTAGGGGAACATGCAAGCTAAGAAGGACAAGTGTCATTATTATAAAAAGCCAAGTCACTACATCACAGAATGCAAGTAACGCATTACCAAGGAGTCGTCTAGGATCTCTATTTATAATACACCTTCTACTGCTACAGAGTCCGCATCTTTTGTTGTTGACCATGACTACTATTTTTACACTTGCAATTATGATTCTTCTTGGCCAAATAAAGCATTCAGCTCTACAAAGGATATTAGCACTTGGTTCTTTAATAGTGGTGCTTCTAAGCACATTACATCCCTCAAGGATTTGTTTACCTTTATTGTTGCAACTCCTATTAGAAAATCTGTGCAATGTGTCAACAATGCATCTCATCCTATTAGAGGTGTCAGAGAGATTGTCTTGAAAGCCATTGATGGCTCTACTCTCCATTTGCAAGATGCATTATATGTGCCACGAATAAAGAAGAATTTGTTATCCATTTCTTCTTTAGCAAAGTGTGGAATGCAAGTCACATTTGATGATGACAAATGCATGGTAAGAGATAAGGAATTCTTGACTTTGATATTGACTCGCATTATTATGTCATGGACTCCATGAGCTAGATGCTTATTATTCAATTGATCAACCAGTCTATTTGGCATTTACTATTATTCCTACTATGTCGCACGTAGAGTTATGGCATGCTCGCATGGAGCATGTTAACTATGGTAGTTTGATGCTTATGCAGCATACTCGAATATCAGATGGTTTACCTCTCTTGGAGAGACCTCCTAAGCATATTTATAAGGGATGCATTTTGGGAAAAATACATTGGTTCTCTTTTACCCGTGATGTTGTTTTTAAGGCAACAACCAAGTTCCAAATTGTGCATTTGGATGTATGAGGACCTATACAGACAAAGTCATTGGATAAATGCTATTATTTCGTCACCTTCATTGATGATTTTACTCATTTTTGTTAGGTCTATTCGTTGGTGAAAAAATCAAATGTATATGATGCATTTTTGGTTTTTATTGCACTTGCGGAAAATCAATCTGGTTGTCAGATTAAGACTCTCCATTCGAACCGAGGGGGGGGAATACATATCTTCTTTGCTGAATAATATTTTGAAGCAAAAAGGCATTGCCCATCAATATACTACTATATATACTCCACAGCAAAATGGCGTTGTAGAGAGGAAAAATCGGTCACTCATAGAGATGGCCATATGTATGCTGAAAGCCAAGAATCTGCCACATGGTTTTTGGATGGAAGTAGTTATGTGTGCTTGTCATGTTTTGAATAGGTGCCCTACCAAGGCATTGAAAAATGTCACGCCTTTTGAGGCTTGGAACAGCCGTAAACCTTCAATTGCCCACTTTCATAGTTTTGGGTGTCTTGCATATGCTCATATTCCCGAAGTATTGAGAAAAACAGTAAAATGCAACAGCCAGGATGATCGTGCAGCAATGGAAATTGCAGATCTCGAACAAAATGCAAAAGGTAGAAGCATCCAAAGTAGTAGGGCAGCAGCTGTAGATCACCATGACAGGAGCTGAAGAAGGCAGCAGCAGTCATTTGATGGAGTTGGCAATCACACAATGAGGTAGATTGGATTGGATGAGATGGAACAAGATGCAAGACTATGCATACCATTTATTTGTACACGAGGAACTAGCCAAAGTGTGAGGGATGGCTTATGGGACACAAAAGCACTATGTGCTTAAAGTTTGAGTTTTGGGGCTACTTAAATGAGCTGATGAAGGTTTAATTTGTAATGCACATTTTTTTGCTTACATCTGTTTAAAGTGATGTGGCAATGAAAGCATAAACAAGTGCTGAAATAAATTGCTGAACTCGAGAAAAGAGAAAGAAAGAGAGAACACTGCAAGGAAGAGAACTCAAAAGAATGCTCGGGAAATGGAATCCATATACCAAACACAAGAGAGTCGCATACAACAATGAGTCATGGCTGCATAGGCACTAGCACCGACTCCTCTCTCCACCAAAGTATGCGCTGGATCTACAAGTGATGAATGAGAGACTGTGGAGGAGGGGTCTGAATGAACAGGCCAAAAGAATGCCATAAATGGCTGCAAGTCGGCCAGCATTTAATGTTGATCGGCCAGCCATAAAATGCCAAAAATGACAAAATAAAGGCACATAAAATGTCAAATAAAATCCTAAATAATCTAGGATATGCCCAGCCCACTCTGGCATGCATAGCCTCACATATGATCTGACAATACTACTAGCACCCTCTCTCAGATCATGGGTGACTTGATACAATACAATGATAATGGCTCATCAAAGTCCATACAATATAGAATGATCAAAATAGAACCATGGATACCCACAAGACACCTCCAAGGTGCCTTGGAGAGAACCTAATGTCGATGTCAAGTGTACCAACTCCTAAAAATAGAGAAGAACTATAGCATGTCTCTATGTCCGTCATCAATGTCTCGTAGTAGCATACAAGACCATGCTGTCAAAAATGCCTCTAAGCATATGTAACCATGGATTCACCACCTTTGGCCAAGCCACCAAATTGTCCCCTCATATGAACACAAGACTAGGAGCCAAGCCCGCTCTCTATCAAAGACCAACCCATCATGAGTCTAGATGTCAATCCCAACTCCAAGGTTTGAACCTGCCAACAAACTTTGGGTGATGCATCAGGAATGTCCCTCTCTAGAACTTGTGCACCAATATACTTATATAGATGAGGCTCAGCTGCCCCAGCTCATCACCCTCTCACACTCCCTCTCTAGCACTAGAGAGTCATAAGGAATGACCGCATAACATGTACTAGAAAGCAGCAAAGGAAGTAGCTACCAAGCCCTTCCCTTGATCTAAAGAAGTGGATTCCTTCCACACCATAGACTTATCCTTGGCCGGAGGATTGGAATCAAAGTCTAAGAAAGAGGATTACTCGTCGAAGGAGTCTGCATCCCATTTTTTTTTCTCCTCCTTTCGTGAGGCTACTAACTCCTTGCAATCCTTCCACAAGTGGTCCTTCTTGCCACAGTGGTAACACTGGGCCTTCGACTTCTTCTTCTTGTCGCCCCCCTCTAAAGCTGCAAGAGCCTCACCAAAACCTCTATAATGAGACAAAAGCCTCCCCTGTAAACACAAAGATACCTCATTCTCAAGCAGCATCGAGGACATACGGGTGAAGCTCACAAGTATAGATGATGCTTGCATCCTCAAAGTATTGGCCACTTCATCAAACTCTAGGGGAGCTTGTAAAGTACCACCTCTACAAGATGTGCCTCTAGAAGGGCAGATTGCATGTGTCAAAGTTGGTCCTGTACTTATGTAACACAGAGCAAAAATGACTAAATGGTGTCCTTAGGCTCAAACTTCATCTATTGAAGTTGTCTACAAAGGGTCATTGCACGCACCATGAAAGGTGCCACATACAACATCTGAAGCTTTGACCATGCTTTTTGAAATGTCCTGCAGGAGATGACTACCGGTAGAACCTTCTTAGAAATACATCAAAGAATAGTAGAATGAGCACATGCATCATCCATATCCCATGTAAGCATAGCTTTCTCATGGTTTTCCTCATCGTAATCGTCAAGAACTGAAAAAGGACGCTGAGGACAGGGAATAGCCACAAACAATGTATCATAACCGCTTCAGCACAAAGCAAGCTTTCATAACAACACTCCAAGTTAGATAGTCAGAACCATGTAACGTATCATTAGTAGAAGTGCACGAAGGAGCCATCTAGAGAGGATAGGGAGAGAAGATAGAAAATAGAAGGTGGAAGAGAGAGAAAGCAGCCAAACCAACAACAAAGACTGCACAAAATGAGAGTTCACACACAGTATTCACAAGCAGATTACACAAAATCGACTGCAGAAAATGGTAAACAGCCAATAAACACTATCAGAAGACAGAAAATGCTGTCGCCCAGCCTCTAGGAGTAGTAGCTGCAGAAAATGCAGCAGCTGCAAGTAAAAACACAGGTTAGACAGCGGTGAGTGCAGGCAACCTGTTGGCAACTTGCATAAAATGCCACAAACAGCAAAATGCAGGCAGCTGGAGCAAAAACGCAGCCTCCAGAAGGTGATAGACAGGGCAATGGCAGCAGGCAGCAGTTGCCAAATCAGTAGGAGGTAGGGGAAGTCATGAAATCAACAGAATCAACTAGCAAGAACATAGATCCAAAAATCTAATACCATGTCAGAAGTAATGCAGCAATGGAAGCATAAACAAGTGCTGAAATAAACTGCTGAACACAAGACAGAAGAAAAAGAAAGAGAGAACACTGCAAAGAAGAGAACTCAAAGGGATGCTCCGGAAATGGAATCCATATACCAAACATGAGATAGCCGTGTACAACAATGAGTCATTGGCCAGATAAAATCCTAAATAATCTGGGATGTGCCCAGCCCACTCTGACATGCACAGACTCACACATGAGCTAACAATACTACTAATAACATCCCCTCTCACACTTGAAATGGGAACCAAGAGGAACTACCCATGTTACCTTGAGAGGTCCGACACCAAAGTAGCTAGGGTATCGGTCAGCATAGGTGCACATCAATTGCCCAAGAATCTAACAAGACTATAGAGGCAATGATTGTCTTCACTCGAGAGCCCAAAGGATCTTCGTTGGACTTTTCTTTTTTTAATAAGTTTGTGCCAATCGGGGGATAAAGATGGTTGCCTCACAAATCACAAAACAAATAGCATGGAAACAACCACCTGCAAGAGTGTCGATGATGAAACAAAGATGTATAGGTACATGCTATTGGCGGAGACTACTCGGGATCCTAGGGAAGAGAATGTGACTCAAGTGTGCTTTGCACAATGAGATGTAAAGAAGAATGCCACACAATGCAAATGAGAATACTCATGCAACAAGTTGCTACATGGACAATGTCCCATATGGGGACATTGTTTACTTGTCCAAGCGCCCTTTTACAAAGATGATATGAAGAACATGTAATGCAAAGGTCAAAATACACATGGAAGGGATGTTGATGTCAAGGACAAGAAGACAATGCCGAATTGTGTGGTGCCAAGAACCATGTGAAGAAGAAATAAGAAACACCCCAGCTGGAAGAGCTAGGGGGAAGCAGCCACCATGGTGGCAATAAGAGATGCTTGAAGATCCACCTCGAGAGATGAAGCCTCCATGCTAGTAGAAGAACAAGGCTCAAAGAAAGAGGAAACCACAAAGAAACGACTAATAACCCATGTCTTCGGCCTAGTAAGAACCAATGCAAACCTACCGTGTAAGTCCTTAACTAAAGTATAAAACCCAACACGTAAGTACCAAAGAAGACCTGAACCTGCATATCAATGTTTCATATTGAGATGCTTTGGTGCTAAGCAAAAGAAAAAACAAAGCAAAGCTATGTAAGAGTAAGATGCAATAGAAGGCTAAAAGTGAATGAGGCACGAAGCAAATGAATGTGAGCAATGGAAGATAAATGAAAACCCTAAAGTTAAGTAGCCTAAAGAACAAGTTAGGTAGCCTATCGCCTGACTCGTTAGCCTAATGAGCTAAGAGTAAAAGTGAATGCTAGACTAGCCCAATGATATACTAGCCTAGTGTACCCTAAGGGACCTAGAAGGTGCTAGCCTAAGGGTGTGGCTACCATCGTGCATGTCCATCAGTAGGTCTCTCCCAAAGAAACTCATGGAAAGTTGGAGAAATCCAAGTGGGGCTGTATTAGGAGTCCTCAAAACACACACTAGAACAGCCCAAGGCACTAAAGACTTTGTCCATTAAATCTGGGACTACCAATTGCTCGAGAAAATCCAATGTTCGTTCCATGTGCCTCCACTTGTCAACTCCAACCTCTCCCCAAAGTTGGGACGTTGTCAAGCATGAGAAATTCACTTGACAGCCTTTGTAGAATAGTGAGCACTAGTGAAGGATTGTTGCCTCTGTGCATGTTGGCTCTACTACACTAGGACAAAATACTATAAGCTCATAAAAAGGAAGGATTTGGCTCAAGAGTTGAGCCGATCCCAAAGGGCTGCACAATCCATTGTTGCTCCCACATAGAGATCCTCCACGGTACATGGAATAGGTAGGGTAACAAGCTCCCAAGGATCAAAGGTGTCAAGTATGCATTCCACCTTACATGACCAAAGCAAATAGTTGAAACCATCTAACCGGTCCGCTTTGGGTAAAGAAAGGAAAACAAGCACTTAAACTAGCAGTGCCATGTGAGGCAATTTAAAGCTAGTAGAACGAGCTCTATGGGAAACATGGATAGAGAGTGAAGGAGAAGGAGAATGGTGATCCAAATAGTGAGACTGAACAAAAGGGCTCGGAGACCTCCATTCTTCATGATGATCATGCCACCTTTCAAAGAAGTGATGAGAAATCTCCTTGTCAAAGTCATCACAACCATTGAACCAATGATAAGACATCTTTAACACCTGCAAACACCCACAAAAATCTTGTTTTGTTGTAGAAGGTCCCAAATGGTGGAAATCAGCTACATCTCCACGAAGGAAGGACTGTAGATGTTTTGCCTAAGTCATATGGAGCAATCGTATGCAAAAAATCTGTGTTTTCAGCAAAGAATAAATCGCTGAAAATTTGAGTTTTCAGCCTGGTGGGTCATCTCTCGATGGGGAAACCTCTATGTCCTCACTTTGGCGATGATACCATGTGAGAGTGCACAACGGAAGAGAATCATGGACATGGAGAGAAAGATAGCAAGAGATGAAGGAAAGAAATCTGCGTTGACTGAAGAAGAATGCTGAATACAAAAGAGAGGACTGATTAGTTCCTGCACATAGCCCAAGGCATCAGTGAGGGCACCGGATCAGGCTGAATAATGATAACAGCATCACTGACGGTGACAATGACAGAGACGAAGAGTATGCAGCTTGCTGTCCACACCAGAGAAGGAGAAGATTGCAGCCACCTGATGGAGCACCTATGAGGCAAAAAGAGAAGTGATTTGCCCAGCCCCCAAGTCGGCTATATATAGTTGTAATGCAGCAAAACTTGCTGACAGTTGCCAGAGGATGGCTGCCTTTAATGCAGTTGGCTATCAAAAAAACTGTGAAATGCTGATGTGGCAGAGATCAGGCTGAAGCGGCACTCTGGAGCAGGTGCAATAATGACGTGGCCATCTTGGGGCTGGAAACTGACAAGAAATACACACTAAATTGAGTCAGAGCTCCTATGTCTCCGTCAAACTCTGACAAAGCTTACAACCAAGAGATGACAGACTGACAAACTAAAATGCATATTCTCCCCAACCTATTACTTGCATGGCGCCAACTATTCTCTCTAGAAGTTGAAGGCCAAGGCCATCCTCACCAACATATGACATGTGGGAGCAGGCAAGATGCTAAATAAAATGTCATCTTGTACATCGAATAAATATATCTAAGATGTCCTCCTCATAATGGGCATGACAATAGCATCCTAATATACACTCTACATATAGAGTATGAAAACTTGACAACCATCTCGCCTCATAATGGGCAGCATGGCAATAGCTTCCTGTATACACTCTACATATAGAATATGAAAACTTGACAACCACCTCAATTTGTAGGCTAGATCTTACTCCCTACACATACCCTCTATAGCACCAACCAAGGAGCTCATTGCTTTTTTTTTTTGCATGAAGGGAGTCTTGGTAACCTTTTGAACTAATAGATGGATCTTCTTTTTGAAAACTGCCATTCATTGGCCATGTTGGCAACGAAGGTAATCATTGCAAGTGAGATAAAAAACAAGAGGACTGCAAGTCAATGTAAAGACAAATACAAAGAGGCTGCATTTATTGGTATTATTGTGAAAAAAGATGACAAATGTTGAAATTCTAGCTAAGAGAATCTGCAAAACCTCGTTTCAAGTGCATGTAGAATAAAAATGGACTTGCAACAGAATTCCTGTTGTATTAACAGTTATTGATTCAATATTTGCTATGTGAGCCTTTGACTAGCTCTAATCTACTTTGCTGGGTTTGGTGAAAACACAAATCGATAATCCAAAAATTATATAAAATACCAAGAGCCTAGCTAGAGAATATGATGGAAGGCTGTGCTATTTTAGTGATATCAACAAGCAGCATCTTGACTGCATCCATCTTAACTGGGGTTCACCGAAACTACACTCCGTCATCCTGATCAAGGTAATCATTACCTTGTCCAGATCACGTGATATCCATCACCTTGACTGGACTTTTCCACTGAAGATGATCCGCATTTTGCATGCAGAATCCAGACTAGTATATATCCATTCAAGGTGATCTTCGCCTTGACTGACTTTCACCACCTTGGTTGGATCACCTTCATCAAGGTGATCAAATAGAAATTCCACTCAAGGTGATTATCACTTCGATCGTCGTGATCATATATTTAACTATATCTCCATGGACATCGGGAAGGCTAATTTTGCCATGCAAGAGGTGGAAACCTTCACAAACTGACACTGGCCCGGCACCTTCACCAGCATTATATATTCACTTAGTTTACACATGGCTTTCTATCATGAAAGAAGAAGAACCTTTCTCTCCATCAACTGCACCAGAAGCTATCGAAGCAATCCCTCTTTCTTCGGATTAATGCCATAAGCTGATCAACTCACATAATTTCTCTCGCACTAAAGAACTCAATACACAGGGCTGCGCGCGCGCGCGCGAGAGAGAGAGAGAGAGAGAGAGTTGGTACCAAGTTAACTGTACAATCGAAGGTCGTCATGGTGCTGTATCCCCTCCTGTATGGGATTCTTCTTTTCTCAAGACCTCCTATTTGCTATTTCTGCGTACTACAAGCCCACATTCATATATGCATTTCATTTGTAAATTGTACTTACTTACCTTTTGTACGTTACTAGGGGAGGCTTCCCACGGAGTGTTTTGGTGGTGATGAGGTGCCAAAATGAACCATAACTATCATCCTAAGTAGTTCTCATCCTAAGTTTTGCATGATTCCAGCTTACTTCCCAGGGTGTGTTACATCATTCGCTTCGCCTCTTGATCCAAGTCACCCTCTCCCCATAACGTGGTCTATATCCCCTTTTGAGGATTAACAAAAAATTGAAACAAGGGATGACCTGCAATTGGCAATGGAAGGATAAAACTAGTAGGAAAGTTCGTAAACTTTTCCCTGCTAGACAAAAGTTTGGAAAAGGAACACAAATCCGGGATGCATCATGTAACCCGTACTCAGATTGCACAAAAATTCCATTTTCAATCCTTGTTCCTTCCCAAAACGTGTCGTGGGAAGGTCCTCTAGGCCCAATTGGACTCTTCCAATTAAGACCCCAAATCAAGCAATTAGCCTACATGGCAATGATTTTGTGTTTTTCAACTTCAATTTTAATTTTAAAAACTAAGAATTCCACCATTTCTAATGCAATAATTTATTATCTTCTTTTAGGGTGGATACACATAAGGCAAGGGGCTCCTCACTAGTATGTTAACAAACCAACGAAATACTTTCTTCACATGATGGCACACCCCCCCTTTTACACATAAGACTAAGTTGAAATTGTCTTTCTTACCTACATTTACTAAACTAGTGTCCCCTGTGTGCCTCAAATGCTAGCCACATGCACTACCGCAAAACAATATTGTAACAAAAGCAAAGTTGTCATTTGCTTGTCTTGCTTCTTTCTAACACAATTGTCACACACACACACACACACTCTCTCTCTCTCTCTCTCTCTCTCTCTCTCTCTCTCTCTCTCTCTCTCTCTCTCTCTCTCTCTCTCTCTCTCTCTCTCTCTCTACATACACATACACAAACAAACAAACATACATACATGCATGCATATGTATGTGCATAGATATGTATGTGTTTGTGTGTGTGTGTGTGTGTGTGTGTGTGTGTGTGTGTGTGTGTGTGTGTGTGTGTGAGCATGCATGCACGTGCATATACATGCACACACACACACATATACATACATACATATGTATGTATGTATGTATGTATGTATGTATTATGTACGCGCGCAAACACGCATGTTGAGAAATAGACAAATGATGTATGCTCCAAGAAGAGCTGTCCGGAATCCCATATGCACAATAAGGAGAGTGGAACAACTCAAAGTCTATAGCATTGTACTTGACTATGAAATGAAAACAATGTCATGATGCTTTGTACTTTCAATTAAGTGTCTTGTCATTGTCAATTCTACACAAGATTGTGTTTATGAGTCCAAGCTAACCTATCTTGGAACCTAATTCATTTGTGTAATAGTTTATCTCTACTTGTCTATGTCATTATGAGTTTGGTCTTCATCTTTCATCCACCATAGCTTGTGTCATGCTCTAGATCCGCATCTTCTAACATGGTATCAGAGCCCAGTCAGGCATGGCTTAGATCATCTCCATCTCTTCCCAGCTCAAGTTGAGTGTTGGATCTCATCCCCAACTTCATTTGCAATTCTACCTTCAATAAAGCTTCCATGGCAGCCATAGCCAACTGTACCCTATCAGCTTGAAGATTTTATATCTCTCTCCACAGGCCAAATTTCTCTGGACTTCCTTCTAGAGAAGTGTTTCTCTGCTTCCAAAGCTCCTCCCTTGCACCTCAATCATTGGCATTGGGTCATTATTGCCTCAGCATTACCTATTTTTGAAGTTGCTGCCATATCTGTGTCTGTGGACAGCAGCACCCACCTAACTTAGAGGAGTTGTATCTCCACATAGAGGCCATATCTCTCCAATGTCTCTTCTAGGAAAACCTTCATGAACTCCAGGCACTTCTATCTAGCACATGACAGTCAGACATTGGCCCCCTAGCCACTCAGCATTGTGAAAATTGGACGACATTGTCTGATCTGCACCTTGTTCTGTTCGAGCCGTCTATTCTCCTTCCATGCAGCGCGATTTCCACCGAGATCATAGGGCTTCTGTAGAGCTTGAAGAGAGCTACATTTCCATAAAAAAACTTTTGGAAATGATCCACTGTAGCTCAAGAAATCGGTAAAAAACCAGACTTGTGTCTAAACCCTAATCTAGGAAGCCATAGCCAAAGCTTCAAAATTTGACATTCTTCACAGGTTCTTCTCACTGAAGTCATCAACAGTGATTTTAATCACTGAGAAATACTCTCTGAAGTTCATTACTATTTTGGAAGAGCCCAAGCAAGCTCAAAATCCATCCATGAAGTTTGTGAGAGATAGCAGATCAAGTACCGACTAGTATACATTAACACTCAACTAGTGTCAATTTGACACTGATTCTCTTGTGTCTCTTGACACATTAAAATACAAACATTTGCTGGTTAACTGAAGTTTAGTAACATGGCAGAGCTTGAGCAAATAGCTAAATTCAATGGTGAAGGATTTCATGCATGGAAGGAGAAGACCATGTATCACCTGATGCGAAAGGACTTGTGGGACTTGTTTGAAGATGATGCAGATAGCAAGGAGGAAGATGATGAAGATGGGTTCATTGAAGAAGACTAGCTCAAAACCAAAGAATGGAAGAAAATGAATAATAAGGCACTAGGCATCATTGCCTGGGGACTAAGTGATGATATACTACATCATATATCTGGATTAGAAATGCTAGAACCGCTTGGGAGGAACTTGACAAAATGTTTGGTACCCAAGCAAAGAACTCAAAGGTAAAACTCCTCATGCAGTTTTATAAACTAGATATCAAAGATAGTGCTTCTATGAACATGCACATTAACAAGTTCAAGAGCCTTGAAACCTAGCTTGCAACTCTTAAGAAGAATATTGATGAAGATGAAGCAATAGCCGTACTGCTTGCAAGTGTAAACAAGGATCCATATGAGAACCTTGTGTCAACTCTAAGTAATGTTCCGAGTCTCTCACTCAAAGATATTGAGCACTCACTGCTTGATGGAGAAAGCAAATTTAAAAGCAAAGATGTAAAAGAGACCAGCTTAAGGGAAAACCTCTTATACACTAGAGGAGCTACTGGACCCAAGGGAAGAGATCGAAGATTCAATACCGACAACAGGAGTCAGATGACATGTCAGTATTGTGGTAAAACTGACCATATTGTCATTGAATGCTTCCATAAGAAAAGAGCACAACAGATGCAGAATGACCATCACTAAAGTCAATTTATGAATGAAGAAGAGGAAAAAGATACTTCCGCTACCATCAACAACTTTGACTGGTTGTTCTAAGGAATTTGTTCCCATAGTGGATCTCTATGTTTCCCTTAGTGGATTTGATTGTAAAACCCTTGACAAAGATGTAAAGTCTCAAGCTTTAACTTGACTAGGCTGCCTATGAGTTACTCTTCCGAGCCATGTTATCATGTAGGGGGGGCAAAAGCCAGCAAGTGTAGGGACTCATCATTTGAGGGGGGGTGTTGAGAAATAGACAAATGATGTATGCTCCAAGAAGAGTTGTCCAGAATCCCATATGCACAGTGAGGAGAGTGGAACAACTCAAAGTCTATAAAGCATTGTACTTGACTATGAAATGAATACAATGTCATGATGCTTTGTACTTTCAGTTAAGTGTCTTGTCATTGCCTATTCTACACAAGATTGTGTTTATGAGTCCAAGCTAATCTATCTTGGAACCTAATTCACTTGTGTAATAGTTTGTCTCTACTTGTCCATGTCATTATGAGTTTGGTCTTCATCTTTCATCCACCATAGCTTGTGTCATGCTCTAGATCCGCATCTTCTAACAACACACACACATGTATGCATAATTGATGTCATCCATCACACAGGCCAAATCTAGCAAGCTAATGTGTACCGTAGGTGTGGTCAAAAGATTCAGTTGTTGTTCCAATTGCACCTACTAAGACACAACAAAAACTTAACCCTAAGGACATGTAAATCTAGTTATCCAATCCTTAAGCATGATTTATCTAACTAAACTTTTCAAGCATATTTAGCAATCAAACTTAAAAAACTTAATTAGAAGGATCTATGTAAACTCACATATATCATTTTCACTCTATATAAAGCTCAAGAAATCATATGCTTAGTTTTCATAAGTATAAAGGACACATACTATGTAGAGTGAATACCTACCTAGAAAGAGGTTACTTAAGTATTACTTTTAGACATACCAAGAGAGGTGCCTATTACTACAAGTATATAATTTAATACTATCAATTAGGTCAGACAAAGACCTTGTGTAAAATAAGGCATTACCCTTTTACTTCTTATATTAAATCACATCATATAATTCAATATTAACAAAATCTGTGGTAATCTTCTTATTATCTTATAAACACATAAAATATGTGCTAGTGAACTTCTTGACCCATTAATATCCAATAGGTCATAGAGGACCTAGATCAAACTTAAAACCTAAAAAGGTTTTATAGAACTTTAAGTCTTACCACTCAAGAGAGAATATCTTTGTGGTAAAGATGGTATACTAACTATGTCAAAAGTTGTTAGCCCATATGTCTATAGACTAAAGAATTTGTATAAGCATCAACCAAAGAGTTCACTTAGATAATTTCTACTCTTAATCATATAGGCATTCAAAAATTTAGATTTTAGTAGAAGTATTTTGTTAAGCACCAACATTTAAGGGTTCAACTAACCAGTCAATAATTAGTACTAAAATTTTGACTATTGATACTTAAATAAATATATACCCGTGCAATTCCTAATGCTCATGACTTATTTGAGATAATGTTTTATACTCATTTTATATTGTCAGAAACCTCCCACAAATAATATATGAGTATAAGCTTAATGATACAACTAGCAATAGTGTAGAGTACTCAATTGATCAAATGACATATATAGTAAATTGATGGTAGAGAGCCACTCTATAGAAGTAATGAAAACAAAACTTGCCTATGACAACCATTATTTCCATGAAAAAAAGGTAATTGTGTAAAAGATGAGATATTTAAACTAACAATCACACCTTTGTTATGCCTAATTAGGATACAATTACATGGGTACTAGTACTATGTGATTGATTCTTCAATGGTTTACAAGTACTATCATACAAATTGACATGTGATGCATCATATGTATTGTAGGTATCTATGCTAGGAAATTATGCGAGCATATCTCCTTTCCAACTTCCTCTTTTTTAGATGAGAAGCAATAGTGGTCATCTCTCACTTTTTACCTCCAATTAGAAAGCTCAAAGCTACATAGCATTATTGCAAAGAAATGTGATTTCTATCAAAATAAACTAGAGAATTCTTGGTGTTGTGAATGAATATCGTGCACATGCTAGCTATTAATTTTGTCTAAAAATGACATCATTTTAAAGCTAAAAATCAATGGCACTTACTATGAGAAGACAATAGGTACTTGAGTATATGTCCTTAGAAGTGAATACACTTGATTTCATTAATAGTGCACTTAGCTAGGGATTTACTATTCGCATTATTAAGAAACTGAGACTCCAATCAATGTTCACCTCTTCTTCACACAAGTCCATGAAGTGGCCAATAATCTATCTAGCAATTGTGTAATTGATAATGCACATTTTACAATATCATATGCTACACCAAACATTTCAATATAATTTTTTATATTTGAAGTTCCATTAACAACTATAAATTTAGTTATGTACACCAATAGATAGAGTTATCAACTCCATCTAGTTTTCAATGGTAAATAATTTGAGTTGATCTTCACCATGCTGCCTTGATGAAGGGATGAGTTTTGAGTGGAAGCACAATTGCAAAAGCAAGAGCTATGGTGGAAGGAGCAAGAGACATAGTATGTGAAACTCCAACATTCACAATCTGTAATTGCCTTTTTCTTATTCAAATGTCATTGAGAAAATAAAAAATGAAGTGACAGTGATGGGTGTCTGCCACCTGTAGAGTACAAGTGTGCGGGTAAGTATGATTAGGCACAAGCACCTTTAGCCCCAACAACTTGAGGAGTGAACAAGAAAAAAAATTACAAAGTACAAATGTATATAAAGTACAATAGGATGAGAAAATACATCATCTCATCCAATGCCCACCAACTTCCAAGGAAGACAAAATGCTCCAATGAGAGAATTTTTGTGAGAAGATCTACAAGATTTTAGTCAATTGAGATCTTGATAAGCTCAATGGACTTGTCCTTAATGACCTCTTTGATAAAGTGGTAATGCACCTCAATCTACTTTGTCTTCACACAGAAGACTGGATTCTTGGCCAACTGAATAGTACTCATAGAGTTCGAATGCAATGTAAGAACCACATCAGTAATACCAAGATACCAAACGGTCAACCGGAGAGTCTCCTTGCAAGTCTCAGTGGGTTTCAACATACTTTGCCTCTATAGTAGGTAGGGTCGTGCATTTCTGCACCCTGGACATCCAAGAAAAAACACCTCTAGCAAAGGTAAAAACATAGCTAGAGATGGACTTACTACTCTCTACATGTCTTACATAATTAGAGTCAGTATATCCCATGATTCCTATATCTTGGCCACCATAATATTGTAATATTTTCATGTAATTAAAAGTTAATTGGTTAGTTTGAAAGTTAGTTAGTTAATTAATAAGTTAGGAAGGTTACTAACTAAAGACCAACTAAGGTAAAAACTAACTAACATTAATAACTAACAATTATTATTTAATTAAAAATATTTTATTTAAAAAATCGAGAGTCGTAAATCCGATATTTTTCTCGGATTAACAAGGACCATAGCTACCCTTCATAGAAGTTACACCGTGAACGAGAGTTATGAGCCATATTAATCACTAGTGTTAATATATATAGTATGGGTGGTCCCAAAATATTAGATTTTGGGCAAAACTAGCATAGTCTAGATATTTCAGATATTATCCTAAAAGATAGAACTAGATGTCATTTAAAAGAAAATACAAGTGATGTTTTAGTTAGTTTTGGAGATTTTATAAAAAGAAAAAAGATAAAGAGAGTGATTGGCGAAATTGCGCACGCCGCAATCGCAGTCTACAGGTAGTAGACAATACTTTGAACAAGGAGAGAAAAAATGAGTGATCTGAAAGCTTTCCAACCAAGTGTCTTGAAGTGTCTTGGGGTTTTTTTCTCCTTTTGAAGCCAATGGAACCATCAGATTTATGAGTTAAGCATCAGATCACTGAGTTTTCCAAGAGTCCCTCCGCCAAGAAATCTTGTTCTTAGCCTCATCCCCTCTTCTCTAATTCATTATAAATATGAGGCATGGGGAGGCACAAGAGGGCATAAGGAGATCCCGAGAGGCTGCGAGAGAGACGTAGAGAGAAGGATACCCCTCCAAGAGATTGTGAGAGAGAGCTTGAGAGAGAGAGAGAGAGAGAGAGAGAGAGAGAGAGAGAGGAGTCACCCCGAGAGGCTACAAGGGAGAGAGTTAGCTCAATTTCCTCTATCTCGATCCTCGACTTAGCCATATTCTCTTATGCTCTCCCATCTCAAATCTATTCCACCTTAATCTCTTGAGTCTACTTGCAGACGTTCCATTGCAAGACGGACTCGGGAAACCCTAGGTAACAAGCCCCATGACATTCCATGGGAGTGCCGAGCGGCGTTGCTTAGACTCGTCTCTCGATGGACCGCTAAAAGCGTGCATGGACAGTCGATAGGCAAGCACATTACAGTTGGTATCAGAGCGAAACTTCGTAATGTTGTGTGACTGATTTATGTATGGTTCGTAGATATATCTTAAATAGAATAACCTAAGTGGTATGACTCAATTGTCAAGCACCTTCTGTACCCACAAATGCTGACATGCAAGAGAAGAGATTTCTTCTCAAGCAAGTTAGGGCACCCGAGTTTGGTGGAAAAGAGATAGAAGTCGCAGTAGAGACAGAGATATGGATTGAGTCGATGGATGATTATTTCTCTGCTTCGAGAATTGTTGCTACCAATCAAGCAATATATCAAATACAATAGGATGTTGTTTCAAAAGACCGCATGCTTTTGAGTGATCAGAGTAGTGCAGCGAAAGCGTGGTGGGCCCATAACCCACAGGTTCCAAAATGATACCACAGTTTCTCTCGAGATGAGGACATCTCGATTTCTCTAAGGGGAGGAGGATGTAATATTTCCACGCAATTAAAAGTTAATTGGTTAGTTCGAAAGTTACTTAATCAATTAATAAGTTAGTAAGGTTACTAACTAAAGACCAACTAAGGTAAAAACTAACTAACAATTTTTATATAATTAAAAATAATTTATTAAAAAAATCAAGAGTAAATTCGATATTTTCCTCGGATTAACAAGGACCATAGCTACCCTTCACAGAAGTCACAACGTGAACGAGAGTTATGAGCCATATTAATCACTAGTGTTAATATGTATAGTATGGATGGTCCAAAAATATTAGATTTTGGGCAAAACTAGCATAGTCTAGATATTTTAGATATTATCCTAAAAAGATAGAACTAGATATCATTTAAAAGAAAAGACAAGTGATGTTTTAGTTAGTTTTGGAGATTTTATAAAAAGAAAAAAGATAAAGAGAGTGATTGGCGAAATTGCGCACGCCGCAATCGCAGTCTACAGGTAGTAGACATCACTTTGAACATGGAGAGAAAAACGGAGTGATTTGAAAGCTTTCCAACCAAGGGTCTTGGAGTGTCTTGGGGTTTTTTTCCCCTTTTGAAGCCAATGGAACCATCAGATTTATGAGTTAAGCATCAGATCACTGAGTTTTCCAAGAGTCCCTCCACCAAAAACTCTTATTCTCAGTCTCGTCCCCTCTTCTCTAATTCATTATAAATATGAGGCATGGGGAGGCACAAGAGAGCATAAGGATACCCTAAGAGGTTGCGAGAGAGAGGTAGAGAGAAGGATACCCCTCCAATAGATTGCGAGAGAGAGCTTGAGAGAGAGAAAGAGAGAGGAGTCACCCCGAGAGACTGCAAGGGAGAGAGTTAGTTCAATTCCCTCTATCTCGATCCTCGACTTAGCCATCTTCTCTTACACTCTCCCATCTTGAATCTATTCCGTCTTCTTAATCTCTTGAGTCTACTTGCGGATGTTCCGTTGCGAGGCGGACTTGGAAAACCCTAGGCAACAAACCCCATGACATTCCATGGGAGTGCCGGGCGACGTCACTTAGACTCGTCTCTCGATGGACCGTTAAAAGCGTGCTTGGACAGTCGATAGGCGGGCATGTTACAAACATATATACATATCTGAAGTGCCCTTAAGGTACCTCATGATACCCTTCACAGCATCCCAATGCTATCTGCTAGGTGTAGCCATATAGCATGATACAACTTCCACTACAAATGCTATGTCAAGACGGGTGGCTATCATGGTAGATGAATAAGGAATCTTGGCCATCTTGGTATTTTTCTCATCACAATACAAATAATTGGCCTGACTAACCTTCACAAGGTAAGCATTTTCATTCCCTTGAGTGACATGTATCCAAGGCGACGATGCCATAACAATATATGTAATACAATAGCCACTGCTAAAACATTGCCCATAGACCCAAATACAAGTAAGGGATAAAGAGTGCCAAACTTGGCACCTTGTGCTAGAACAAGATTGTCGTTTGTAAGCTTTCATGATAAGGAATCACCAAAAGATACAATATAACATGCATCATCCAACTGTCTAGCTGAAAGTAGGCTTTTGGGCAAAGGCAGAACCTAACGTAAATCGTGCAAAGTAAATATATTACATGAAGATAACTGTAGCTGGACATCTCCAATATCAACAATATCCATTGCCAAGTCATTACCCCATCTAATAAATCTTGCCATGACGTGGTAGGAGTGGAATCACTCTCGATGAGGGGTGATATGAAATGAAGCCCTTGAATTAATTGGCCAAAACTAAGCATAGGTAGATGAGGTATTCGTAAAGTACAAAACATTAAGAGAAGAAATTGCAAGTATGTAGTCATCATCAAAATCAATCTGCATGACATTAATATCTTCAATCTTGATGTTGGACTTGCTAGGGACAATGTTGCGATCATCATTCTTTTCTTACACTTCACCCTTTCTCTTTTCCTTGTGCTTGTCTCGTCACGCATTTTATGGCACTATGTGTGAATATGCCCTACTTCCTACAATAGTGACAACTCAATGTGGAGTTACAGCCACGAGACTTAGTTGGAGATTATCCACATGATTGAGAATGAGACTTCTGAGAGTCTCTACCGCCACGGCAATCATTACCGCTCCTACCATTATTTTCTTTGACTTTCAAAGCATGAGAAGTGCAAGAAGCGTCTACATTCTTTTTGTTAATCTCTTCATTCAAGAGCACACCCTCTGCAACCTACAATTTCAGCCCATCAACAACCATATTTGCATACATAATAGTGTAACTAGCAAGAATAAGGGAGAAATGTTATCCTTAAATTCAATCCCCTATGAGTGGTTGAAAATAGAATGAAAATAATTTAAGTGGGAAGACATGGAAGTCTCCTCCTTTCATATGAAGGCCCATGAGTTGCTTTAGCCAATACATCTCAGAGGCAAGGCTCTGCTTATTATCGATATTACAAATCTTATCCCATAACTACCAAGCAATCTGCTCATTAGAGACAACATTATAGTAGATTTGCTTAGAGAGTGAAAAAATGATTGTAGATCTATATAACTCATCCAACTCAATCTAATCCTTTGTATCAATGCATTCAAGCTTGACAGCCTCATGTCCCATTGGCTTAAATTGCAATTTCTGCACTAGAACCTACCTAATTTATGCTTTCCAATAGCTGTAACTTATGCTATCCAACTTGTCAATATTGAAGATAGCATTGTCATTCGACCCACCAGTCATAATGCAAGAAATGAAGGCACATTACAACACATATAGGGTTTTGTTACCCCAAAATCATAGCCAAATCAAGGGCTAAGCAAGAGGAACTACCAAAATGGTAAGATATCCACAAACTCTAAGCAAGTATGGTCGAATCCGAGTGACTGTCCTTAGATGGAATGCGTAATTTTGGAATGACATGTGGTTGTAATAAATCTATACTAATATGTCAACCAACAACCAATTGTGAGCAACCAAGAAAGAAAGACCAGGAACAACTAGCACTAAAAGCTGTCACAATTGCAATGTGTCAGTAACTATACATGTACAAGCTGGTCCTCTTTGGGTAAAGAAGGGAGTACAACCACCTGTATAGAGGGTACCATGGATGCCATATGGAGACCAGTAGAACGGGCCTTCTGTGAGACATGGAGAGAATGGGGAGAATAGGGTTCCCGAACAAATGGGCTAGGTGACCTCCATTTAGAGGAGTGCTGAGAAAGCTTCTCATCTATATCATCAAAGCCACAAAATTAGTGGTAAGATATATTCAAAATCCTGTGAGACACCTAGAAGAAATTTGTGTTTTGGTAGTAGACAACCCCGAAACAGGAGGAAGTGGTTATAGGATCACAAGAAAGTCGATGTAGAGGATCCGCTTGGGGGAGAACTATTGTTGTCTACACAAAGAAGTTGTCACCTTTAAGAAGAAACGTACTTTTCAGCAAAATGTAGATGTGAATGGCCTTCTTTACAAGAATTAGGTACTCTATGTATCTCTCAAACAATGATACCATGCTCTGATACCATGTGAGAGTGCACAATAGAAAGGAACGAAAACACATAGACAAAAGAATAGAGAGAGACTGCAAGAAAAGAAGAATGAAATTTGCATTAAACAAGAAAGAATGTTGATACAAATAGGAAAGTGAAAGGAGACTGATTAGTCCTTGTGCGCAGCCCACATCATTAGTGAGGGCACTAGATTAGGTCGATGATGGTGGTAGTATCGGAGATGGAGGAAGATAATGGAATCGAAGTGTGCACTTGCCAAGAAAGGAGGAAGATTAGTGAATGATCTGGCAATTGAGTGGGGGAGGCTATAAATAGCCAGATACCCCCCAAATTTGGCTGACCTGAAATAAATGTTGATCAATGATGAATGAAATGCCAAAAAAATAGGGGTGATCCTAGAAAAATCCTAGATGATAATGAAAATGTTCAATAGATATAGGCAAACTGTGAAAAGCAGTAATTGCTCCAAAAATGACAATGAAATAAATGTTGATCAATGATGAATGAAATGCCAAAAAAATAGGGGTGATCCTAGAAAAATCCTAGATGACAATGAAAATGTCCAATAGATATAAGCAAACTGTGAAAAGTAGTAATCGCTCCAAAAATGCACACAAAATCATGACGGGAGGAGAAAATGCACTGAAAGGTAATAAATTGAGTGCTCTAGAATGAGTTACCTTCTTTGTTAAAACAACTGATAGACATGTTAAGAGCTCCTAAAGTCCACATCCAAATGAGACTGAGGCTCACATGCAGGAGATGACAAGGCATGAAAAACATGACTACTAACAGATTTC
Organism: Lygodium microphyllum; assembly: GCF_053477565.2. NCBI lineage: Eukaryota > Viridiplantae > Streptophyta > Polypodiopsida > Schizaeales > Lygodiaceae > Lygodium > Lygodium microphyllum. The sequence goes on from NC_141162.1 coordinate 41,769,471, forward strand.
ATGGCCATGCTTGGTAGAGCACGAGACCATGTACATGTCTATATCAACTTGGTTCACTTAGGATTTACTGATGGCTCGAGTGGACAATTCTTCTTTGCTCTAATGATGCTACATGCCCTCACATGCTCCTTGTGAGAGTGTGGAGAAAAGGCATGCTGATGTTATTTCATTATTGGTGGATTTGGTGTTTGTCATCAAATTCACATGTTTTGGTGATCCAAACCTTAGATTGCTATGTCCAGCGCCAAGTTCATGATGGGATGAGTGACATGATGTGGTCATGCGGTCTTGTATGAGGGGATTCAAAGGGCATCCATATGCTCTAGTGGAGGAATCTTGGTGTCATAATGGATGAGCTATCCATGGGGATAGTGTGGCTACAAGTGGCTAGCTTTGACTACTTTACTTTTAGAAAGAGATTGTGCCATTTGAACCTCTTCTTCGGGTGCTTTCTTAGCAAGATGTATCCAACGAAGTGCACACTACTAGACTATCCATGGTGTATCCTGGGTGTTCTTCTTCATTGCTTGTTTACTTATGCTCTAGGAGAGGGTATTAGAAGTGGTCATATCACAGGCTCATAGTGTCCATTACCTAATTTATGGACACCCCCTTTATTATTTATTTGGTAATTGGCCAATCTATTTTGTGGTATAACAATTCCTTTGTTTTTGTCTATAAAAGAAGGGAGTGTGGCCACAGTCCATTATCTATTCAAGTCCTTAGAATTTGCTAGTTTGGAGAGAAGGAGCTTGTGGAGTGTTTGAGCTAGTGCTCAACTGTAATACTTTTATCATAGCGGATTGTTATTTTACATCTTGTAGATTGTCTCTTTCATTGATCTTGTGTTCTTTCATTATTCTACTACATGATTTGCTCTTCTAACATGCCCATCATTATCCAAACTAGTTTAGCCATAATCATTATGACTGAGCCAAAGATAATTTCCAAAAAATTGAGTTAAAAATTACAATAGATAGTTATACATAGGTTTTTTTACCCAAGGTAGTTGCCAAACAAGGTGTAAATGGCTGTAGAAGACCAAGGGCAATGTAGCTTTCCATGTTGCAGCACCTGTCACATAGAAATCAACAACATATAGGACACAGACCTACAATAGTTAGGTGGCTTCATGCATGGTGGGGATCACAATAAAGGGAGGCTCATACCATCATGCAAAGGTGAACATAACCATAGTTATCTTCTACGAGGTAGGGTTAGTTGATTTGTGCTAGGGTGCAAGTAAGAGCATCATATTGAGGCGTAGAGGGTAGAAAAGCTCAAGATGAGAAGGAAAAAGAAGCATTGGTCATGACTAACTAAAAGAAGATTAGAAAACCCTAAGGTTTAGGATTTTGGTAGGGCCATACCAAAAAGTAACCAAGAAGGTTACTTGACTAGGTTAAGATAGAACCATATATATAATTTACCATGGATATGCTAGTAGTATTAGAAGGTACTTTATAAATAAGTTCCAAAAATTCCATTGTGGGTGTAATGGCATCACCCTTACTGCTATAAGCAAGGTGGAATGTCTTTACAATTCCATTGTGGGTAGAAAGTGCTATAAAATATATATTAAGATGGCTAAATTTCAAAATTCCATTGTGGGTACGAGTACACTACGCGTACAATGGCTATACAATTACTATAAGAAAATGTAGAGTAGTAACATTGGACAACTTAGAACTTTATGCAATAGAGATACTCTATGCCAGAAAACACCCTAGGGGTGTGAATAAGAGCCACAAATTGCTAGAATTTTTTTGCAATGATCAGTTGAATGGACCAATGATGGATGGTGGTACACCAAGGTACTACCACCACCCACCATAGGAGTGGTCCCAAGGTGCACATGTACATTTGTTTTAAATAATCCACCTTAACTAGGTCAAATCTAGCTTGAGTAATGGTTGATCAATATTGAGATCATGGAGATTAACCTCCAAAGACGAGCTTTCTCAAACCCATTAAACATAAATCTTCACACAACTAAATATATAAAGAAATGTGTAGCAACATAGCTCAGTTATGGAAATATATTATAGGACCTACTTGCGATAAAATAAACTTGTGCGCCCTATCTGAGGATGATTACTACTTCGATGAATATATTTGATATAATTGAGCAGAAGCTTTCCCTTCTTGTCAAATGTCTTAATAATGGAGTAATTCTTGTGAGCAAATGCTCAAATTCAGAAAGTTTATAATAGTGGAAATAAAGTTACCACTATTGCAAAAGTGAAAATTCTTCCTAGCAAGGTCAAAGTACAATGGGACATCCATGCATATGGTGGAGGCTTTGTGTTGGCAAAAGAAGATGGTGAGGTTAGGGACATTGATTAGAAGAAGGTCATCATAGATTGGAAGGTGTGGGAGAAATGTTTGAGTATATCATATCTCCTAGATGAAGCTAGATTTTTGTGGAAGTTGTACTAAAAAAAGGCAAGATATAGATTGCACCATAAAGGGGAGTAGCTAAACCCTATAGGAATGCCATGACACTGTCTTCTCGTATTTTGAGAAAGAGTAATGAATGTATTGTTGATGATCCAATTATTAAGTTCAAGGTAGTCATCTAATGAGAAGGAAAGAGATTCCTCCTTAGGAGTATTCAACTACTTTGTATAATTGCCATAGGGCTAGAGAATACTATAGAAGGCTTTATAGTAAGAAAATACCATGTTATTTGCTTCTTATCCAGAGGAAATTAACCAAAAGGATTGTACATGATATCCCAAGATTAGGAAGACTTGCTCATTGAGTTTAACAACGTGATTTAACAAGAAATCCTTGTATGCATCAAGTATCAAAGCCAATTTTCAAGTATATTTTGAGTAAACGGAGTCGGCGACATTGGCGAGCCATTTAAACTCCTAGTTATGGGCTTTAACAGTGCCTTAAGAGAGGGAAGTTTATTTTAATATGGCCAAAGATTATCAATCTTGCCAAAGGCTTTGATATCTTGTAGCAAGGTAGCAAAGTCCAATATTATTTTTTCAAAATCTACACCTCGAAATCTTTCTTTAGCAAATAGGTAGTAAGAGCACTTTAAGATGGGTTGTTTCTAGCTTTGTCTATTCCTAAATTATGGAAATATTTTAGAAGCCAATTAAGATCACTTGTGTGATCAATTGGCTTAAAGCATTGATGCCTCCTAATTGGAATATTATATAGTTTCTTATCAAGGTAGCATTCAAATTTATATAGATAATCAAATTTCCCAAGACCCAAGACTTTGAGTAGTTCTTTGAAGCCTAGTAAAAGTGGAATGTGATTAAGACCTTTGGATAGTTGAGACCTCAAATATTCATTAGAAAAAATATCAAGATTTGTGGTACCAACGTGATTGTAATCCAAAGGGTAGGACTTTGAGTAGTTATGAAAATTACAAGCAACCACCTTAGAGGAGAAGGTGTTGCATGGCTTGTAAAAGATGGACTTGAGAGATGGGGAGAAATTCCATCCAAATACAATATTGTCAAGTACATTGGCAGGAGGTGGCTATCCAATAACATATAAGAACTCCTCGATAAGGGGAGATTTATCTAGCAACCCATTACAAAACAATATGTGGATAATAATAGGACCTAGTTTTCCAACCATTATCTTCAACTGACCATGTTGTGGTAAAAAAAAGTACCTACATGCATTAATCAAATAGTAGTTGTTTAAAAATCAAGCTATAGACATCAATATTAATAATTTTTCTTTTCAGATTATGCCATTGAGCTACAAAACATTCCATAGTCATATTATTCAGTGGAATAAAATAAGAAAAAATTAAAAGAGATAGCTGCTAAAGCACTATCTTCACAAGTGTGTGTTAAAACAAAGTAAAATTTTATAGATTTATAGCAGATGCAAAGGTTCTGAATGTCCATAAGACCAAACTATATTTTCAAAAGGCCAAGCAAGCTAGCTTCATGAGTCATACAAATTAGAATGAATACCATAGGAATTACAAAGATAAGAGTGAAAGGCAAAGTAGAAGTGAAATTACAAGTTGAAGTAAGAGAGAAGCAAGAGCTATGGAGGTTCAAGCAAGAGAGAGCAAGACAGTAAGTAGGAACTCCAAAAATTAAAATGTGTGACTTGCCCTCCCTTATTCTATTGTCATGTATAAAGAATACAAAATAAAGTGACAGTGATGGCCCATGGACGATGAGAGATGGCACTTGCAATGTACAAGTGTATGAGTGATAAGTACAAGTAAATATAGTTAGCTAGGCATAGGCAGAATTTAACCCCCAACAACCTCTTGAGTGTGAAGAAAAGAAAAGAAAAAGTGACAAAGTACAATGTATACATATAAGTACAATATGGTGAGGAATAGACATAATCTCATCCTATGCTCATTATCTTCCTAAGGAAGGCATAATGTTTCCTTGGGAGACTTTTATTAAAAAGATCTACAGAATTCTTGTTAGTTGAGATATTGACAAGCTCTATATGCTTATCCTCAATCACCTCTATGATAAAGTGATAACATATTGCAACGCACTTGGTCTTTGTATGAAAGGAAAGATTAGGTGTCAACTAAATAGCACTCGTAGAGTATGAATGTAATGCATGAGTCATAATCATCCCAAGGTCTACCACCAGATGGCCTAGCTATAGGGGCTTCTTGCAAGACTCACTCTTTCTAATGTACTCAGCCTCAATAGTAGATATAGCAGTGCATTTTTTCACCTTGGACATCCAAGAAGCAACATATCCAAAAAAGGTGAAGATATAGCCACAAGTGGACTTCCTGCCATCAACATGTCTTGCATAATCAAAGTTTGTATAGCCCATGAATCCAGTATCATAGGCACCATAACAAATACACATGTGTCATGAGGACATGTATTTTTGAAACCTCACTTAACATGTGGATTAATTTTTAATCACATGGTTAAGTAAATGTTGCACATGTGAGGTGTAGTTGGGGTTAGAGTAAATTTATGAGCCCGAGATCCGAGAAAATCATAGGATGTCAAAGACAAAAGTTGTTATAAGTTATGCTGCATAGGTACTTGGTGGTATTTGGTGCTAGTTATTGGCCTAGATCATTCATTTGGCCATAAGTGTCAGTGTGACACTAGAGAAGTGGCGTTTCATGGTACTTAATGCCAATCTGATGGTCAAAGATGGTGTAGAGACAGTTGGAAATGGAAGTTGTCTAGCCAATTTAATTATTGGCTTGTCAGATTATTTTTCAAGGCATTGAAATAATTATTAGATTAATTTTTAGTATTTAAAGATTAAAGATTAATATTTAATTATGAATAATGCTAGAAAAACCATTTGGAAAAGCTGCCACTTGTCAAAAATGCTCATGCAAGTCTGAAAAACGTCTTTAGAGGCTGGAGAGAGGAATTTTTGGTGTATTCAGCCTATAAGAGAGAGGAAGGAGATGTTGTTGGTCTGATTTGCAACCATGGAGAACCTTCTAAAGTAGCCAAGGGCATGAGAAGACCAGTCAACAACAGGGGACATCATCTACAGGTTGTTGAGACACGGCAACAACAGTAAATGACTGATTTTCTTTAGTTCTTTGCATCTACAAGCTGTTGTGGCCAACTGCATTTGACTGATTTTCAGTCATTCTTAGTAACAATACTTTGAATTTTCTCTCTCTATTTCTTTCTCTCTCATCTTCTCCTAGCCATTTCACAGCCTTCTCCAAAGATCTTAGTATTTGCATCCTTGGAGGTTGAGAAATTGTAAAATTCTTTGCTATAAACCCTACTTTACAGTAGCAAGTAGGGTTTAGTAACAACCTCGAGAAGCATGCCAGAAATTAGAAGCTCCAAAACTTGGATTTTTAAGTGCTGAAGGTGAATGTCAACTAAATTCAGGTGGAGGACTAGCCAGCCATTGCATTTGGGGCATTTTCATCGTCTATGAAGTGGGTGAAGGCCAATTAAGTGCCCAAATTCAAGGGGCAAATCAAATTGAAGACTTGCTGGTCACTTTGGACAACAAGGGGAGTTTGGATTGCGAAGGGAATCGGGAGAATCCCATTGTAAATAAAATATTTCTTCAATAAAGCTAAAGAAATACCGAAAGGGGTGCCAATTTTGGGGCCAATTGGGTGTGCATTGTCCAAGATCAGTAGGTAAATTTGTATTTTCAGATTTGCATTTATTGTTTGCTAATGTAATTAAGTTGTAATCATGGATTTACCACCCATCCACGGAAGAAAGGCTGGTTACACATATCTATAGTGACCTTAAGGTATCTTATGATACCCTTCATAGTGTTCCAATGTTGCCTACTACTAGGTGTGTGCTATATAACAAGCCACGACTTTCACTGTAAATGCTATATTAGGTCTAGTGGCTATCATGGCATATATGAAGCTACCTATTATGGGTCCATATAAGATCTTGGCTATCTCATCCTTCTCATTATTTGACTAGGGACAATATGCCTGATTGACCTTTACATGAGAAGAAGATAATAAGCAACTAATAGGCTTAGCACCTTGCATATGGAACCACTCAAGGACTTTATGAATATACTCTTTCTGTTCAAATAGAGGAGACATTTAGAGTGATTTCATATAATGTGCATTACAAGTATGTGAGAGGTATATCCCATGCACTTCATCTCAAAGCTCTTCTTGAGCTAAGTCTTCAAAGCATCTAGCTTATCATGAGTGCTCTCGACAATTACCATGTCATCAATATATAGTATCAAAATGATAAGGCTACCATCATAGACCTTCTTAGTGTAACAACAATCATCACTATGAGAGTAATCATTTAAATGAATAAATGCATCAATATTATGATATCATTTCCTATGTGCCTAGTCTGTAAAGACTCTTTCTCAACTTGCATACTAGGTGCTCATTTCCTTTTTCTTGAAAGCCCTTAGGCTGCAACATGTAAATGTCCTCATGCAAGTTCTTGTGAAGAAAAGCCATTTTCATATCCACCTATACAAGTCTAGATCCATTTGCACAACCAAGGCCAATAGTAAGCATAAGGTAACTATCTTGACCACAAGAGAGAACATCTCATCAAAATCAACTCTTTTCTCCTACTTAAAAATCCTTAGCAAACAAAAAACTTTGTATGCTAGCTTAGGGTGACTAGGGAGTACTTTTCAACTTATACACCCACTTGCATGATAATGCATGTTTCCCATTGGGCAAAGGAACTAACTTCCATATATAGTTTTTCTTAAGGGAATCATACTTAGATTGCATGGCCCTCTCCCAAGAGTGACTATCATCTTTGTGCATAACCTTCTCATAAATAAGAGGCTCATTAGTATAGAGAGCTCAAAATGATCACAAGGATGTAAGGCTCTCGTGGAGCATCTCAATACTAGCTATGGGGCTTGTATAATGGCATATCCTCTTTGTTTAACATCATGATCCTGTAAAAAGGATGGATTCTAAGCCACTATATCATCAGCAATAGCTATTGTAGTAGGCTATCTAACTTGGATTGTTTATACTATAACAGTAGGCTTCTCCTGAAAGATTACCCTACATATCTAAAGTACTTGCTCTAGTCACATATGCATCTTTTCCTCATGAAATACAATATCATGGCTATGGAGAACCTTCCAAGCCTATGGATCCCAATGACAATAACCCAACTCACTTGCATCACCATATCATATTTGATGGACTTCAAATCCAACTTATTGCAATTTGTCTTTGGGGATATGGTAGAAAGTCTCACACCAAAAGTACACAAGTGTGCATATCAGGAAGGTTTACCCCCCAAAGTACTATGGTAAGCCTACTTGACTAAGCATATTGTGGACTCTTTCTTGAATAGTCCTATTTATGCACTTTGCAACACCATTCTAGGGTGGGGTGTATGGGATGGTCAACTAGTGTGTATTCTCTCTCATTAGAAAACTACTTAAGTCCCTTAGAGACATATTCACCCCCATTGTCCAATTGTTGGCATGTCAACCTATGCCTAGAGCCATATCCAGACTAGTTCTCAACCATAGCAAGAAAGCTCTAAAATGTATCTAATACCTTTGACTTCTGATTAAAAAGATAGGCCCAAACTTTATGCGAATAATCATCAATAAACGTGACAAAAATCTTAGCACCACCTAATGTTTAACGGGCATGGTACCATAAACATTTGAATGCACAAGAGCCAAGGACTCACCGACATGTATAGAACTAGACTTTTTATGTAAGAAATGAGTTTGCTTGCCATATAAACAATGATTACAAATGTCAAAACATGAGTAGTCAAGACATGGCAAATACTGCAAACAAGTGAGTACTCTCATTCCTTTAAGGGACATATTCCCAAGATGCTAATGCCAAAGAGATACATGTGGAAGATCAATCACTGCCAAAATATGATCAACAAATCCAAAGACAATCAAAAGGTACATGTATGCTACTAACCTTGGCACCTCTAGCAAAAATGAGGTTTCTATATATAATCTTCCATGCAAACATGGTATATATCATCATCTGTGTCCAATAGAGATAAAAATTTTAGTCAAATCCATGATATGACATACATCATGAAGCACAAATGGAGCATCGGTACCAAAGTGCAATCTCACATCAGCTATGTCAATAATGTCACATACATGATCATCACCCAATCTGGTTGAATCTGTAACAGTAGGACATGTATAAAACCACTAATGATGTGGGGTAATATAGAGAGAAGCTCCCAAATCAAGAAGCCAATATTAAGAATAAGTATATTGAACATAAGTAATTGAATAGCATCAAGTGATGAAGAAACAAATATGGAATCATTTGAGTTGTACTCCAAGGCATCTATCTCTTCTACCTTAATGTTGGGCTTAGGGATAATGTTATGATCATCAGAATATTTGGCATTATTATGTGCTTTTTCTTTACCTTTTTTGTGCCTATCATTGTGTATCTTATGGCAGTGCAACCTTATGTGACCCTATTGCCCATAATAATGACAAGTAAGGGAGGACTTAGGATCATTGGACTTATTGTGTGATTACCTCCATGAGATAGACTTGCCCCTGTTGGAGTGTGAGTCTCTACCATGATTGTTATTCCCATTACCACCATGTTTGCATCTCACTATAAGTGCATGAGAAATACATGCTACATCAACATTCTTCCTGTTTATGTCTTTTGTAAGCAAAGCGCCCTCTACATCCTTGAGCTAAAATCCACCCTCAAGAGGGTGTGTACTCATATCAGTGCAAAATATATCCCAATACTCATGTAGTGTGATGAGTAAGAAAATAGATGACATTCCTCTCAAACTTAAGGCCCTACGAAGTAAGCTAATTGAAAATGGAATAAAACTCATTTAAGTAGAAGATATAGATGTCTCTTCCTTCATACAAAGGTCCATGACTTTCTTAAGCCAATAAAGCCATGTTGCACGAGTTTGCTTATCATAGAGATCACAAATCTTTTTCTCAATACAAAAGCACCACCCTTAGTCTTAATCACATTGAAGTATACCCGCCTTGATAACAATAACAAAATAATGGTAGACTTCTATAGCTTATCAAGATCTTCCCAATCATCTACATTATAAAGTTATGACTTTATGCCCTCTAATTTCAATGGCTTGACTTGCTTTTTTTCCCCTAGTGCTTGCTAAATTTAAGTCTTCCAATATTAGAAGTTATTGCCATCCAACTTCTCTATGTTGAAGATAACACTATCATTGGAAGCATTTGAAGCACCTACCATTATGTCTACCAAACAAAGAGAGTATAGGTTGCTGTAGTAACAACAAATCAGTCCCAAACCAAGCCAAAAAGTGTGCGACTAGAGGAAGGTGGAGCTAATATATTGCTATCCACAAGCAGGAGGCATCATAGTGATGAATACAAGTGTCTGCTATTAAAGAAGTGACTTAAAATTGATTTTCAGCATGACTATCCATAAAACTAGAGCAAATCAACATGTAACTAAAGGTAAACACATGACTAAGAGTAAGCTCCCACTAGTAGAAAAATTTGGCTAGCAATTGGGGTGTGCAATGCAACTAGCATTGCCAAGTTAGAGCATCAACCATCAAGTACCAAAGATTGTCAAAACATCCAAGGTGTTAGGTATAGATGCATACTACAACATATACAAAGCATGTATCCACCATTGACAACCCATTGATAATAAAAGGTATAAGGTATCCAAATTAAAGGCAAATGAACCCACAGTCATAAACATATGCATTGACTATATATCTATAAACCAATAAAGCATAAAAGAGTCTCTCATTGACTCAAATGAGGCAAGTTTACGATGAAAATATCAAGTACTCCCAAGAAAGCTCAATGCATAGAGCTCATAGCATCAGAGTATCCAAAATACATCATACATAAATCTAGGAACATATACCTTTAATAAGTCTCCAAGCCCACAATTGAAACAAATAGCCACTCACCAAATGCAGCCAACCAAGCTCAAATCCAAGATATAGAGCTCAACATAAGCATATCCAAGTATAAATATCAATGCCAAGCATCAACATAACCATGCATCATACTTAAATACCATGTAGGCATCAATGCATATACATTCACTGTAAATGCTTGATGTTTAAACTTTACTACATCAATAAAACTTGCAATAACTAAGCTAATCAAGCTCTAATAAGCCTGAAAGCCTTTCTCGAGCATTGATGCATCATCTAGGCACAACAAACGGGCCCCATAAGCATCATGCAAGTATAAAACAAGTGAATGTTTGCTATCCAAATAGTGAACAATAGACATGTCCTGAATTGTTTGTCAATGGCGGACCTCAAAACCCTTCAAACTTATGGCAATCAAGTGGCTTCATGCATGGCAAGGACGACAGTAAAGGGAGGCTCATACCATCATGCCAAGGTGAATATAACAAGGAGTTACTTCAACGAGAGTAGGGCATAGCAACAACATTGTGCCATGGCATTGCAATAGCATCGAATTGAGGTGTAGAGAGAAAGAAAAGCTCAAGATGAGAAGGGGGAAAGAACCATCAGTCAAGGTTGACTAAAAGGAGGGCAATAGAAAATAGATAAAGATCAGAAAACTCTAAGGTTTAGGGTTTTGGTAGGGCCATACCAAAAAGTAACTAGGAAGGTTACTCAACTAAGGTTAGGATAGAACCATGGATATAACTTACTATGAATATGTTGTTAGCATTAGAAGGTACTATATGAATAAATTTCAGAACTCCATTGTGGGTGCAATGGCATTACCATTAATATATGCAAGGTGGAATGCCTTTACAATTCCATTCCATTATGGATAGAAAGAACTACAAAATATGCAACAAGTTGACTAATTTCCAAAATTTCGTTGTGGGTGCAATGGCCATACAATTACTATGAGCAAAGGTGGAGTAGTAACATTGGAAAACTTAGATGTTTGTACAATAGAGATCTATGCCAAATAACACCCTAAGGGTGTGAATAAGAGCCACAAATTGCTATAATTTTCCTACAATGACCCTAGGTGTGTGTGTGCATGTGCATGTGTGTGCAAAGACAATGAGGTTAAGTGTTGCACATGTGTGTGTGTGTGTGTGTGTGTGTGTGTGTGTGTGTGTGTGTGTGTGTGTGTGTGTGTGTGTGTGTGTGTGTGTGTGTGTGTGTGTGTGTGTGTAAAACCAATGAGCCATAGAGGTTATGTTGTGTGCATATGTCATTATAAGTATGTAAGTATATCAAAGAATAAGTAATGTGTGTGCACACAAATATCCATGTAATGTGTTAACACAAAGCAATTATCCATGCTACTTTCAACTTAAAAAATGACTTAGCAATAAGTCAATATTCATGATCCCTTATATAAGAGTAATAAGACTTGAAAGTGAAGTTACCAAGCATGCCAAGGGTTGGCCATCTTATAAATAGCTCGATAACCATACCAATAGATTGAAGAAAAAAATCACAAGATTATTATTTTGTGAAAAGTACATCCAAAGAGCCAGTTATAACTAGGAATATCCATCAAAGCATGCCATAATAGGAGCATGAGGTGGGTCTATTACTTCCATCCTTACAACAATACCTACTGAGAACTAGAGCTATTGCTACATATCACAGGTGTTTATGACCTACCATAGTTGTTATCCTCATCCACTCTTATTATAAATTACCTTGGAATCCATGGTATAGTGGGAGCTCATGCTCAACCGCCAAGACCCATGGACCGCTTATTCCTTCAAGCAGTTCAAGGAGAACCTATGGCTATCCCTAGTCGATGTGCCTTCAATCCTACCAAGGTGTAGTCAGCTTACCTCGATGCCCAAATGAGTTGCCTCCTCCCATAAGCACACCGGTAGCTCCACGATTCGTGATGCAAGCTCAAGCATCCTCAAGCCTCCAACTCCAAGCTCCATCCTCCATAACTGCGTGCGAGAGAAGAGAAGAAGAAGAGAGGAGAAGATGGAGAGCTTCACCTCCAAGATCCCTCACCCTCACACACTCACACACTCACTCCCTCACACTCCCTCTCTCAAGCACACATAAGCAAGCAAGGAGAAGAGAAGAAGACGAGTCCTCCTTTGCCACACACCAAAGAATAAGCTTCTCTATTCACTTTTTGGCTTTTATACATAACCTCAAATCCCTTTTGGGTGGCTATCCCTTTTTTACATGACCAGCCATTGTGGCAAGGTCCTCTTTTCCATCTCCTTCTATTTGCTTTATCTCTTTATCTATGCCCGCCTACCTTTTACGATTTGCACAAGAGGGAGCCTGGTGCTCTTTTACAAAATTTTAGGGGCGCCTTGCATTTAAACGTGAACCTTCCACCTTTTGCACTTGCCTTGGATTTTTGGGGGCTGTCCTTACACTTCTTCACCATTTCTTCCATTGTGTCCACTTTTTTAGTTTTTTTTTGTATTTCATTGTGCCTTCTTTTTCTTTTTCTTGCGATGGGGTTAACGTTACCCCCCTCCAAGACGAGTGCTAGTCCCATGGCACTTGCGAGGTTTTGCTTATGAGGGCTTGGTGCTTGGAAGGGTGGTTATTGAGGTGATGATGGGCCTTGTGTGGGTGGGTTTTGGGTGAGAATCTTGGTAAATGATTGTGTTGTTGGAGGCTAAGAATATGTTGCGTGGATGGCGGGGCCTACGATGTTGGTGGTTTGCAACATTCGTCATTACCTGAAAGAGAAGAAATGTGCTAGCTAGGGGGTGTGTATACCTTACTATCTGGTGCATTGTACTTGTGTGAGTGGAACTAGGAGCTGGGTCTTACCACAAGCAAGCCTGTGTGGTGTTCCATACTTGAGGACCCAGTTCATGCATAAGGGAGATGCAGTGGGTGCGGCTTAGGGAGACAGGTCTAACCATAGGTGAGTGTGATCTCCCTAGGTGTGTCTTACCCTTGATGTGCCCTAAAGCATGTGTAGTGGGGAATTGAAAGGACTAGGGGGACTAGGGATGGAGTCGGTTGATTGAAACCACCAAACGTGCCTAACGTGAGAATCCCTAGATGCGGTGCTTGTGGCCTATGTGAAGTGAGGTAGTCTAACTACATTGCTCGTGAGGTGCTTCTCTTTCCTCTTTGTTCTTATTTCTCTTTCTCTTTTTCTTTTTCTTCTTCTTCCTCTTTTTTTTTTGAATTACATGGTCACGACAAGAGCTAGTCTTCATCATTTGAGTGGGGTAGATATGGGGGCCTAAGTGATTTATTCAAGAATTGCCAAGTCTGCAAGTATCCTTTGAGGTTCAGTGGACTTATAGAGTGGTTCTAGAAAGAAATGGATGATTGCAACATGTAAAACGGCTATCATTCATGTCTTCAAGGAGGGAAGAGCAAAATGAAGGGAGAAGAGCAGCTCGCATCATCAATTGAGTCATGGCGTAGCTGTCTATGGAATTAGGATCAAAATAGAGGGCTGGGAGGCCACGTTCTTGCAGAGTGGGATCTTGCCTAAGTAGTATTTTAAGTAGTCTTAAGGTAATTACATGTAGTGATGAAAGTAGGGTCGGGGCAAGAGGAGAATTCATTTACAAAACGGACTATAGAGGCATCCAAATCTTCGGGTGTGAAAATAAGAGCCTCTTCAGGATTAGTACAATTTGCATTAAAGATTATAGGGAAGTCGTATTGCCCATGGACATTGGGGTCAAAATCCACTCCTACTCTTCGAGGGTACAACATGAATGTTGGGTTGTTCTGCTCGAAGGGCAAGGTGTTACAAAAAGCTAGTCAAGTGTTCATATTCACATTGCAGATGCACCTTCTCCATGTGGGTTGGCACTCATAGCCAGGCACAGATCTAGGCACTTCAAAAACTTCCTTGTGCCAAAAATCAGCATCTTCTGTGCCCCATACGGTGGGGTTCTACTCTCTTTTAGCCAGCCATTTCTCCCTGAGCCTTCCTCCGATGTTAATCACTTCTTCCACCACTCTGATTGGAAGAATCTTGCGCAAGTTGGCAGGGAATTGGAAATTACGATCGAAGGGGTTTCTGGTAGTCTCCTGTTATTCCCAGATTATCAGGTCAGTGTGGAAGCTTGTTGGGAAGTCATCCTGACTTGGTGGGATGGATGCGGATTGCTCTATAGCCGGTTTAGCACTTAGTCTCCTCCGTGCTTCCTCCACCATTTGCTTCCTCTTTTCTTTAATTGTAGCTTTTCTTTCTACGGAGGCATCTGCTTGTTGTTTGCTTGTCTTCTGACTATGGAGGGGAAGGAGGTTGTGGGATTAATTCTTCTTCTTGAGGTCCCAACTCAAAGCTCGGTGTCTAGTCCCTTCTCCTTACTAGTCTCCCTGGGTTACTTCCTCTACAAACCATATTGCATTTATTTCTTGTGGTGGCAAGCCTGCTTACAATAGATATCTTCATTGCTCTTCAAGGGTTAGGCTGACTCCCATGGGTTGCTGTGACATCTCTAGGCCTACTCGTAGGGCCCTGCATGCAATGCCTAGCCTTTTCTTTATGGTGTCCACACCCACTCCTTCCTCTCTCTAAGTGACGATCAAGAAGGTTCCCCAAAACTTCAAAGTCATTAATCTAGAGGAGGATAGAGGTCTAAACTTTGTATATTCTAGGTCAATTTCCTCTTTCACTGCGTGAGTGTGCTTGGGATTCATTGGATACGATTGCTGTTTGACTGGCATTGCATCGGGTGATGTCATGGGTGTGTTGTGAGTCACTACACTCGGATCTACCCCTTTTAGCTCATTGAGGGACCAAGAAAGCACGTCTATATACTCTCGCAAGAGAGCAATGAGACTTGCTTCCTCTTCCTTAGTCAAGTCCTTGGCTATAAAGATAGTTCGGGGTGTCTCCCCTTCCTTGGCTAAATTGACCTCCTTAACCTTGGCGTGTCCTTTTATTGGTTTGTTGGCTTACCCCTGGCATTTGGCTCCCAATAAGATCACCACCCTATTGCCTTTCTTGAACTTCATGAATCTCTTTGGTAGTTCTTGCAGCTTTCCTTGCTCATCGGTGTGTGGCTCCTTGGGCTACTTTCTCCTTTTCTCCTTCAGTCATCAGCGCCTTAGGTGAACGAGTAGGTCCCAATTGGTGTGTCTAGTCTTAGGAGGTTGAGATATTTCTAGGATTACTATCTGAGCTTACTTTTGACTCAAAATCGAACTCTTCATCTTTGCTAGAAGAAGGAGTCTTTCCTGGAGGTCGCAGCTCAGAGGGTAAATCCATCGTGAATAATGGTGCGACACTTGGTTGGACTAGGCTTGCTTGCTTGTAATCTATCACTCCTATGTGCTCCAACCATGTGCGGTCATAATCCATGCACATGACTCCTTTCTCGATCCTAAAAACATTTCTTTTATTTGGTTTGGAGTCTACTCGTATATGTTCTATGACTCGTCCCTCAGTGTCGTATTCTACTGTATCCATCTCTCCTTCGCTTTGGTCACTAGAAAAAAGAATAATAGTCCTCATATTCATCGTTAGAGATATCTTCATCCAACTACTCGTCATCTCCTAAGTCTTGATACGACTCCTCTTTTTTGTTGGTCACTAAGGTCCAATTGTACATCAAGTTTAAGTCGTGCACTTTGGTCCATTGCCACTTAGGTTTGTCCAAGAGATCTTGGAAAGGTTTAAGGTTAGCAGTTGAGTTGCCTGCTAGCTTGTTTGTTAGATGCTCTAAGGTCTCAAGGAGTTTTTAATTGTTGCTGGGGATATGGAATTTGATAGGGTTTGGTCGTTCATTTGAGCTTTTAGCCATTATGTAGACTGGCACTAAAGGTTTGTCTCTGGGTTTATCGATTGCCTTAACAGCCTGCTCATATTCGTCATGGTCCAAGAATGACAGATTGATAGTGGCTAGCATGTGCATCCAATCTTGCTCATCTTCTAGACAAGGGATATACTTAGTCAATGGCCCGTAAGATTTTCTAATCTGGGCATCAACCTCTAGCATGGATGAGATGGCATCTAGGTCGATTGGTGTTGTCTTCCAAGTGTCCATCTCTACCCTCACTACTTCTATTCTATTGCCTAAGAAGACTAGACCATTACCCTAGTCCTCTATGACCTATGCATTGTGCATCTAGGGCCGGCCTAATAGGATGTCATAGTCCACCCCCTTCATGACTATAAAGTCAATGGAGAATTGGACTCTTGCGATCTTCAAGGGCTAGTTCTTTAGCACTCTGAATGGCCTTATCTTCATTCCTTAGCTAGCCTGGCATTAAACCTAGCATTCTCAGCAAAGCAGCTCACCCCAAGCCTGGAATACTGCATGGCTAAGCACACTAACGCTTGCCCCCATGTCTACAATTCTCTTTCTTGTGGTATCTCCGAGAGCTAAGATTGGTAAGACAGCATGCATTTTCGTGCCTTCCTAGAAAGCATTGATGTGTAAGGATTTGGGCATTGAGTGCAGTGTCAAACTTGGTATTTGCATCTTTGCATCATGTTCGTGCAAGTTAGTGATAGTGCTCCATCGAACCTTCAACCCACTGTTTTAGCACTTGCCACAGTATCGGATGCTGCCTAAGCAAGTCTCCTAGGCTTAGCATCATTGGGGTGGTCACTAGTGTGGTGAGGAGGCTACAAGCTGCTTGCTTTTCTCCAAATCTTGCATTTCCAAGCCAATGGCCTTGATTGATTTGCTAGTCCATAGCATTGGAGCTCTATCTATGTGGCATTGCTTGTGGTGCAGTCGCATC
This sequence comes from Lygodium microphyllum, assembly GCF_053477565.2. NCBI lineage: Eukaryota > Viridiplantae > Streptophyta > Polypodiopsida > Schizaeales > Lygodiaceae > Lygodium > Lygodium microphyllum. The sequence continues at coordinate 41,786,546 of NC_141162.1, forward strand.
TCTCAATTTTGGTCATGTGGTGAGATTAGTGTGCTTATGCTTCAGAAATCATCAATCTCATCTTCCAATATGGGCTCAACATCTTTTAGGTGTTCTTGGGCCTCTTTCACTCACTCATTCACTTTTGCGATGGCTTCAAGTTGGCGCTTTAGGTTGGGGTATTCCCCTACCTTCACACTTACCTTCTCAGCCATCTTAAGAGCCGACGTTTCTATCTCTGTGTCTAACATCTTTTTTCCAATAGGCAGCATTGTGGCACTCTCCATTTTTCACGTGACCTTTGTGTCTGATTTTTTTTTCATTCACCTGTGACTCCTTTTTCCGATTGAGGTTGCAACTAAGTTGCTAGGCCCTGGCCGGTCTGCTTCATTTTTGCGTGGATCATGACATGCAATGGGATGGGTGTGGCCTCTCCATCAAGTGTCTCGACACCAAACAACCCCAATGGGACTGATGGCATGATTGCCAGACTAGAGGATGGTTTCTATCGAGCAATTGGCAAAGAGATGAGTGATTCCACACTCTGCGCATTTAAGATCTACCTTGTCACGATTGACTTGCTCCCTCTCGAGATAGCGCAAGGAGATATGACCTGGGTGACTGCAAGTCCGGCTTTTGGTTCTACCCTCCTATGCCTCTATCTCTACCTCTACCTAACGCCATCATCGGTATTGGTCTGTAATCCATAAGGATTGGATTACACTCTTTGTCATACGAGACATAAGGGTTCACGTAAGGTTCTTTGTCGTTTGACTCCTCCATATAGTGGAATGGAGTGTCATTTAGTGGATGGGTTACGCAGGGTCCAGGTATTCCTGTGGGGTTTATCTCCATCCTAGGAATGGCTAGTTTAGCGTTGTTGGGTGCCGGGAGACCCAATGGGGCTCCCCTTTCGAAGAAGGTTGGCGGCCTATTCGCTAGGTAAGGTTGATTTGTAAGATTGTGAATACGAAAGTCTCCTTGCAGTCTACAATGCATGGCATTGTGCCCGAACCTACAGAAATTTGCACAAGGTCAGGACCTAGGGTCCTAACACTCAGTTGGCAAGTGGTTCCCGTCACAATACACATATTGACCGTGTGGGCGTGTCAGTCATCTCATCATCTCTTGTAGTTTGGCTAGCTCCATCTTCATTTCCACTAGCTCCTAACTTGGGTCAGCACTCTTTCCTTTGTCCTGAGTACTTGGGCCTGATGACATCGAAGTTCTCTCAGAGTTTCTAGGGTTAGGCTCTTCTCGACTTGAGCTCTTGGAGCCTCTCTCCTTAAGCTGGTCATCCACTTTGATGGCCTCTTCAAAGACCCTAGCTAGCGCGTCTCGTTGTGAGCTTGAATTGCCTAGAGTTCCTCACTTTGTATCCCATTGATGAAGGAGACCGCTTTCTCCATGGGTCACTCATTCATAGAGATTGTCTTAAAGAGACTCCTCACATGGGTCACATAATCCCTAATGTCTTCCTTATCTCTATGTTTTACGTTCATAAGTCATACGATCACGTTGTTTGAGTACCCAGCCTCTAAGAATCTCTTAATAATGAATAGATTCTTGAGGTTATTGATGTCATTGCACTTTGTGGCATCTAGCATGGTGTACAAAGTCATTAGCTTATCACCTAAGCATAAGATGAAAGCTTGTGATCGTTGAGTGAGATCGGTGAGGCCGTTGGCTTCATAGACCTGCTCAAATTGTTCTACAAAGTTGTAGGGATCATTTTCTAGCTGGTATTTATCTAGCTGCTTCATGATTATAAGGATTTTAGATTGGCTCTTGGAGCCCTAGTTGACGCCTAATCCTGCAAGCAATGAGGTTGCCATTGTAGTGGCGCTTCGCTCAACGGAAGTGTTGTCTAACAGCCGCTTCACCAGAAGCTCACTCAATGTAAGATCTCCTTCCAGTGTTCTTTCCCTCTCTGCATCAAAACCAGTCCTGTTTCTGCTTGCTAGGGCTAGCACTCACTGAATCCTACGCACTTCTATGCTCTACCGCAAGTTCCTGGCTGGCTACTCCTGATTGTAGTTCACTATGCCCTACAAAGCTTCTTGTGCTAGTCTCCTCTCCTTTTCAAGGTCTGCTATGATATCCTCGGACATCCTACCATGGTGGTCTATCTGGGTTCGTGGATCGTAATTGTGGTGAATAGCCATTGGATTTCTATCGGGAAACTGCCTAGGTCAAGCTCTCCTTTTCAAGGTCTGCTATGATATCCTCGGACATCCTACCATGGTGGTCTATCCGGGTTCGTGGATCGTAATTGGTGACTAGCCACTGGATTTCTGTCGGGAAACTGCCTAGGTCAAGCTCTTCATCCTGTCCGTGGTTAGTACTTATCTCTACCACATCAGTGGTTTGTCCCGTTTGTGGTTAGTACTTGTCTCTGCCATATCAGTGGTCTTTCTCTCCACCAGGTTGTCGATGAGATTGATTAGATCGGGTAGATCCACTCCTCCAATGGTGCCTACATTTGGCTTCTCTGTTGCGTCTTTCGCTTGGTCCTACGCTTGGGGTTTCGATCATGCGACTATGTTTTAGGGTCTTCTCCTACTCGTGGGTTCATTCTAGGGTTACGTCTGAGTGCGACATAAATCCTTTCGATGCTGTTCCCCCCCCCCCCCCCCCTTTTTTTTCTTGATCTATGCCCTGTTTGGACCTGTTTTACAGCAACAACCCTAAAGAATTCTGCTTGGATTTCTCGATTGTACCTACTCTAAATGCAACAAAAATCAAAAGTAAAGTACTAAAATGAATTTTCCTACTTGCCTAATATCAAAAACACAAAATACTTGCTTTGAAGATTAAACTACCAAATCTCCTATCTACAAAGAGCACCGGTGAACCCTACTTCGATGCTCGATTTGAAGCACGCTAGTGCTCAAGCTTGAATGTGTAGGTCCCGACAACGAAACCAAAATGTAATGGGAGCTCACACTCAACTGCCAAGACCCATAAACCGCTTATTCCTTCAAGCATTTCAAGCGAGCACCTATGGCTATCTCTCACCTAGTTGACATGCCTTCGATCCTACCAGGGTGTAGTGAGATTACCTCGATGCCCGAATGAGTTGCCTCCTCCCTCGAGCACATCGATAGCTCCACGATTTGTGATGCAAGCTCAAGCATCCTCAAGCCTCCACCTCCAAGATCCATTCTCCATAGCCTCGCACAAGACAAGAGAAGAGAACAAAAGAGAAGAATAAGAGAGGAGAAGATGGAGATCTTCACCTCTAAGATCCCTCACCCTCACACACTCACTCCCTCACGCTCCCTATCTCAAGCAAAAATAAGCAAGAAAGGAGAAGAGAAAAAGAGAAGGGAAGATGAATCCTCCTTTGTCACACACCAAAGAATGAGCTTCTCTATTTACTTTTTGGCTTTCATACATAACCCTAAATCCCTTTTGGGTGGTCATCCCTTTTTTACACGATCGGCCATTGTGGCAAGGTCCTCTTTTTCATCTCTTTCTATTTGCCTTATCTCTTTACCTATGCCCGCCTACCTTTTATAATTTGCACAGGAGGGAGCCTGGCGCTCTTTTATAAAATTTCAAGGGGGCCTTGCATTTAAACGTGTGCTGAGCATGTACCTTCTTCCTTTTGCACTTGCCTTGGATTTCTGGGGGTTATTCTTACACTTCTTCACCATTTCTTCCATTATGTCTGCATTTTTAGATTTTTCTTGTATTTCATCATGCCTTCTTTTTCTTTGCCTTGCGTTGGGGTTAACACACGGATTGCCCTAGCTTGTATTTCAATAAACAAGTGTTGTCACCAAGTTGGTTGCAAAGGATGGTAAACTTGAAAATGTAAGAAGAATTTGAGGAAGTGTTTCTTAGAGCAACATTTTATATGCGTGTGTGTGTGTGTGTGTGTGTGTGTGTGTGTGTGTGTGTGTAGAGAGAGAGAGAGGGAGAGAGAGAGAGAAGGCTAAGTGGGACTTGGTTATCCACTACATTATCACCCAATGAGACTTGTTGCATAGATTTAGTAACAAATTGGGATAATTGAGCTAAATTTCCACCATAATGCATAGGGTCCCTTCACTTGTTAATGGTTTCTTTTCTTATCTTCAAACATCGTGCCTTTCATTCTCATGATGTTGATCTTGCTCATTTGCCATATGATGGAAGTGCATATGACTTTGGGTGTAGGTACATTAATCCTTCATTAATTCATAATTGAATGACACAAGGACTACAAGCAAGAAAGTTTATGACCATGCTATAAACGATGTGCTTAATGACTTCTATCCACCATATTTTGAGAGAAGTAAAGTGTGTGCCTTCCCCTCATTTGCAAGGAACCTCTTCCACATGCAATGGACTCTAAAAAGTGGTTTAACAATACATAATTTAGAAATGTGCTCCCAATAGAAGTAATCAAGTCTAGAAAATGGTGTGAGATACCTTTGTTTCCTAACCATTATCACATAGATCTTGGACCTTGTCAATTGTCAACAATAATTTCTCTCTCTCTCTCTCTCTCTCTCTCTCTCTCTCTCTCTCTCTCTCTAAAACTATATGCCTAGAGCATGACTCATATAATGAATTCTTCACTTGGTCTATTCAAGGTAGTCATTCTCATATAGCTATTAATAATTATGGCATGTGTGTAAAAAAATCCACAACATTAAGAAATAAGGCATTACTTACGTTTCACTCTTTGTCCCAACATTTAAAGATTGTGATATCTTGACTTTTATTTTAAATCTCCCCGACTTCTCCCATAATGGACTTGAAGAACTCTAAAATCATTAAATAGAGAAAATCTTAAGCAAAAAGACCTGAGGATCATAACCCGCTATTTTCCCAAATTGAAAAGGACTATAGCCACTCGTCACAGAAGTTATAGCTGCGTGAATGAGAGTTATGAGCCATATTAGTCATTAATCTCGGTGTCTATAGTGTGGATGGTCCAAAAAATACTAGATTTTTGGACAAAACTAGCATATTTTATATATTTTGGATATTCTTTATTGTAAATATCCCAAAAAGCTATGGAAACTTCTAGAACATGGTGTCATGTAAAAAACAAGTGACTTTTTCAGCTAGTTTTGGAGATTTAATACAAAAAGAAGGATTGGTAAAATCATGCACTTGTGATCACTGTTTATAGGTAGCAAACAACACTCCGAACGGGGAGAAGAAGAAGGAGCGATCTGGAAGATTTTTGAGCAAGTGTCCTAAAGTTTTACCCCCCTTTGGTCTGAGCATTAGATTGCATCTTGAAAGCTTCAAATTGATAATTTTTCCAAGATCCCCTCCATAAAGAGCTCTTCTTCTTAGCCACAACCCTTCTCTAATTTAGCTATAAGTAAGAGGCTTGGGGAGCCATTGAGAGCAGTCCAGAGCAAGAGGGGAGAGGCCCTTCTTAGGAGTATAAAACAAGAAGGAGTGAGGCAAGAAAAGCGTGAGCATGGGAATTCCTTGTCAAGAAGACAAAGGAGGATACTTCGCGAGCTCTCGAATTCAATTCCTCCATCCCTTCTATCCTATTCCCCTAGGTGGAATCGTTGCTTGTCTCTTCCGCGAATCTTGTCTTCAGTGTCATGAGCCAAGGAAATTGCATCTTCAAGGGTTGTTGGCTTAAACATATTGACTTCAACATAGTAATGTCCAAGTAGGCCATACATAAACTTGCGTTTGTGAGTTGCTTCAGGTACATCTTCAAGCATGCGTAGTTGCAGTAGGGCATTCCAAAAACATTCAGTGTATTGGGAAATAGGTTCGCAATCTCTTTACTATAGAAGATCCCATTGCTTTATGGTTTTTTCATGGAATTGAGGAGGAAGGAAATTCTGCAAAAACTTCTTTTGGAAACTCTCCCAGGTAGTGGGACAATCAATGCTCTTGCGAACCACAATCCACCATAAAGATGCTCGATCAACTAAATGGTTAGTGACACATTTAATTTTGTCTTTCTTAGCATATGTCTCTTCATGGAAGTAATCATCAAACTAATTGATAAATGCAAGTACAATCTTTCCATCTCGTGATCCATTGAAAGTACGAAATTTGAAGTTTCTTTTACTTATGTTTGTTCTTTGCAGATGGATTGGGCTTCAAGTGTCGCATCGATGGTACGTCGTATAAGATCTTCGGGTTGCGGTCCATCTTGGTCGGTGGTAGATCGTTGCATATTGGCCAATTGAACTTGCAAAGCTTGTCGGGCTCTTCGTTCTTCATCAAGCTGTATCATAATCAAATCCAACTTTTATTCCGTCGTTGGTTTGGGTAAATCACATTCAGCCATAAAATCGTCCATGTTTTGTTCTGTCATCCTGTAAAATCCAAAAGACCTCACACTCTTGAAATCAGATTAGCGGGATGAGCGTAGCTCAAAGGCGGGTATACAAGGCTTGTAAATTTTGTTTGGCTTTTATGGTCTTTCTCTTTTGTGTTTGTGGTATTCCTTGTCTTCATAGAAACTGCGTATGAACTGCGTATGACCTTCTGCGTTTGCTGAAACTGGTTCAGCAAGTCTACAGGTGTGAACAGAGTCTACCAAAGAGCAATACCGTGATTCTGTGCTTCTGCGTATAAACTACCTTTATGGGAGTGGTTGGATAAGTCAGTAGTGACCTCTGTGACTTAAGTAACTTGCAGGAGTAAGGAGGCTTAGTGGACTTGGGTGATTAAGCTTCTTTAAAGCTTAATTGACTTAAGCTTTAGGAGAAAAACTGATCTGGCGAGGTTTTCCATTTTTTGGAGGGGGACCATTTTTTGCGCCGCCGATTCAGGCGTCAAGATGCCGTGATACCAATTTGTCAAATTTGGGGCTTTAAGCTTTCTTATTAAGCTTATTACTAAGCTTACTAAGCTTTTAAAGCTTTGAAGGTTTTAAGCTATGGAGTCTTATCTGTTGTTTGAAGACGACTTGATGTAGGAGTTATCCACGTGGTCCTCCGTCTCCACATGCTAGTCCTTCACGATCAGAGAATGCAGAAGGGGGTTCTTGATCTCCAGAAACACACCGGTATCGATCGTTCGCGATGAAACTGATTGTAGAGCTCGATCATTCCAGGAGCTCCGCCTTTGTGTAAGATGGTAAGCGATTGGAAGCTCTTGATCTCAGCTTCGCTCTGATACCACTGGTGCACAGATCCGATGTCGTAAGCACGCGTAGTGAGCGTCAGAAGGTCCCCAAGAACAAAAGAACTCTACTTTTTGCACACAAATCAATGTAGAAAGCTTGCACGACATGAACAAGAGACCAATTGGGTGCAATCTCCCCCATGCCTTGTGTGAGCACTCCACAAAGCATGTATTTAATATATTAATCATCTTCAAGCTCAAATAATAGCCTAAATTACAAAATAGCACGCTTTAGCTTTTGAATTTGCTTTTGTGCCAATAGAGAATTAAAGCTAATGGGCACCCAAGAAGTTAGGCGTACCCAAATACAATGTCCAATACAAATATCTAAATCATGCGCCCATGTGCATACAAAAATAATAAATAAATATCAAGCGCCTTGATAAATAAGCGCGACAAAATATAGGCGCCATGCCTAAGACACGCGCCCATCAAAATATTGACGATAAATTTGAATACACACTATCCTCCAATGCTTTCCACTGCCACCGCTGCTATCTCTACACATCAACTGAAGCATTCACAATGGTTAGTAAAATAATACAATTAAACCAACAAAAGTGAATACCTAGCAGTCTTCGTCTACATAAATAAATTAGTTAGAAATCAATCCTAACCTTAATTTATCACGAGTGCGCACTCTAAACTCATAAATGTTTATTAATTAAATATGTATTTTGCGGAATCACCCGCTATGGAATCACCCATGTACACATAAAATTAACAAAACACCTGAAAAGGATAGGCGTCCCCATCGACTTCTCGCACAAAGAATCCACTTTGTGTATGAGCCCCGGTAATAAAATCTTACGGAATCCACCGTGGAATATGCCTCCTGGCATCAGTGCTAATATTATGTGAAGGAATGTGTTCTAAGGGTTAATTAAATAAGCTTTTTGTAAATACCAAACAAACTGTGTTAGTATTAATTAAAAAACCAAAACTACTCCTTTGAGGGAAGAGAGTGGGTGAATCCTCCATAGATTCATTCTACAATAGAATTGTCTTAATCAATCGAGAGGCTTCCCACAAAAACATTAGATTAAGAATATTCATATAGAGATAAATGTTTGATGGACTCAGCTCCGCCTCATTTTTTACTCTCTTTGAACCAAGTACAATACTAATTTACTTTGGTTCAAGATGTCTTATATAAGTAGCTATCCAAAATGAATGCTAGAGCCTTTGTTTAAGAGATCTTAGAAGTCTTTTGAGACCCCTTTTCAGATTGATCCTTGTGAGATGAGGCAAAGCTTTTCTTGCAAGGATAGACTCAAGAGATCTTAAGCCACAAAATACGGACGTTCATTGGGAGTTTCCAATGGAGGATCCTTAATACATCCTTTGATGGACTACCAAAATCATGCTATCAAGGGTTTGTTCAATAGACATGTTACACATGGTATTAGAGCAAAAGGCATTGTAGCTATAAACATAGAGAAATTGTTTGCAAATCTTGTAAAGGTTATGGTTAAGTTGTCAACTCTCTTGTGAAATCATTTGCCACTTATAATTCATGGTTTTTTATAGATTGATGAAGATTGGTAATGCTTCCTAATATTTTGGGCTATGTTCACTTCAACCATGCACTCATTGGATTTCAATTGGGGGATTGATTCATATTTATCTTAGATTCTACCCATCTCTACTGTGTCATGAAATGCATTGGATGCGGATGGCATATATTGCTCATCCAACATCGATCACCTCGCTTATATTCAAAAAATCCTGAAGCAAATCCAATGGATGAAAAATCTCAAAGTTGTTAGATTATTTATTTTTGAATAATCTAGATTCAACCCTCCTCTCCATGTAGGTGGGCAACACATTTAGCCAAACTGCTATATTTATAAGCAAGCAATTCAAATTATTGTGATTGCATGAGTCACTATCCTAAGCTACTCTTGCCACCTTAAGTAATGTAAAAAAGCTATTGAGACCTTGCTTCTCAATACCCAAATGCTAGATATTTTCCAAGCCTCCAATTTTTATAGAACTATTGATGTAGGTAATTTTCGGATAATTTTTGTAAAAGGATACTTATTATGATTCAACACCTCTTTGGCTATTGAGAATTCAAATAAATGATGTCTCTTTTTCCTCCAATTAGCATCTCTCTTTAAGTCTTGCATTGAATTGTGGAAGGGTTTATATGAAATCCTAATAACCTGTATTAAATTAGTTCACTATATTGTAATTCAAGGCATCATATTTATTGTTAACTGCCCAATGTGTAATAAAAGAAATTCCTCCTTAAACAAGTTAAGCCACCCGAGTATAATTGTAAGGGTAAAGACATCAAAATAAACATGAAGGTGTGGATTGAAACTAGGGAGGATTAATTCCTCATAGGTAGGACTAGTGTTCCTAATCAAGACGTGATAGCCAAGCTGAAATTGATAAGAGAAGCATAGCAATGTTGGAAACAACGATGCCAAGATAGCGGAATCTTGGCATTGGCCAGTACATGGGAACTATTAATAGTAAACGCGGAAGGCTATCCATATTAAGAGGTTTGAGCTTGGAGTTGTGTGTGAGGTTGTCAGATTGTGAGGAGGTGAGAAATCTAGTAAGGTGAAGCTCTTCTCCATCATCTTTCTCTCCTTCTTCTTCTTCTTCTCCATCTTCTTTTTTCATCATTGGTATACTTGGTTGTGGATGCAAAGGAGTGAGCACTTGTTCTTGTTGCTTGGATCATGGAACCATATTCAAGCTTTTGAACTACATAGTGCAAAGGTAGGATAAGCGAGTTCACTACATCTTGAAGCTAATCTTATGTTCTTGCTTTCTTGGGTTGGACAAAAGGATGTAGAGTGAGGAGTGTGTTGAGAGAGGGACTAAGGGAAAGTGAATCTCTACATCTCTTTTTGCTTTTCTTCATATTCTTTCCATCCATAGTAAGAGGTTTGAGTTTGGAGTTGTGTGTGAGATTGTGAGATTATGAGGGGGTTAGGGATTCAGTGAGGTAAAGCTGTTCTCCATCTTCTTTCTCTCATTCTTCAGGGGATTGATTCATATTTACCTTATATTCGAACCATCTCTACTATGTCATGAAATGCATTGGATATGCGATGGCATATATTGCTCTCGGGGAGGCTAGCCACAAATATACATATGTATCACATGGGTTCAACATAAGGGATTTTTAAAATACCTTTTTTATACATTCTTTACATACATAAAGGTCCCATATAAAGGGGTTACTTATATATTGAATAGAAAAGGCCTAAGTTTTATTAAGGAAAAATGGGACTTGAGCACACGTGATAAAGAGGGTATACATATAGTGAACTATTCAAGATATTGCTCATCCAACATCTATCACCTTGCTTATATTAAAAAAAACCTAAAGCAAATCCAATGGATGGAAAATCTAAAAGTTGTTAAATTGTTTATTTTTGAATAATCTAGATTCAACCCTACTCTCCACATAGGTGGGCAACACATTTGGCAAAAACTGCTATATTTATGAGCAAGTGATTCAAATTATTGTGATTGCATGAGTCACTATCCTAAGCTACTCTTGCCACCACAACTAATGTAAAAAAGGCTATTCACACCTTGCTTATCAATATCCAAATGGTAGATATTTGCTAAGTCTCTAATTTTTATAGAACTATTGATGTAGGTAATTTTCATGGATAATTTTTGTAAAATGATACTTATCATGATTTAATGCCTCTTTGGCTATTAAGAATTTGAATAAAAGATGTCTCATTTTCTTCCACTTATGCAAATAATTACCATCTCTCTTTAAGTCTTACATTGAATCGTGGAAGGGTTTATATGAAATCCTAATAACTTGTATTAAACTAGTTCCCTGTATTGTAATTCAAGGCATCATATTTATTGTTAACTGCCCAACGTGTAATAAAAGAAATTCCTCCTTAAACAAGTTAAGCCACCCGAGTATGATATAAGGGTAAAGATATCAAATGAACATCGAGGTGTGGATTGAACCTAGGGAGAATTAATCCCTCATAGGTAGGACTAGTGTTCCCGATCAAGCTATGATAGCCAAGTTGAAATTGATAAGAGAAGCATAGCTATGCTAGAAACAATGGTGCCAAGATAGCATAATCTTGGAATTGGCCAATACATGGGAACTATTAATAGTAAACGTGGAAGGCTATCCATAGTAAGAGGTTTGAGTTTGGAGTTGTGTGTGAGGTTGTGAGATTGTGAGGAAGTGAGAAATCCAGTGAGGTGAAGCTCTTCTCCATCATCTTTTTCTCCTTCTTCTTCTCCGTCTTCTTTTTTCATCATTGGTGTACTTGGTGATGGATGCAAAGGAGTGAGCATTTGTTCTTGTTGCTTGGGCCATGGAACCATCTTTGAGCTTTCAAGCTTTTGAACTACATTGTGAGAAAGTAGGATAAGTGAGTTCACTACATCTTGAAACTAATCTTATATTCTTGCTTTATTGGGTTGGACAAAAGGATGCAAAGTGAGGGGTGTGGTGAGCGAGGGACTAATGGAAAGTGAAACTCTACATCTTCTTTTTGCTTTTCTTCATCTTCTTTCCATCCATGGTAGGAGAGTTTGGAGTTGTGTGTGAGGTTGTGAGATTACGAGGGGGCGAGGGATTCAGTGAGATAAAGCTGTTCTCCATCTTTTGTCTCTCATTCTTCTTCTCTATCTTCTTCATTCATTGTTGGCGTATTTGATGGTGAATGCAAAGAAGCAATGATATCAAATGATGGAACAAATTTTGATCCTTCAAGCTATTGGACTATAATGCAAGAAGTTAAGTCGGTGAGTTCATTACACCTCAAAGCTAGTCTTGTATTCTTGCTTTTTTTGGATTGGAGAAAAGGATACATGGTTAGTTAGGTTGGAGAGAAGGATACATGGTTAGTTAGAGTGGAGCATCGAGAAGACAAGGTGAGATATTGTTGCCAAAGGTAGTTGTAGCTTCTAAAAGAATAGGTGCCAACTCAATGTCTTGATTGTTGTGCATTTAGCCCAACATGAACAAATGAAGGAAACTATATGCAAAAGATATTTCCCACCTTCTTACCACACCTTGAAGATGAATGAGTCCTTTGTCCTTCACTAGCTAGGAATGGGATTGGAAGCTTAATAATATTGGTTTATAACATTGAAGAATAGATACCACTCAATAAGTAGCCAAGTTTTGCCAAGGTAGACCCTCTGTTGGATACTTAGTTGGAGACTATGCAACCCTCGGATCTTCAAGATGCCTTAATGCAAGCAAAATATATTTATCTAGGTATCCACTCTAAATTAAGGAGTGGAAGATATTGGTGGTAGGGTCCTCTAAACAAAGGACTAGACATTTTCATCAAGAGAACCCAAGTCTTAGAGCAAATAGGTGCAAGAAAGAGGGTTCGTGTTGATGCAAATAGAATCTTGTCCTAACAAATCAAAGCAATGATACCCAAATGTGTTGCCATTGCAACAAACTAGGATTCTTCAAAAGACAATGTCCTAAGCTAGACCAACCTCTTCATCAAGGAGAGTTTCGTGGACAAAATGGAGGAGCAATAGTAAAAGGAAAAATAAAGGCTAATGTAGTTAGCCACAGGGTGGAAGAAGAAGAAGAAGAAGAAGAAGAGAAAGAGACCCATAATGGAAGATGGAATGGAAAGAGAGATAGTTCATATTACCCTCAATAAGAAGGGACCGAATCACCTATTCTTGATGATTCAAACACCTACAAGCCATTAAGGTAAACCCTTCAAGATATCGATATCTTTTGGAAGTACTTCCCCAAAGTGTATAAAGAAATTAGACTTAGAGAATGCATTAGCATCCAAGCTTCTAATGGAACTAGCTAACGGAAAATTGTTGTATCCTTACAACAAACTATGAAAGTGGAATTTGGTTTAGGTAATGAGCCCACTACCACAAGGTTTTGTGTCACAAACTTGGGAACCTACGAGTGCTTATTGGAAATCGACTTTGGTCGATACCCAATGATAGACACATCCATTGTGAAAAAGGACAAGTCTAATTTTGAAACTTAAAAGGAAATATTGTGACTTCATAGGGGTGAAGTTGATAAACCAAAAATCTAGTTAGCCAAGGCTTTATGCATCACACAAGGCTTAAGGAAAGGATTGCTTCTATATTTCACTATGCTTAACAAAACCAGTCAAGACAAAGGGTTACAAGAGGGACCCTTTTGAATGAAGGAGTTTGCAAATATCTTCCTTGAAGAGCTTGTCAGGGCTTGAATTACCACCTTAGGACCTTAGCCTTTATGCTAATGTATGATATAAAATAGGCCATAAACTTCAATAGAAAGGTGATTACTTTAATATAACTAATTGTGATACATGTCTTTTGGATTCTTTGATAAGAAATATATTTATGGTTATTCATGATGTAACTTGAAATCCTGTAACATTTTCTTGAAGATTAAATTCTAATTTCTATTACTTTCCTAATTAGACTAAAATATAAATATTTCTATGTATTTAGGTTATATCTTTGTGTTGGTTATTGTCCTAGTTCACAATGATTGATAGAATAGGCTAATACACTTTGGCAATCCTGCATGGCTTATTGTGCAATATGCTCATGATTTAGGCATCGGGCTTGGAAGAAATAAAATTTAGGAGTAGCTTGTAAAAATATAGGATTGTAATGGTAATTGCGATGCCTAGAATACCTTTATGAGGCACCATTTATGGTTAGAAGATACCCTCGTCATGGGAATTGGATTGTCACAAGGGCTCAAGCATGACAATCTAGACTCAACATTTCTTGCAAGGTGAAAAGTTGAAGATTAGGCTAAAGGAAGGGAACTAGAGGGTGACATAGAAAAGGAGGATATGCCATCCACAAGTGCATCAAGAGAGGATGCTGATGTTGAACTCACAATTGATGTTCAAACCCCTCCCATTGAGTTTAGGAGAAGAATTCAAGAATTCCTTGTAGTAGGTGCTATCCTATTTGGCCCTCTCGCTCAAAGATAGTTGGCCTTTAATCCACTAGGCATTGGAACTAGAAAAATAAAAATATGGTCTTAAACACCACCTCAAAATCCCAAAATGGGGCATCCAAATTTTTAGGAGGTAAGAAGAAGGATCTTGATTACCATGTTTCTTAGTTTGAGTTAAGATGGATAGCCAATGGATTTGGCCAAGTGTATGTGATCAGGGTAAGAAGTAACAATTTGCATCCATACTTTAGGATAAGGCAATGGATTGGTTTAGTGGCTTGGGTGGTTTTCCAATCTATGATGCACTCAAGAATGATTTCTTAGGAAACTTTAGGAAGGACATAACAATAAGGGATATCTTGAGAAAGATCAAGAAATGGATCAAAATAAAGTGTTGGTGGAGGATTATGCATGACAACTTAAGGATTTGGTAAACCACCTTCTATGTAGATATAACATCTCAGGAAATACAAATTTATTATTTCATAAAGGGCTTGAAGAGTAAGATAAGGAGACCTATAACAAATGTAGAATTGTAGCCTAATGATAACATTGGATACTTTGGTTAGGGCTACTAAAGAGTGATAAGAAGACTTGGCATTGGCTATTCTAAGAGCAAGAAAGATGAAGACTCTTTAGGTTCAAAGGGAGACTCTAAGTCAAATAGTGATAGTGAGAATGAAGAAAGTGGTTAGAATTAGAGTTAGGAGATGAGTTAAGTGACTTGAATAATGAAAGTAGTAAGAGGAAACATAAGAAAAAAAGAACAAAAGTTCAAGTGAAAATACTAGGAAGAAGTGGAAGGGTAAAGACATGAAGAAGTTTAAAGCTAGTAAGCTTGAGAAAAAGATTAAGCAAAAGCTTAAAGATTTTGGGATTGTTGGGTATACGAAGGATGAAAACGTTTTGTGAAATATGCCAAAGTGTTAGCTGTGAAATTAGGGGATGTTGTTGTGATCCTAATGTCTAGGGAACCTAATAAATACCCTTTATGCAACCTAGGGAGAGGTTATAATAACCAACTACATTGAATCAAATTACCCTAGACACAATACCATAAAGAACTTTTAGTGGGCCAACAAGGATTTTGGCAAGACAATCAGGGACACTTTTCAGGGACAATACTAACAAAATGCATAATCAAGAGCATTTCATTATTGTGGAGGTCAAAGACCCTGATCCTACCATATGTCAACATAGAATTAACTTAAAGAAGAATGGCAAACCAATCGGAACAAAGAAGTACATGATGAATCCTAATTATTCTAAGCAAGTGAAAGAGGAATCAATAAGTTATTGAGGGTTGGCTTTATCAAGATGGTCAATGAAGTGACACGACTATCTCCTATAGTGGTGGTACATAAGAAGAGTTGAAAAATAAGAGTATGTATTGCTTACAGGAATTTGCTAGCCATATCCTATCCAAAGAAGGAATGGCCATTGACCTAAGGAAAATATATGCTATCTAGAATGTGAAAGCTATAGCAAATATTTAGGAGGTTATAAGATTTGTAGGTTAGGTCAAGTGGCACAGTAGGTATTTGAGATATCTCTCTTGAATTTGCTCTCCCCTTACTAGTCTTACTAAGAAAGGCATGCAATTTTTTTGGTGGGAGGATCAAGAAAAGGCTTTTAGTGTGCTCACTAAGATGCTTGTGATAGCTCCTATTTTGCAACATCCAGCATGGACCATTCCACATATTTGTTGATGCTTTTGATGTGGCTATGGGAGTTATATTAATGCAATAAAAGTTGCCTCGAAGGTATTATGTAAGCAAGAGGTTGAGTTCACTAGAGAAAAAATATCCATTTACTAAAAGGGAAGCATTAGGGATGGTAGTCCCTTCAAAAATTTAGGCATTATCTACAAGGAAATCACGTTATCTTTCATGTTGATCATCAAGCTATGTTGTACCTTATTAATAAGTCCCAATCTAATTGGAAGATTGGCAAGACAAATGAGTACTATGGGAGTTTGACTATAAGGTCATTCATACTAAGGGAAAAAAGCATGCCATTACAAATTATTTGAGTAGGATTGAGAGTGATGATCTATCTTGAGGCTTGAATACCTGATTAGCTACTTGATGCAAAGTTGTTTGAAGTACATGTGATGGATCCTCACTCATATTATGATCAATTGCTTCAATTTTTATGTGGAAGGAGTTATGCTTGCACACTTATTCATTGATCAAAGGAGGAAATTGACTTTGAAGAGTAGGTCCTATCAAGTCATCTTGAACACTTTGTATAAGAGAAGAGTTGATAATATCTTAGGAGATGTGTTCTTGAGCATGAGCAAGAAGATATACCTCATGCAGCACATGATGATTTATCTAGAGGCCATTTTTAAGAGGGGTATAGGAAGGAAGGTCTTTCATGCTAAATCATGATGGATGACTATCCTAAAATATGCCCATCAGTATGCAAAGGAATGCTTGGAATGCCCAAAAGAGGGTCAACATTTGGATAGGCATAGGTGCATCTAGTGTTGCCAATGGAGCCATTTCAAAAGTGGGCATCGACTTCATCAAGCCTATCAAACTTACCACTCAAAGGACAAGTAATAGGTATATATTGGTGTGCATTGATTACTAGACTAAGTGGGTGGAAGCTCGGGCCTCTAGAAGGTAATGCAACAAGAAGTGTGGCAAAGTTTATGTACTCTAATATAATGACTAGGATTGGGTGTCCTATTGAATTGGTGAGTGTGATAGGGGTAAGCATTTATTGAACAAAGTCATTGTTGAATTAACCTCTAAACACATGATCTTGCATAAAAATTTAACATTATATCACCCATAAGAAAACAGTCAAGCAAAGAGTTATAATAGGATTTTACTCTAGATTTTGAAGAAAACTAAGAAAATAGGAAGGATTGGGACATAAAGCTTGAATCCTTAATGTAGCCATTTAGGATAACATTTAAAGTAGCTACAAGACTGATATCCTTCATGTTAGTTTATAGCCTTGAAGTAGTTGTTCCCATGAAATTTGTGGTGTGTAGCTTGATAATTGCTATGGAACATAAGTGAAATCCGAAGTTAATTTAGTACTATCTAGAGTAGTGAATGAAGTTTGAAGGAGATAGAGTCTTTGTAGCCTACATTTCAAGAGTGGCTTAATCTCATAAATAATCAGTAGGCATGTGAAGAAGAAAATGTTTGAAGTAGGAGATTGGGTCATGGTTTTTGCTTGGCCTATTCGGCCTAACATCTCCATACAAATTGTCAAGGCCATAACCATCAACCCCAAAAATGAAAAGTTGATTGCCAAATGAGAGTATGTCATTGAGCCTCTTATTGATTGATGGACCTAAAAACGGGCCGGCACTGGCTCATGCACTAGCCGGACCTCGTCACTATGCACAAGACAACCCCTCGGCCTCGCGGCCAGGAGCGTCTATCAAAATCTCTGCCTTCCTAAACATTGCGTTTGTAATACATTGTAGTCCAACTGATCCTAACCCAATATTACTCCTCAGAGGGAGTCCCTTTCACATAGCCAAAAGGCTCAAATCACATACACATGGGGTTCCTCCTACGGCTGAATGCCGTCAACCCTCTGCGACTCTCCTACACCTTGGGGATTGGCCCCTCGATGCGTCGCTCAACATTTAGACATTTCGCACAAACGTCGCTCAAGGTACCAAATAAACGTGTCCAGGAATGTACCATTGTCCTTACTTGATTTCCCCTTTAGGATCCCACGTCTACCCTACAGCATGGGTATCTCACTGCCTCTCAACGTGGGTCGTGTTCCAAAAACAATTGCAATGCATGTCCAGGAGCTGATCACCGATACTCTTAAATTCTTTTCATGCTCTATGCATTTGGTGGATGTCTAGTGCTCAAACATTTAGCCAAACCGTATTGTGCACAAGTGCAAAAACATTCTTTCAATGACTTTCAACTACCGTTCGTGCTTCGTTGCATGGGCCTAGCACCGAGGTGATCCTCGTGCTACTAAGCTCTTAATTTTAATTATCATCCGTCCTAAATGCTATGCATAGAAATCAGCAACTTTCCCATCATTTCACACGGCATTTAGACATATTTCAACTTCTCTACCCTTCCCCGTTTAAGTATTGCATCATTGGATAGGTTTATAGGGTATTTCACCATCATTTTATGTGAAAAAACTAGAAAAAGACACACTAGAACAGGAAGGCGGGGTTGAACTGAGGCAAATCCTCATGCTTCAGTCCCCACAAACATTCACAAACATTGCTCTTATTTATCCTTATTTTTCGGAACCCAAAATGTATTTTTCTCCTATTTTTTAGGGTTTTTCCACCATTTTCTTGTATTTTCCCTTATTTTTATGCATTATTTAATTGCTGAAAATTCAAAACAGGTTATGGGCTGTGGCCCTTAGTTCCTTCTTGCAGAAAAATGAAAGTTTAGTTGATGTTCCTATTTACCTCCCCCTTTTTATGCCAAAACCCTCATTTTCCCTTGGTTTTTCATGTTTTTCGTGTTTTAACATATTATTTTGAACCACAAAATGCATATTTTTCTGATTTTTTTATCATGACCAGCAAGGACCCATAGAAAACAGCAACATGAACAATTATTATCCCACATGAACAACATTTCATCAATCAAAACCCATAAAAGCTCAAATTTCCTTTGAAAATTTTAAATTGCCGCTTATTTGCGTGTTTCGGGTTTCATGTCCATGGCTGTAGATTTGGAAACCAGCAGCACTTCATGTCCAGCACAATCACCAATCACCATTTCCAGCCCTGGAGCAATCCAATCCATGCCGGACAAGCCTCCATCATTCTTTCTTCTTCCTTCTTCTCCCCACATGAACTTGCCTTTAGAAGAGAGAGAGGGAGGAGAGAGAAAGACTGAAATCAGAATTCTCCAAAGAGGGCATCATTGCGCGAGCGAAGGGCGGCGATAGAGTCTGCATCCAGAGGGGAATGAGTGGCAATGATCATTGGGGGGGGTTGTTTGCAGGCTGGGAGAGGCATCATCATCCATGAGGCGCATTTTTCGGGCGCAGGCTGTGTGCTCCTCTCCACGATTTCATCATCTCCCAATGCATGAAAAGTTTCATGCTACATTAAAATTTTGGGCTCCCAAGGGTCACTTGCCCATTTTGGCCAAATTTTGTCCACCTCTTCGCATCTTGACCGGTTTCTTGGCCATTTCCCCGTCCGGACTCGGAATCAAGCTCTGAAAAATCCTGGGCGTCCGGCTTAGCATCCCGCATTGGCCAGTAGCTCGTGTCAACCCGCACGACTGTCTGAAAAATTATGAAAAATCAACAAGTGTCGCTCGGGCGCCTTTAAAGCACTTTGGCGCTTAAAATCGTCCTAGATCAAGCCGCCGCCTTTGATAGTGAATATTTTTCCCTTGATATTCATAATTTTTAGCTATTTTTAAGCACTTCCCGTCACCTAAATTCCGCTCTCATTGATGAATGAGTAGATTGCAACATCCTTACTTATGATACATGGACTCAATTTGGACAATCTCAACTTGTGCCAATCGATGCAACAATCGGCCCTTACGAGGGTTCTCCATGTTCTCTCCTAGGAAAATGCAAAATCTTAATGACCTTAGAGATTGAAGGCTTTTCTATCATGTTTTATGTGCTTTCAAATCAAGAAGGTGTAGAGAAGAAAATCCTACCAGGAAGACCTTTTAGAAGTGCCATTGAATGCAAAGTGGACTATGAAGCACACCATATACAATTGACCCTACAAGGTGGTAAGATAATTACTACTTTCAACAAAAGCAACCTTGCAGGTTCTTGGGGGAAGGGCAATAAGCCTATCTCTAAGTAAAAAAGAAGAGCAATGACATTTTTGAAGAACTAATAATGGCACAAGAGCAAAAGCGATTCCCACTCAGTAGGAATTCTCTTGGTCCAAGCAAGGAAACCCAAGCTACTAAGAGGCCTAATGCAGCTTCTAATGTTGTCAGGAAAGACACCACCACACAAGAAATGACAATATATGCTCAAGGGTAATATGCAAGAAATTTATGGATTTAGTTGCCTAAACCATCCGCATCACCACCTTCACTATCATAGCTAAACTCCCACTTAAATTTAAAAAACAAAGGAGAAGACTGAAACATAGATCATGGTCAAGGACCAAAATCATTAAGGAGATTAAGCTAGCTAAGATATAAACCAAAAAGCCAAATAGTTGTGCTTTAGTATGGGTTACCACCCACAAACTGATGATAAAAAAGAATGAGTCAATTAGATCACATAGAACATACTAAGAGTATATTCTTGCAGAGAGCCTATATGATATATGCAATATCTACTCATAGTAGAATTTACGTACAATGTCTCTTATCATCAAAGCATTAACATCCCATTACATGCTTTCTATGGGCAAGACTACCTCACTCCCCTCTCAACTTTTTTGACCTCGCTTTAAAGATGGAAGATCCCAATAAGATGTTAGAAGAAATGGATGAGTAAGCTAAGGGTGTCTGCCCCTAATATTCAATGCATGAGAAGTACGGGAGGCATCCATATTCTTTCAGTCTATTTCCTCTATGAGTAAAGTACCCTCAACGTCCTAGAGTTTCAAGGCATCATTAGGCACATTACGTGGTTGTACAAAAAGAGTCCCACGACTCAAGAAGTGTCATAAGTAAGAACAAGGGAGGTAGGTTATCCTTGAATTCAATGCCTTGCAAAGTCAATTGGCTAAAAATTAAATGAAATTCATTCAAATGTTAGGACACACTAGTCCATTCCTTTGTGCAAAGGTCTATAACTTGTTTCAATCACTAGATGCAAGACTTTGCTTGTCATAAATATTGCATATCTTTTCCCATAATTTCTAGGCATTATTCTCAAATGTAACAACATTGGAGTAAACCTACAAGGGTGGATTTACATAGCTCATCCAACTCATCCCAATCATCTTGATCCATGCCTTTGGGATTTACACTTGGCTTTCAATGTCCTAACTTGCTTCTTTCAAACCGATACGTGCCATATCTACATATTCTAATAGGTAAAATTTATGCCATCAATCTTTTTAATATTGAAAATACAATTATAATTCAAAGAACTAGCCATAATGACAATATAGCAATGTAAAATCCAAGATTATGGATTTTTATAAATGACTACAAAAATGAGCCTCCAAAACTTAACCAAAATAAGGGCAAGACAAGATGAAATACCAAAGTATAGAGTTGTCTACCAACTGCAAGCAATAAACTGTCAAAGTACAATGTCTACTCTCCACGACAATGCTGAAAATTGTAATTATAGAAGTGATGTAATGAATATAGTAGTATGATCAAGACCATCATGGATAAAGAATTAGGAAAGACTGAGATCCCACAACCAAGAATATCTGAGTAACAACTGGAACATGTAAAAGCAACTAGTAGTGAATAGGTATATAACTGATACTTTAGTATGTTGTAAACTCAAGGGTGTCAATAAACCATGCATCCCATAAGCATATACATCACTAATAAACTGTTAATAGAGGTAAGTGCTGGTGTCCAAAGCATAGAGAATCAAATTAGTCCATAAGTGGACATAACTACATCCCATAGCATACAAGAGAGCATACACATGAACTAAGAGTTCCATTGTCTCAAAGAATCAAGCTTTGCCAAGTAAGTACAAGTGTCTCCCTATTAACCCCAATGCAAGATGGGAAAAAGAAGATTAAAAAATATGGAATAATGCGAAAAAAGATAGCTAGGCAAAGGAATAAAAGACAAAATTCCAAAAGTGTAAGGCTGCAACCGCAAAGGTCAAGTCGAAGGCAAAGGCGCATTTTATAATGAAAAGGTGTCACTGGAATTTTGTAAAAGAGCGCTAGGCTCTCTCTTGTGAGAATTGTAAAACATAGATAAGCATAGGTGAAGGGATAAGGTAACTAGAACGGAATAGGCAAAGAGGACCTTAGCAAGATTCATGGTCATGTAAAAAGGGGATGGGCACCTAAGGGATTAAGGGCTTGTATATAAACTCAAAAGTGAATGAGAAGCTCATTGTTTGGTGTGTGACTAAAGTGGTCTCTTCTTCTTCTCTTCTTCTCCCATTCTTGCTTTCTTGTGTGTGCTTGAGAGAGGGAGTGTGAGAGTGCGAGGGAGTGAGTGTGTGAGGGTGAGGGACCATGGTGGAGAAGCTCTCCATAATCTCCTCTCTTCCTCTTCCTCTTTTCTTCTCTTCTCTTGTCTCGCACACGACTATGGAGGATAGAGCTCAAAGGAGGAGGCTTGAGGTTACTTGAGCTTGCATCTCGACTTGTGGAGCTACTAGCTTGCTTGAGGGAGGATGCTACTCATTCGGGCATCAAGGTAATCTCACTACACCCATGTAGGATCAAAGGCATGTCAACTAGGTAAGAGGTACCATTTGTGCTTGTTTGAAACACTTGAAGCAATAAGCGGTCCGTGGGTTTGTAATGCTAGTGTTTCCTACTAAGAGCCACATTCTCCATGCCAGCAACTACAAACAACCTTATAAGAGAAACACTTTTGGCAATATTTTC
Organism: Lygodium microphyllum; assembly: GCF_053477565.2. Classification (NCBI taxonomy): domain Eukaryota; kingdom Viridiplantae; phylum Streptophyta; class Polypodiopsida; order Schizaeales; family Lygodiaceae; genus Lygodium; species Lygodium microphyllum. The sequence continues at coordinate 41,809,039 of NC_141162.1, forward strand.
AACCCTTTCCTTCCTTCATACACACATTTTCTTCGGATCTTATTACACCACCACTTTGTGAAATCAATATCATCATCATTTTCCAAAAACTTGACTCTTTGGGCATTGTAACTTGACAAGTAATTTGACATTAGAACACCTCCCGCAAAGCAAGGGAACCCTCCAAATCCCTTATAGGTGTATCTGATCTTAGAAATCACAATTGGGCGACTAGAAATGACCACTGACGGTCACGTCAGCTTTTAGCCCCTCTTAGAGCCATAAACTGACTTACAGACCCCAATTAGACCTTGATTGAGCTGAAAGACGTAGCACAGACCTTAGAGACTAGTGAGAGCAGCTAGCAATTGAGCCTAAATCTATATTTGGCCGAGAACATAAATGGGAGTGCGGAAGCTACATTTACCATTTTGCATTATACCCCACATTGTTTGACACCTAAAGTGAACTTAAAAAAACTGAAAGCCTAATTTCACACTGTGCATAGAAAGAGCACCACACATACACTGAGTGAACATAAATTGAGGGTTGCTTGTAAATAAGGAGAAATCCACTTACACTTAACAAGCAGAACAAACCCACCAATAGGAGATGATCCTTAGACTTAGACAAGTGATAGAGAACCCTAATCTGTGTAGTAGGACCAGGAGAGAGACTTGACACGGAAAGCCAGACACATAGAAGGATGGACACCATTGGAGGTATAATAGTGTCTGACTAAATCAACCTCATCAACAACTTGATGGAGCAAGAGACTGCAGATATAGTAGAAACTAGTACGAATTGCAGAAATGAAGAGCTCGACTAGGGAGATTTCCCAGTCAAAATCCAGTAGATGGTGAATAAATGGGATGTACACAACAGGATGGACTACCATGGTAGGCCATTAGAAGACATCGTAGAAAACCTTGAAGAGGATGGACTACCATGGTAGGCCATTAGAGGACATCATAGCAAACCTTGAAGAGGATGGACTACCATGGTAGGCCATTAGAGGACATCACAACAAACCTTGAAGAGGAAAGGAAACTAGCACGGAAATCCTTGCAAAGCATAACAACGTACAACCAAGAGCAGTAAGCTAGAAAATTGCGCTAGGATATAGAGATATGGGAAGTCCAGCCCTAGCGAATAGGAACCAAACAAGACCAAATGTAGAGAGAGAGTGTGTGTGTGCTAGAGGCAGACCTAACACTGAGCGAGCTTCTCACAAAGCGGCTCATAGACAATATGTCAGCAGAACAAAGCGCAATAGCACTAGCAACCTCATTGCTTGTAGGATTAGGAGTTACCCAAGGCTCTAAGAGCCAATCAAAATTCCATGTAATTGCAAAGCAGTTAGATAAATACCAACTGAACAACGACCCTTATAGCTTCATGGAGTAATTCGAGTAGGTCTGTGAGGCCAATGACCTCATCGATCTCACTCAATGCTCGAAGCTTTTGGCCTATGCCTAGGCGATAAGGGTAGGATGTGGTACATAAGCCTAACTGCTTGCTAAGTGCAACAACTTCAACAACCTCAAGACTAACGAATGACCCATTGAGAGAGCGGTGTCCACAATCTTCATCAATGGAATTCGTAGCGAGAAACTCTACAAGGCCTTGGTAGGCAACTCGAGCTTGCATAGAGATGCACTAACTAGGATCTTAGAAGAGACCATATGAGTGGACGACCAACTCAAGCAGAGGAGCTCCATGAGCTCAAATCAAGATGACGCCAACTCTAGAATCTCAGAAAGAGTAATGACATCTAGCGAATGATCATTTCCAAGCACTCAGGATAAGGGAAAAAGCGTTGACCAAAGTTAAGAGCTAGTGGAGATGAAAATGGAGTGAGTCAGACTACAAGAGACGATGAGAAGATCTACATGCCCACAGGTCCAATGCATGTATTGTGGAGAAAACCACCTTTCGGTGAGTGTCAGTACCCTAGGTCTCGACCTTGCACCAATTGTGGTAAGTTTGGTTATGATGCCATGCATTGCAGACTACCAAGGAGACTTTCACAGTCTTATAACTAGCCATACCTAGGGAATATGCCTCTAAATTTCTTTGGGAGAGGAGCCCCATTGGCTCTCCCAGTGCGGAACGACGTGAAACTAGCCATTCCTAGGATGGAGATCGATCCCACAAGCATATCTAGGCTGAATGGACCTTTTGTAACCCATCCACGGAGCAACGCTCTAGTCTAGTACGTGGAGGACCTGAATGATGAGGAGCCTTATGTGAACCCTTACGTCTCGTATGACAAAGAGGGCAATCTAGTTCTCATGGAATATCGACTAGTGTCCGTGATGGCATTAGGAAGAGGAATATGCAAAGGCTTAAGAGGGTAGATCAAGAGCTGATTTTGTGTTGGACTTGCAGTCACCGAGGACACATCTCTTCACACTGCCTCGATAAGGGAGCAAGCCAACTGAGATAAGGCTGACCTCAGATCTACAAAGTGTGGAATCACTCACATCTTTGTTGATTGCCCTAGACAGAAACCACCCTCCTCTAGTTTGGCAATCGTACTTTTAGTACCATTGGGGCTATTTGGAGTCGAGACACTCGACGGAGAGGCCACGCCCATCTTGTTGCATGTTATGATGTGAGCACAAATGAACCGGGTCGGCATATCACTTCCAAGGCCAAGTAACCTAGATGTAGCCTTGATAGGGAAGAAGAGCCATAAGCGAAGGAAGAAGAAAACCAATGCAAAGGTCACACTTAAAACCAAGATCACAACAACACTACTTGTTGGAAAGAAAGTCACAGACGCAGAGGTAGAAACATCCACTCCAAAGACTATTGAGAAAGGGAGTGATAAGGTAGGGGAGTACCCCAATCCAATGAAGCACCTACTTGAAGCCATAGAAAAGGTCAAGGAGTGGTTGAGAGAACCCTAGGAACACCTAAAGGATGCCGAGCCCATCTTAGAGGACAAAATTGATGATCTCTCTAGCATAAGTATGCTAGTCTCTCCCACACGACCGAGAGATGCATTTGCACCTCAAGTACTACCGCCTAGATGGAGCTTGAACGCCATGGGCCAGCAAACTAGTCAAGGCCATTGGCCAAGGAATGCATATTTAGGAGAGAAGTAAGCAACCAACAATCTTCTAACAACGCTAGTGGGGCTACCCCTATAACTCTGAGTTTAGGAAACTTGCTTAGGCAACATCTGATGCTATGGCAAGAGTTAAAGAAGTGGGTTGAAGGATTCTAGAGCAAACAGTAGTTGACTTGCAAGATCATGATGCAATAACGCAAATACCGAGCCTGACGTTGCACTCAGTGCCCAAGTCCTCGTACATTAATGCTTTTTGGGAAGGCACAGAGATGCATGTAGTCTTATCGCTCTAGGTGATACCACGAGAAAAGGGATTGTAGACACGGTGCTATGAATCATTGTGCTTAGCTATGCAGTACTCTAGGCTTAGGGTAACCCACTTGTCGAGAATGCTGGGTTCAATGTCACACTAGCTAAGAGAATGAAAGTAAAGCCATTTGGAGTGCTAAAAAATTGGCCATTGAAGATCGCAGGAGTCTAGTTCTTTGTAGACTTCATAGTCATGAAAGGAATGGACTACAACATCCTATTAGACTAATCCTAGATGTGCAATGCACAAGTCATAGAAGACTGGGGCAACGGTCTGATCTTTGTAAGCAATCGAATGTAAGTAGTGAGAATGGGGATGGATACTTGGAAGACTCCACCAGTTGACCTAGACACCATCTTAGCCATTTTGAAGGGCAACACTCATATTAGAAAATCTTACGAGCAGCTGACAAAGTATATCCCTTTCCTTAATGAGGATGAGAAAGATTAGATGCATGTGCTAGCCACAATCGATCTGCCATTCTCAAACAACGAGGAGTATGAACAAGCTGCCAAGGCAATTGGTGAGCCCAAGAACAAATCCTTGGTACTAGCCTGTATGATGGCTAGAAGCTCTCATAGATGACCCACCCTTATCATATTCCATGTCATCTTTCCTGAATAACAAACAAGAGCTCCACAAGATCTTAGAGTAGATGATGCACAAATTAGCTAGTAACCTAGCCGCAAATCTTAAACCACTCAAAGATCTCTTGGACGAACCCAAGTGGCGATGGACCAAGGTGCACGATTTGAATTTGATATATAATTACGCCTTAGTCACCAATGACAAGGAAACATAATATTAAGACCTAGGGGGTGACGAGCAGTCGGATGAGGGATGATTCAGACAAAGAGTACGAGGATTGTTGTTCCTTTAATAACGAGAGCAAAGGAGAGATCGACAAAATAGAGTATGACATTAAGGGATACATAATTAAACAAATATGGGCATACTCTGAATTGTAGAAGAAGAACGTCTTTAGAATTGAGAAAGGAGTCATGCGTATGGATTGTGATCACACATGGTTGGAGCACACAGGAGTGATTTATTACAAACAAGCAGACCTCGCCCCCAACCAAGTGTCGCCATAACATTGTTTGGAATGGAATCACCATTCGAGTTACAACCACTAGGAGAGACTTCCTATTTTGGCAAAGACAAAGAGTTTGATTCCGAGTTAGAAGTAAGCTCAGACAGTGATCCTGAGATACCCCCACCACCTAAGACCAAATGCACCAAGGGAGACCTACCAGTCCACCTAAGGCATGCAAGGTTGAAAGGGGATGGAAGGAGATAGCCTAGGGAACTGCAAGCTAAGGAGCAGAGAAAGCCGTAAGACCTACTGAAACGATTCACAAAATTTAAGAAAGGCGATAGGGTAGTGATCTTGCTCCTGCGATTGCCACTCCTCAGGTACTCCCTCAATCCTTGAATCATGGAGCGTGTCTCGATCCCAACGGGGAGGTCGATACTCTCCTTGTCACTCTCCCTTTGCCGAAGTCTTTGCGGGTAAATTCAGTGGTGAAGTTACCTCTTGCCACTTGGATATCCAAGAATAGGATGTTCAACACTTCCCTCTATAGCTAGAAACACGAACCAAACATCTCGACTCGTGTACACCTCTCACGAAGTGGGATCATAAAGCTTGTATCCTTGGGACTGTGAGCCATATCCCATGAACATTATCCAAGAACAAGCCTTATCAAGATTTTGTGGTACATAAGATGAAACCATAGGCTTTTTGCTCATTATGCATAGTGTCAATTTCATGCAAGATGTCCCTTTGGCATTGATTCCAACTTGACTTTTGAAAATGTAACCTTCTTTTGCATCCCCACCACAACTACATCATCATGATTTGTATCCTCTTTATTATCCTCATCCAACCAATCAGAAAAATCCATAGGCATAGTGCAACCAAGTCCATCATCATGGTGTCCCTGATGGATTCCAAAAGACATACTTAATGGAGTTGCTTGCTTACATGCATTATGATCTTTAGTATCCATTAATGCATTCTATTGCCCTCCTACATCATGATCATAGACATCAATGACCAAACTATCAACAAGTTTTGTCTTCTTAGAGGCATTATGCTTATCCCCTTTTGAAGCATATGATAAGGAATACTTAAAATATGGACACAAAACCATCAAGTGAGCATATAACTTTGCAAGCATAGCACCAATCCTACACTTCTATTGTTTCTTCTACATAGTGGTTAGATAAACCTCTTGCATCATTTTTTCATGAGTGTGGCTACCCAATTAGGCATTGCATTATTCTTAGCATACCATAAAATTCCATAGGTATCTCGAGTGATAGTGTCAATCTTGATGAATAAGAGAAACCTTTCCTTTGATATGCTATCTTCTTTTGGGATCCACATTTCTGAATACATATTGGTTTCAAGCTCCTGTTGGCAAACCAAACTCTAATTGCATTTCTTATTCAATACATCTATAGGGTTTATTGTGGTCATTGCACTCCAATGCAAAAATCTCAAAGATAAGAGAGAAGGGCTAATGTCTAGTTGCCACCAATCTTCCGTGTATTACAAAGAACAACCAACTACTTTGTATCATGGGGGCTATTAGCCCATGAATCCCATGGTAATTCAACAAATTTAAGAAAATCAATATGCAATGACCAACCCATAGTATTTGCATCAGAGGCATCAACATAAAGTTTTGGATCCACCAATGGAGCTTATAACTAACCCTCTTCACTTCCACAAGTAGCTTTAGATGTTGACTCCCTCTTCTTGGAAGGCATGATTTTTGGTGGGTTGTTAGACCAATCAAGATCATCTATGTCATCATCTTGTAGCCGCTATTATCAACTCCTCCTCAAGCAACTTATGGCTTTCTTTCTCACTAGACTTTACCATGTTATGAGGGAGTGAAATTGGTTGATAATGAAGAGAGGGATGCGAATGGTGCAAAGATGTTGTGCACTGCTCACAAGGAGGAGAATATGCAGTCGCCAAACAGTGTGATGTGCTCTCTTGGCCATGTTTTCTTTGTTTTCACTCCTTTTCCTTCATATTATGAGTGGAAAGACATAAAAAGAAGGAATTATCACTCCTGTGATTGCATTTATACTCAATATTTCCCAAACACTTGTTTTTTCATACTCTAGTTCAGTCCAAGTAGACTAAAAGTCAAATCTCACTTCCAGTTCCTCTATGTGAGACCTCACATTTACAATTGGTTCCTCATATGTCTCATCAACAAGGACACACCTATGAGTAAACAAATATCTTTTAAAATGCCACATCATCCTTATTATGAAGACTTGTAAAAAAAACAATTAGAAACATCTTGACATTGCCACCCATTCCCATGGACAAGTCTGCAAACCACTAAGAACTCACATTACTTGTAATAGGACTATGGAAAGACAAATGACATCCCACACTATGCAGCAGGAATGACACCTGTTGTCTTTTTCATGAGAAAAAAATATCACTTGAAGAATAAATGTATCACCAATAATATTGCAATGAAATGTTGATACTACTTGAAAAGAATGGTTCCATAAAACTTGTATAAACCATTAGAGCCGAATTGCCACTTCATGCACACTATTATGGGAACCTAAAGCAAATTGATTGCCACTACTCCCTTAAGTTGTGAATCTTGATCTTGATCATCATAATCAGGTTGCACAAGTCTTCGCAGCCTAAAACCATTGACTGTTGGCTCTATGACTTCACCTTGTAACGTAGCCAAGACAAAAGTTCCTTGGCCAACATCCTTCACTATTTCATAGGTACCTACCTATATAGTGAAACTTAAGCTTACTTGGATGTTTTGCAAGCTTTGAATTGTACACCATCATGAGGTCTCCTTCTTTAAAAGTTATATTTTTCACATGATGGTTAACCCAAGACTGCTCCTCTGTAAATGCACTACCACTAACAAATAGTAGGCAATAATGCTACATAAGGTGTTGTAGTCTATCGTGCACTAATTCTTCAAGGGATAACTTATTAGTGATTGTAATCTTAAGCTTGAAATTGTGAACTCCATAGAAAGCACTGCTTCAAGTCCATAGACCAACTTAAAGTGAGTTAATCTTGTGGTAACTTTATAAGGTGATTTGAAAGACCATTAGGATGAGTTCAACTTAGTATCCCATTGTTTACGATTGTTACTCACAATCTTTTTCAAAATACTCAACAATATATTATTCAAACTCTCAACTTTTTCATTATCTTGAGGATGATATGGTGTTGACTTCTTATGCAATATCATGTGTTTAGATGATGCCATGAGGCCGTGAGGTTTTACAGTGGATTCCGTAAACTTTGTTGATCGGGGCTCATACACAAAGTGGATGCTTTGTGCAAGAAGTTGATGGGGACACCTATCCTTTTCGGGCGTTTCATTAATTTAGTGTGTACATGGTTGATTCCATAGCGGGTGATTCCGCAAAATACATATTAAATTAATAAACGTTTATGAGTTTAGAGTGTGCAATCGTGATAAATTAAGGTTAGGATTGATTTCTAACCAGTTGATTTATTTATGTAGCTGAAGACTGCTAGGTATTCACTTTTGTCGGTTTAATTGTATTATTTTACTAACGATTGTGAATGCTTCAGTTGATGTGTAGAGATAGCAGCAGTGGCGGAGGAAAGCATTGGAGGATAGCATGTATTCGAGTTATCACTTATATTTTGATGGGCGCATACCTTAGGCATGGCGTCTATATTTTGTCGTGTCTATTTATTAAGGAGTTGGATATTTATTTATTATTTTGTATGCGCATGGACGCACAATTATGATATTTGTATTTGGACATTGTATTCGGTATGCCTGACTCTTTGGGTGCCCGCCCATTAGCTTTATTTCTATTTTGTGCTAAAGCAAACTCAAAAGCCAAAAGCGTGCTATTTTGTAATTTGGCCTATTATTTGAGCTTGAAGATGATTAATACATAAAATACATGCTTTGTGGAGCGCTCACACAAGGCATGGGGGGAGATTGCACCCAATTGGTCTCTTGTTCATGTCGTGCATGCTTTCTACCTTGAGTTTTGTGCAAAAAGTAGAGTTCTTTTGTTCTTGGGATCTTCCGGCGCTCATTATGCGAGCATACAGCATCCGATCTGTGCACCAGTGGTATCAAAGCAAAGCTGAGATTCAGAGCTTCCAATCGCTACCCATCTTGCGCGAAGGCGGAGCTCCTGGAACGATTGAGCTCTACAGTCAGTTTCATTGTGAACGGTCCATATGGGTGGATTCCTGGCGGTCAAGAACCTTTGTTTACAGCCTCTGATTGCGAAGGACCGGCCTGGGGAAGCGGAGGACCACAAGAAAAGCTCCTTCTACAAGTCGTTTACTTCTCAAGAGTTTGACAGTAACTCCATAGCCCAAAAGCTTAAAAGCTTATTTGATAGTTTAAAAGGCTTAATAGTAAGCTTAAAAAGCCTACTCAATCCATTTTTTTCAAATCGGCGCATCAGGATGTTCTCAGCGTGAATCTCGTGGCTGAAAAACGCCCCCCCCCCCCCTAAAATTCGTCGTTTGTAATAACAGACTAAGCTACAAGCTTAGTCAACCAAGTCTCAAGTCACACAAATCTTCAAGTTAGACAAGTTCAATAAGTTCTGCAACTCTGCAAGTTCTGCAAGTCAGCAGAGGTCAAAACTGACTTATGCTAAAAACTCCCATAAGGACTATTCCTGCGCAGAAGCACTGAACTACAAAGTTGTTCCCTGGAAGACTCTGTTCGCATACGCAGACTTGCTGAACCACTTTTAGCACATGCAGAAGGTCATACACAGATTTTACGAAGACTTTAAATCCTGCAACCGCAAAAGTCGAAGATCGTGAAAGCCAAACAAAAATTTATAAGCCTTGTACACCCGACTTTGAGCTACGCTCATCCCACTAATTGGATTTTGAGAGTGTGAGGTCTTTTGAATTTTTACAGGATGACGGAAGAAAATATGGACGATTTAATGGCTGAAGACGATCTTCCTAAACCTACGATGGAACAAAAATTGGATTTAATTATGATGCAGTTGTATGAAGAACGAAGAGCCCAGCAAGCCTTGCAAGTTCAATTGGCCAATTTACAACGATCGACTACTGACAAAGATGGACCACAACTCGAAGATCTTATCCGACGAACCATTGATGCGACTCTCGAAGCTCAATCCATCTGCAAAGAAACAAAGATAAGTAAAAGAAATTTCAAATTCTGTACTTTCAATGGAACTCGAGATGGAAAGACTATTCTTGCATTCATCAGTTAGTTTGATGATTACTTTCATTAAGAGACATACGCTGAAAAAGATAAAATCAAGTGTGTCACTAATCATTTAGTAGATAGAGCATCTCTTTGGTGGACCGTGGTTCGTAAGAGCATAGATTGTCCCACTACCTGGGAGAGTTTCAAAAAGAAGTTTATGCAGAATTTCCTTCCTCCACAATTCCATGAAAAAGCCATAAAGCAATGGGACCTTCTTCAGCAAAGAGATCGTGAGCCTATTTCCCAGTACACCGAACGCTTTTGGAATGCCTTACTCCAACTATGCATGCTTGAAGATGTACCTGAAGCAACTCACAAGCGCAAGTTTATGTCTAGATTACTTGGGCATTACTATGCTAAAGTCAATATGTTCAAGCCTGCAACTCTTGAAGATGCAATTTCTTTAGCTCATGACACTGAAGACAAGATTCGAGGAAGAGACAAGTGTCCACAACAATTTCAAGCAAATGGTAACTATGGTTCTAAGAAATTCAATTCAAATTTTAGAAGATTCAATCAAAGTTGATTTCCTTCATCATCTTTCCATAAGTCTTGGACAAAACCACCTCCTTTGCCATCAAATACCAATCAAAACCCTAAGCCATCTTCACAGCCAAATCCTAATATTCCTAGACTTCCTGCCATTGCAAACAATGTATCTAAAGCCAAACCTATAGTGTGTTACAAATGCCATCAACCTGGACATCTAGCAACCAATTGCCAATCGAAGAAGCCGCCTATCCATATCAACTATCTTGGAGCAATGGAAGATGAAGAACATGAGGAAATGCCTGACTTTACAGAAGATGAGGACGACATTGCTACTCCTTCGAATACTTTACCAGGTATGCTAACTCCACATTCTTTGTTGACAATGAAATGTTTAGTGCATGGAAAATAAAAGATTATTTTGCATGATGATGGTAGTACATATGATTTTATTTCTGCAAAGTTAGTGAAAGAATTGAAATTACAAACTGTTCCTACGCATTATCGCATTAAAGCAGCATTCTTAGGCACAAGGTATAATGGAACACAAGAGGTGCATGATTTAGAAATTCAAATTGGTGAATACACTGAAAGAAGGAATTTCGTAGTTGTACCATTACAATCCAGTGATATTATCCCAGGTATGCCTTGGCGTCATCAGCATAATCCTGACATAGATTACTCCACGCATTCAATTAAAATTCATTTTCAAGGAAAACACATTACATTGTATGGTATGCACGCATCAAATAATTTTCCACTGCTTACTCATACTCAAGCTAAACGTGCATTATGCAAAAGTAGTAAATCTTATCTAATTTGGGTGAATGAACTTCAAGCTAAAGAAAAACATATGCACCCTAGGCATAAAGAATTCCTTGCACAATTTAAAGATCGTTTTGCTGAAGATTTACCACCTGGACTACCTCCTTCACGTCCTGAAGACCACAAAATAGATTTAATTCTTGGTACACAACCACCCTATAAAGCACCATGTAGGCATAACTAGATTGAACAGAAAGAAATTCAAAATCAAGTTGAGAAATTATTAAACAGATGATTAATTAGACCTAGTAGTTCTCCATTTGGCGCACCTGTTTTGTTGGTAAAGAAGAATAATAATACTTATCGTATGTGTATTGATTATCGTGCCTTGAATAAGATTACTGTAAAGAATAGATATCCAATTCCTAGGGTAGATGATCTTATGGATAAACTACAAGGTTTTGCCATATTTAGTAAAATAGATCTTAAATCTGGTTATCATCAGGTGAGATTAGATAAATCTGATATATTTAAGATTGCATTTAGAACACAATTTGGTCATTATGAATTTTTAGTGATGCCTTTTGGATTGACTAATGCACCTACTACATTTAGTAGAATGATAAACCGCATATTTTTGAAATATCAGCATTGTGTTATAGTATTCTTTGATGATATCTTAGTATTCAGTAAAAATGAGAAAGAACATTATGAACATCTGTCTTTGGTTTTCAAGTTGTTGAAAGATAATCAATTGTATGCTAATCCAGAAAAGAGTGAGTTCTTTCAAATAGAAATTGAATATTTAGGTCATATTGTGTCATCAGAAGGTATTAAGGTTGACCCTTAGAAGATAGAAGTAATATTGAACTAGCATATACCTAAAAATGTGCATGAGTTACGTTCTTTTCTAGGTCTTGCTAGTTTTTACAAGAAGTTTGTGCGAAATTTTTCATTACTTGCTTTGCCTTTGACTAAACTTTTAAAGAAAGATATTGTTTATCATTGGTCTGATAATCAACAGAAATCTTTTGATTTATTGAAACATGCATTAACCCATGCTCTTGTATTGCAACTACCTGATTTTAATAGACCATTCTTTTTAGTAGTTACTGATGCTAGCGGATCTGGAATAGGAGCCGTACTTATGCAAGCTAATCATCCCATAGCCTATTCTAGCTATAAACTGAAACCATCCAAACTTAAATATTCCACATATGATAAAGAATTGTTAGCTGTTGTACAAGCTTTAAGACAATGGAAACATTACTTAATGGGTTCTGAGTTTATGATTAAGACTGACCAACAAAGCATTAGACATCTCCTTAGTCAACCCCAAATATCTGACTGACATATCAAATGGGCAGCTTTTATTCAGAGTTTTCATCCCCTTATCCAATATCAACCGGGTAAAGAAAATGTAGTAGCCGATGCTTTAAGTAGAAGACCGACCATTCATAATATCTTTGTTATATCATTTGATTCTCTAACTCCTATGAAAGATACTTATCATCATGACATTACTTTTCATGCTGATTAGAATAAATTAGTTGGAAATAACTGGATTCCTATTGATTCACTATCTTATAATGATGGATTCATGTTTTATGAAAAGAGATTATGTGTTACAGTCCCATTTAGATCTTTTGTTTTGAATGAGATTTATTGTCCTCCATATCAAGGTCAGAGAGGTATCATATCTACTTTATGTACATTGACTGAAGATTTTTATTGGCCACATATGGACACTGATGTATCTAACTTTGTTTCTGAATGTTTGGTTTGTCAAAGAGTTAAGAGACATCATGGTAAACAGTATGGTTTACTTATGCCTTTATCTATTCCATCAAGACCATGGGAACAGATTTCTATGGACTTTATTACTGGTTTACCTAATACTAAAGCTAACCATGATATGATTTGGATTGTTGTAGACAGGTTTAGTAAACAAGCATATTTCATTCCATGTAAGAAAACTTTAATAGCATCTCAGGCAGCACAATTGTTTTTGAAAATTGTTTTCACTAATCATGGATTACCAAAAGTTATTATTTCTGACCATGATTCTAGATTTTGTTATTGGATTACTTTGTTTTCTAACCTAGGAACAAAGATTGATTTTTCATATGCATTTCATCCTGAAACTAATGGACAAACAGAAGCCACTAACAGTACTATTTTAGATCTTTTAGGTGCTTACACTATTTCTAAACCACAGACATGGGATACACATTTGCATTTATTGCAGTTTGCATATTACAATACACCACACACAGCCACAAAGAAAGCACCGTTTGAAGTGATTTATGGTTATAGATTGTCTACACCTGTTGCATCTTTATCAAATAGAATTTAGAGTGCTGATGATATTGCTAACATGCACGCTACTATTTTTGATGAGGTTAAAGACATGATTGCCAAAGCCCAGCAATCATATACAAAACAAGCCAATAAGAAAAGACATGCCATGAATTTCAAAGTTGATGACTATGTTTGGTTAAGAATAGAAAAACGTAGATTACAAAGTGTCGATAAACACCTAGCTGTGAAATTAGCACCTAGATTCTATGGAACATTCAAGATCATTCACAAAATCAATGACAATGCATTTAAGTTAGAACTACCACCACATTGGAAAATTCACAACACCTTTCACATTAGTTTATTACGACCCTTTAGAGGCCAATTACATGCACACCCTGTTTATGAAAACCCACCTTTGCTAGATGAAGAGACTGAAATCCTTGAGCCTGAAGCTATTGTAGATACTAACTTTATGACCACTAGAACTGGCCGTAGATATTCTAGATATTTGGTCAAGTTTAAAAACCATCTTGTTGAAGAGGCCCAATGGATGCACGCTAGAGACTTAAATGCTTTCCCCACTGTGTTAGCTCCACATTGAGCTAATAGCAATTGAGGACAATTGCTATCCCACCCTGCGGGTATGATGCCAGGAGGCATATTTCACGGTGGATTCCGTGCCACGGTGGATTCCGTGAGGTTTTACGGTGGATTCCGTAAACTTTATTGATCGGGGCTCATACACAAAGTGGATGCTTTGTGTGAGAAGTTGATGGGAACGCCTATCCTTTTCGGGCGTTTCATTAATTTAATGTGTACATGGGTAATCCATAGCAGGTGATTCCGCAAAATACATATTAAATTAATAAACGTTTATGAGTTTAGAGTGCGCACTCGTGATAAATTAAGGTTAGGATTGATTTCTAACTAGTTGATTTATTTATGTAGTTGAAGACTGCTAGGTATTCACTTTTGTCGGTTTAATTGTATTATTTTACTAACGATTGTGAATGCTTCAGTTGATGTGTAGAGATAGCAGCAGTGGCGGACGAAAGCATTGGAGGATAGCGTGTATTCGAGTTATCACTTATATTTTGATGAGCGCATACCTTAGGCATGGCGCCTATATTTTGTCGCGCCTATTTATTAAGGCGTTGGATATTTATTTATTATTTTATATGCGTATGGGCGCACGATTATGATATTTGTATTTGGACATTGTATTGGGTATGCCTGACTCTTTGGGTGACCGCCCATTAGCTTTATTTCTATTTTGTGTAAAGCAAACTCAAAAGCCAAAAGCATGCTATTTTGTAATTTGGGCTATTATTTGAGCTTGAAGATGATTAATACATAAAATACATGCTTTGTGGAGCGCTCACACAAGGCATGGGGGGAGATTGCACCCAATTGGTCTCTTATTTATGTCGTGCATGCTTTCTACCTTGAGTTTTGTGCAAAAAGTAAAGTTCTTTTGTTCTTGGGGACCTTTCGGCGCTCACTACGCGAGCATACAGCATCCGATCTATGCACCATTAGAGGTCAACTCCCTTATAACCTCATTCAAAAAATGTTTACCCTGATCACTAACAAGCTCAATAGGACAACCAAATCTTGTCATGACATTATAATAAATAAATTGAGCCACACTTGCTACTTTGTTATCTCATAATCCCTTTTCTTCAACCCATTTAGTGTAATAATCTATGCACACCAAGATATATTTATTATTACTCTGATAAGATCTTGGTTTAATGGGGTCCACAAAGTATATACCCCATTTTTGAAAAGGGTCTAGGGGTAGAATGAGATGATCCTGCATCCTTTATGAAGGCTATGGTTGACCTTCCTGCATACATACAATATACTCCTTTGCATATTGATGGGCATGTTTAAGAACTATAGCCACCATAACCCTACTTGGAGGATCTTTTTACCTGTAATTTCATCAAAAAAGTGTCCCCTTCATAATCCAACATGACCTTCATGTAGTACAGTGCACTGTTCATCAACTATAACACATCTTTTGAGCACATTATCAATTCCTCATCTATATAATACTCCCATTAGGATGTGAAAATGTTTTCTCTATAATGCCAACCTTCTTCATTGGTCTCTAGAAAAAGCTATTGGCATTACCCCATCAAGAAAAAAGTTTAGCATTTGATCATGAAAATAGTTAAATTGGCGTACCTCGACATTGAACAATTCAACCTTAAGGAGCTAATCGGTAACACCTTGTATAGGATCTGCCGACTCAATTCTACTTTAAAATTCTACTACATCATGTTCTTTGCACGGTGTATGCACAATTTTATAATCAAACTCCTAAAACAAGAGCATCCATTTGGCTAACCTTCTTGTCAACTAGGGTTTGTTAATCAAATATAGTAAAGCTTGATATCAACATGAAATACTACTTGATTCCCTAATAGATAGTGTCGAAACTTTTGTAATGCAAATATCATACCCATGGCCTCTCTCTCTCTCTCTCTCTCTCTCTCTCTCTCTCTCTCTCTCTCTCTCTCTCTCTCTCTCTCTCTCTCTCTCTCTCTCTCTCTCTCTCTCTCTCTCTCTCTCTCTCTCTCTCTCTCTCTCTCTCTCTCTCTCTCTCTCTCTCTCTCTCTCTCTCTCTCTGTGAGTATAATTTTTTTCTATTGTTATCAACCTTCTACTAGCATAGTAGACTAGCCTAAACCATCTTGCAACTTTCTCATGCATCAAGACTACCCCCACCACAATGTTTAAAGCACCTACAGACACATGAAACGGAAGATTCCATTGCAAGGGTTGTAGGATTGGGGAGCCACAACCAACATCTTCTTTAATGCATTGAAAGCCTTCTCTTGATCATGTCTCCATATAAATTGAACACTTTTTTTAGTAAGAAAGTAAGAGGAGAACAAATATGTGCCAACTATCTAAGATACCTATTGTGCCACTTAACTTGACCCAAAAACTACATAACCTCATGTACTCTTCTAGGTGCTACTGCCTTTTGAATTGCTTGAATTTTCTTGGGATCAATGGCCATACCTTCTTGTGGAATAAGAAGTCCCAATAGAACCCCTCTTCTTGCAGCAAAAACTAATTTAGATGGATTAAATGACATTCCAAACTTGAACATCTTTCAAAACAGGGCCTTAAATGTTGTAAATGGTTTACTTTCTTGCCAAAATCACTAAACTCATCAATAAAAACTCACATAAATGTAGTGAGGTATGGGTCTAAATTTTTTTAAGCTACTCCTTGGAATTCAGGTTTTCCATTCTTTAATCCAAAGTTCATGAGTGTATTTATAAAAGCTCCCCATTCAATGATAAAAGTGGTCTTATCCATGTCTTTAGGAGCATTCTTATCTAATTGTAACCTAAAAACCCATCCAAAAAGTTGTAAATTTCATGACCCGCTAATATCTTACAAGGAAGGTGTGAATAAAAGAGGAAATGGGTTAGTAATGGTAGTTGTATTCAATTTCATGTAATCTACACAAACTTGTATTTTTCCCTTTTTCTTTGGCACAACCACTATAGGTGATAGCCATGTGACTTCATTTATAGGCTTGATAAAAGCCACTCTAAGCATGTTACAAATTTCCTCCTTCACTTGCTTAGCATAGTTGGGGTTGGCACAATACCTTTTCTGCATGATGTGTTTGGCATCTACTTTTAAATTGATTCTATGTTGACATACGTGTATCAAAACCTTTCATATTGATATATTTGCAAGCAAAAATGTATCGAAACTATTGACCAATTGTTGCTTAAAATATTCATCCACAAAGATACTCACCTTCATTGGTTTTGACTTTGTGTCAACATTGAGATGGACTTCCTCACTATCATCTTCCAATACTCTACCTGACTTGCTCATGGTACGCTCAACATCAATAATAGCCTATTGAATGGCTTTATCCAAAGCCTCCTCTACCTCCATTGAAGTGTTATCATGCACTTTCTTTGTCTCCCTATCAACTTCTTGACTTTCTTTAATGCTTATCTTCCTATATCAAATACACTGGTCAATTCATCTGGCATGTCTAAAACTTTAGTCAGGACATGTTCTTGCAGTTTGATGGTACCTTGTTGAATTTCTAATCCTAAAAACTCAACTAAAGTGGTAAACATAATTGATTTTTTTGGTGAGAGTACCATTCATGCGTCTTCCACTGCTTTGCCAAACTGATAAAGATGATCAATATGCTCCTAAATAGCTTCAAAAAAGACTAAAATGTCATCAATATAGATTGAGAAAAATGGAAATTTAACCAAAATAGAATTTATCCACCCTTGGAAGTATGTTGGAGCGGTTTTAATACCAAGGGCAACACTATCCAATGATAGTGCGGGACACAGAAACATGTTTTGTACCTATCTTCCTTCTTCAAAGCAAGTTTCCAAAACCTCGATTTTAGATCAAATTTGCTAAAAATATTGGCTTTCTTCAGCTTTTGAATCAAAAGATCCTTAAGTGGAATAGGGTGACCATGGGGGCGATGAAAATTTTATTCAGAGGCTTGTAGTTGATCACCATGCACTTTTTTTCCCTCTTTTGTTCAAAGTGTTTATTTACATAAAAGGCTTGACATGCCCAAGGGGAGTTAGTGGGTTCAATCAACCCTTTATCTATAAGCGTTTGAATCTCTTCTTTACACGAAATTAAATCTTTGTCCTTCATGTTAAAATGTACAGCTTTGGTTGGGGACATCATTAGGTTTTAAAGGAAGAGGAATGGCATAGGAGGCTCTCTTTTCTCTATACATAAGAGGGTCTTCATGCATAAAGGACTTGAGATGCTCTTTTACCTTTTGGATCTCTTGGTCATGTTTCTGCTTCTTTGCATTGATCCATTGTTCTCAGGCAACCACTTTGTGTTGCACAGGAAGTTTCGTTATTGAGTAAATAATGTGGCCAATTTTGGGCAATAATGGCATGTTTTCCTTTTTCCCAAGATAGGAAACAGTGAAATGTTCTGCCCAAAATGTATACGGGACAAGATGTTGCAGAATGTACGCCCCAATAAGCAAATAATAGTGCATTTGCTTCATGAGCTCAATCGACACTTT
Source organism: Lygodium microphyllum (assembly GCF_053477565.2). Taxonomy (NCBI): domain Eukaryota; kingdom Viridiplantae; phylum Streptophyta; class Polypodiopsida; order Schizaeales; family Lygodiaceae; genus Lygodium; species Lygodium microphyllum. The sequence goes on from NC_141162.1 coordinate 41,827,296, forward strand.
GATATGGCCAAGCTGCAAATATGCTTGGGTAACATGGATTTTTAGATAATTCTACAATAATGGGAGTTGTTGTTTTTATACAATTTGGAGGGAACAACTCAAATGGAGTAATAGTTAGACTAGAGCCAATATCTAAGAGAGTATCTATATACAAGGAAAATTGAGGCATATTTTTTATTTGAACACCAATCATAGGAAAAGGACTACTAGTAGTAAAAGCATTTACTTGATGTACCTTGGCTTTTGTCACTCTGATTTGATTGACAGGTTTGATAGGGATATCTATAGTGGAACTTTACAGTTCTTGTAGAATAGCAGTTGTTCCCTGTGCTATCTATTTTTGTCCTCTTAGGAGTCTCTTGAAGACTTTACACAAGGACTGTAACTCCTGTTGCATTTCAACAAAAGCTTGTAGCGTTTCGGTGCCTTCCTTTTGAGTAGAGGAGGATGCAATTGAAAGGGATCGGAGCAATTGAGTTGTTGTCCTGGGGTGATGCATTTGCTCAAGATTGTGGGGAATAAAAATATTAGCTTTACCTTTAATTTTTGAGCTTAGTGTACTTGGTTTGGGTAGGTCATAAGGATTAGTAAAAAACTCTTGGCACACTTTGTCCTTAGCCTTTTTAGAACCAATGTTAGTAGAGGAATCATCGTATTCTGATTCTGATTGTTTTTGCTTGCCCTTAGTCCTTCGAGAGGAAGATCCTCCACCTATTGAGGGAGCTCCAATGAACAGTTTCTCTTTGCATCCAAAGAAATGGGCAACATGGGCATTGACTAGCACAAAAGTATTAACATATAGATCTATTTGTGACTATGAGCTAATAGTGACAACGGTAGTCATGGATCCCAACTCAAATTGGGAATCCTCATGAGATGTAGAACTTGGTTCAGTAGTATACAAAGATGTGTCAGTGTCTGTCTCACTGTCACTTGAGCTGAGAGTGTCATAGTCAGAGTAGGAATAGTCATTCATAGAAGAGGAGTCTTCACTAAGATAATGAAGATTTACCTTAGCGGAATTGGTTTGTTATTTTTTCTTTTTTGGGCAATTATTGGCCAAGTGTGATGTACTTCCACATATATAGCATTTGAGATCCTTCTTTTGTTCTTATCCAATATTTTGAGATTTATGAGAAGGGTTTTTATGCTTACCATGTCCATGTTTATGAGAATGGCGATGAAATCTTTTGGAATGGTAATCATGCTATTGTTTGTCTTGCCGATTGAAATAGGACTTGCGACCTTTGGAATAGCTAGAGGAGCGGAAGGAGCGATGTCAACTACCATTATAACCACTACCACCATAAGAAGAAGAACAAGAACATTGTTTGCACCCAAATTCTACCTCATATTTGGTGGCAGATTTGCAGACAACAGACTGTGGAAATTTTTTATTAAGCTGAGTTATTTTCTAATGTTGGCATACCGCTTTTATAGTCTGCTCTATAGTTTGCAAAATTTGACCAACACTATCAGTGAAATCTCTATTTTTAGCCTTCATTATTTGTTTGCGATAGAAGGGAATGGATTCTGGTAAAGAACATATCAGATGTTCTTTCATGTTGTTGTCATGTGCTCCCAATCCTTCATTTAAGAGATCTCTCATGTAGATTAAATATTCTTTATACTACATGGGATCACAAAGCTTGGATTTAAAGAAGGCTTCACGGGCTTCCACAGTACATCATCTAATTTGTTACCCACACTAATTCTCCAAGAAGCAATTCAAAGAATAGCTATACTAGATCATTATGCTGGGCAATTGCAAGCTTGACTTGTGGATGGATAGACATCCACCATTGTTTTAGGCCGCCAACAAAACCATGTGTCATGGCATTTAGAATGTCAATGCAGCTCATATTGTCTAGAATCTTCTGGCTAACATAAGCATACATCATGTAGATAAGCAATTTAATTTCCTTTGGAGATTTTCCATCTATGGACCAAATAGGAAAGGAGCCAACCTTTTCAGGGACACCTATTTTTTTATAGAAATTTGTATAAGAAGGTTTTGAATAGGATGAAGATGCATTTACAATACCAATAGTTTTAGCCTTTGCCGCATTCATAGGAAGGGAAGGTGGTATACTTATAGCAATAGCTTCATGTGCATTGAGCAAAGCTTGGAGTAAGGTATCTGGAGGAGAATTTGTTGTATGAGGATTAATAGGAACAAAATCCTCATCTACAACACTATTACCATCTTCATCAAAAGATGAGAGAGTATAAGCAGCTTGCTATTGAAAAGCAGCTTGATCCTTGTATTACGATGCAGGAAGTTCATTAGAAGGTGCATTTGGCAGATGCTGATCTAGACTTTCACCCATCATATGAGAGTCAATACGGGATTCCATTCTTCTTTGGGTGTCATCCTTTTGTTGATTCTTAGGAGCAAGACATAATGGCATTTGGTCAAGAACTCGATTGGCTTCTCTCTATCTTCAAATTCTATTGAAGACATATTCATCAATATGATCAAAAGCCACTTGGTAGTCATGGTTTGACCACTCAGGAAACATAAGCTTCAAATATTCAGACAATTCTTCCACAGTTTTGCCAGGTTGTAAATATGGTTGGAACAAAGTAGGTTGTTGGATTGTTGTTTCACCTTTAAGGATTGATTGGAGAGAAGGGAAATAAGTGTGTTGGATTTCCTTTAAAATCCCTTTTGGATCATCATCAGAGTTAGAAGAGTCTGTGTGCCATTCTTGATTTAAATCAGGCACATCATTTGCATTAGAAGTAGAGGGTTCATTAGTTAGTTTGTCTTTACCTTTGGCAAATGCAGATACAACATGGTGCATATTAAGAGAGCCTAGTGAAGGAGAGGCAAAATAGGGACTCCAGTATTTTTGAAGTATTTTTGTAGATAAAGAATTCCAATCTAGAGTAGATGGAGCAAGAGACGGTAATGTAGCTAGAGATAGGTGTGTTGAAGACGAAGAAGAAGAAGAAGCACGTGGAGATGACACCTGGGTTTGTGCTTTCACTAACTGTTGCCATAAGACAACAATCTGATCACAGAGTTGTTGAAGATTATCAACCTTCTCAATTAAGCCTGTAAGTGCTAAATGTGTATAGTTAGCAGCTTGTACTTCTACTATCTAGGAAAAAGCAGAATCCTGTGACCTAAGATATGGCACAACCTTATACTTATTGTGCTCATACTCAAATTCTTTAACCACGTTGACAATAGAAAAAGAAGCTACCTGTTCAATGATTTTTTAATAGTGTTGGCAAATTCCATGTATGATATTGTCATGATTATAGGGGTGAGTATGAAATTTCAGCACATTGGCTCTTTGTGAGGGAGAAACCTTGAGTTGAGGCTGAGGAACCTTTGGAACAGTTGTGTGTTTTGGAAGTTCAGGAGCCATTCACTGTGGAAGATGTAGAGTTTTACCTTTAATATTTTGGACTTTGAATACTCTGGGAGGCAGAAGTTCCTTTTTCTTAAGGGAGGATATATCCAACTGCCATTCATGAGGTAGCTCAATCTTCGACCCATTTACACAATCAGGAAGAAAGCACTGAGTGCTTTCATCTAATTTCATAATAATTGTTTGCCCTTGATCTTTAGAGGAGTTAATGCCTTCAACTACTCTAGGGATAGCTAGTGACATACACCTAAAAACCATTCGATATTGAATAGCAAGATGAGCAGATGAAGCTTTCATTTGTAAACCCATGGTTCTAACATGCAACATGAGGAGTTCAAGTAGGTAGGGATCATCCATATCAATAACATAATTTGGGAAAAGATAAAAGAAAATTTAGATAAAGGAGAAACAACAACTCATATTATCATGTCCATTAGTTCTACATGTCTAGTGTCTAATATGGCAACCATACATGAAACTTTGAGACCTCGACGAAGAGAGGGATAATACTTATGGCTATATATCCTAGATGAAAATAAGGGTAGTCTTTCTTTTGTTGATGTTTTTGGATTTTGGGAAGGACTAAAGATAAAAGATTTAACATGTTTATCCTTTGCTAATGTATCACCTACGGTAAGTATTCCTTGATCTTCTATATACACAATAAAAGTCTTAAACTTGAAAGGCTAATTTTGTCTAGCAAAATCCATTTGTAACTGGAGCGTGCTTCATCCACAATGATGGTAGAGTTTCCCAAAGACTTGTAGTGCTCGGACAAATAGAGTCTTGAATGTAGAGCTGAACACATTGCCACTGCTCTTGGAGGAAGCCATGAGGATTTATTGGACTTTGAGGATACAACGCTCAAACAACGGCACAACAACCTAACTACCTAACAATGATCAATTCCTCACATGTCACTAACAACCTTACTTCTCTCAAGATGGTGTTATGCTATGGCTTTGATACCAAACACAGAGTGGTGTGACGAAAATGGGAAAACACACAAACACATAGCGGTGAGATGGAAGTGGGAAAATAGAGAGACGAGTGAGAGAGACGGGCGACCCAATATGAACACTAAGGTGTAGAGGAGAGACAAGCGCATAGGAAAGAATGCTTGAGAGTTGAATGCTTTGATTACTTCATGGTCTGAATGAATTACAAGGGGGGGTATTTATAGGCTTTTGCAGTGGAACTAATAATTGTTGTTAGTGGGTTGTGAGTGCACATCTTCTAGTGCGTGCAAACACATAGTGTGCCTAGTGCACTTTGGAATATTATACAACCATTTACAAGGCAAAGTAGGTGGGTCACGGTGGTTGATGTGACAAAATGTCTACTACATTGTTTTGTATGCCCAGAATATTTTGAAAAGTTACATCAAGGGCATCAAAAAACAGGGACCATCGTACTAATCACTTATTGCCGATTTCATTTGGTGCTTTTTTTGTGAGATAGCTTGGCACATGTTGGAGATCCGGATAGTGAAAGGGACGAATTCTACAAAAAGGCAAAAAGCCTTAATGGCTTTAATCATTGCCAAGATTTCTCATTGGTAGGACAGGTAATTTTGGTGATTTTACTAAAGATACCCGTTGCATATCTGCAAATGTGTAGTGTCTATGGAGAAGTAGATGAATCTTCTTCACACAGGCAAGCACCCCACCTAGAATTAGAGGCATCAATTTAGATGATAAGAGGTAACCCGGTCAGAAGTCTAGGATGAGGGAGATGCTAGATTAGTTTTTTTATATACTGTACAGCCATTGTATGGGGGTTTTCCATTGGAAATAGTTTTCCCCTAGGAGAGGGTAGAGATCTTTGGCGTAAAGAGCCAAATTGGGTGTAGATGAGTTTTAATGCATGTTTTCCTGTTTCTTGCAATGGTATCCCTATTTCTTATAGTGATATTCCTATTTCTTACGGTATATTGCTATAAATACATTGTATTTTGACAAAATCTTTTCTAGATCAACCTAAAAAATTCACACAGTAGTGGGATTATGTAACGTGTCCGCTTGTCCACTTGTGGGACACGTCTTAGTAGCCCATCAGGAGGGGAGTCTAGAAAGCACCACCTAGCACTCGCAAGGAATGTCACAGGGTTTGCCATCTAGGTCTTCCCAAGTCTGCCCCGAAGTGGAAGTATCCGGCCGTTCCCACTTAGGACCGACCTGAAGTCAGGGTTTCTTTCCTATCAACCAAGTCTCTAGGAAGTAGCTAGCGTCGAGCTCTAGATGAACCACTTTGCATAGGAACAACAGAGTTGAAGCGGATTTATGCTGCACTTGGTTCATGGAGAATGGGAAACGAGAGGGATGCGAAGCTCAACCTCTCTGCCCATAAGTCATAGTCCCATTCCGCTCCCCTAAAATAGCATAAATCAGGATTCTAACTCTACTAACTCTAGGTCTTCACAGTTTCGTTATTACGTCTTTTGAGAAAAGTTCCCAGCTAACTGGGACCACCCTTCCGTAGGACGGACCCAAGTCACGTCCACCACACTTTCCTCGATAGCTTTAGTTGTCTAATTAGGTCCTACCACATTTATGTGCGACATTTAAAATCAGCTTCATTAATTAAGCCTTTTGGGACACAGAGTTCGTTCACGTAATTTACAACACATACACAAAAACAAAACAAGCAGTCCTTTTTTCAAACAAGTTCCTTAACTTATCTTTAAGTTAATATTTGCCTCCTGCCCATACAGGAGACAATTATGTATCCCTTTTGTCCAACAAAAGTACCCGGTCCAAATCTCATGGCACCAATATTTCCATCCTTTATCTAGAATAGGATCTTCCAATGTCCTAGACATTGAGCTCACGGGGATCTCCAACTCCATTTTGGACAGGCAAGGGGTGTCTAGAGCTCCACCTGACCCACAAGCGGTCTAGGAGTGAGATGCCATTTCCATGGTTGGCCTTTTCACCACTCGACCATTGGCCTGTGAATCGAGTAGTGCCCTCTCAGGATAATCCACGATGTGAGCTTGGAGATGATCAACGCATGAAAAATATCCTTCCTTAATTAGTCCAATTAAAATTCAAGCACAATCAAAGCAATCAGCCCTAATATCATCTTCTAGAAAAACATTCCTTTGTTCCCATGGCAACTTGTCATTACAGACCCCTGCCATTCATTTGCCATCAACACAAGCCTTGGAATATTTTTCCAAATTACAATGCAACAATCCCTTGATTGAAAGAAAAACATTTAGGGTGTTGTTCAATCAACCAACAAAACTAATTGTATTTTTCCCAAACAATACAATAATAGACATGACAATAATTCCATCGCATATTCACTCTCCCCCTTGGGGCCAAAGAGTAGAATTTACTTAATTTCCCTCCTTTAGCCTAAGGCATATGCTAAAGGTTCCAATACTATACATGACGTAAGTCCTATCATTCCAATGTAAATTAATCAATCTAGCAAGAGCATTTATGCCTCTTCTCTAAGTGACTATTATCTTTTAGCATTTTCCTACTATGCAACATTTTTTTCTTCGCTTTATCTTCCTTTCTCCTAAGGCAAGGAGTCGCATGTCATCGATGTAAAGTTTACATAATCTCTCCCATGTATGTACCGTGTATATGCATTTGCGAACTTTAAATAATATTATCCTCAGTAAAGATTAATCAAAGACTCATCGATGCTCAATACTTTAGTGTCCCATACATTGCTTATGCTATGCATGGATTCATCACATAGCAACTAGGTGCAATTTGACTCCCTTTGATACAAGCACTTCACAAACTTCATCTTTGAATATTTGAGATGTGATTTATCCTTTTCAATGACCTATTCTAGCACCACAAGGTACAGAGCCTAATGCATCTCTTGCGAGCATTAAAACAAGCATCTATCAATTTAAAAATACATTACTTACAACCAGTATTGCAATTGGATTGATAGTGATACCTTTGCCTGAAGCTTTGTTGCTGGTTGTAGGATTGTCATCTGCACGCGACATTCTTCGCTTGGAGGCCATCGTCCACAAGTAGACTCAAGAGATTAAGAAGGTGGAATAGATTCGAGATGGGAGAGTGAAAGAGAAAATGGTTAAATCGAGGATTGAGATAGAGGGAAATTGTGCAGCCTCCCGGGGTAGCTCCTCTCTCTCTCTCTCTCTCTCTCTCTCTCTCTCTCTCTCTCTCTCACAATCTCTTGGAGGGGAATACTCTCTCTCTCCCTCTCTGTTGCAGCCTTTCGGGGTTTCCTTATGCTCCCTTGTGCCTCCCCATGCCTCATATTTATAATGAATTAGAGAGGAGGGGATAAGTCTGAGAACAAGAGGGACTCTTAGAAGACTCAGTGATCTGATGCTCAGATCATAAATCTGATGGTTGCATTGGCTCCAAAAGGGGGGTAAAACTCCAAGACACTTGATTAGAAAGCTCTTAGTTCACTCCTTCTTCTTTTCTCTGTTCGAAGTACTGTCTACTGCCTGTAGACTGCGATCGTGGTGCGCGCGATTTTGCCAATCACTTTTCTTTATTTCTCTTTTCATAAAATCTCCAAAACTAACTAAAACATCACTTGTCTTTTTTTTTAAATGACTTTTAGTTCTATCTTTTTAGGATAATATCTAAAATATAATAGTTCCCTCCCCCCCCCCCCTAAGAATCTAATATTTTTAGATCATTCAAACTATACACATTAATACTAGTGATTAATATGGCTCATAAGTCCCGTTCACATTGTAATTTTCATGAAGGGTGGCTACGGTCCTTATCAATCCAAGAAAAATATCAAATTTATGACTCTCATTTTTTTTAATATATTTTTAATTGAATGAAAATTATTAGCTATTAATGCTAGTCAGTTTTTACCTTGATTACTCTTTAGTTAGTAATCTTACTAACTTATTAATTGACTTTCAAACTAACCAACTAACTTTAATTGCGTGGAAATATTATAGATTAGCTTGTAGAAAAAGTTTCTCTTCGTCGCCTCCTATTTCAAGTGTGACATTTATAGTTTGAGCAACTTATGGCCTATATGCAGGTTCCCACATAGCTTGATCACCCATTGACCTTTACCTCTTTACCACCATGAGGAATAGTAGCAATGGTTGCACCCCAATATTGCTTTAATTTCCACAATCTAAACCAGGGCCTTCCCAATAGCATATGGTATGGATCTCCTAGTCCTTCCATTCAAAGAACCACAAAGATAACCTTGAACTTTAAACCTACAACTTGAATGAGTTAGTCTTGTAGGATTCGTAAAGGCTAAAGCCTCCACTAATCTGCCATTTTTACTTGGAAAGGTGCTGGTATAAGTCCCTATAACTTATGAGGAAGGTATAGTTCTTTAAGAATGATATCTACACCTAAGCCTCCATCTAATAGAACATCATCAAACTAAATGCCTGAGTACTCCACTTTAAAAGTTGGCAATTTATAGTCCACTACTTTTGATTGAGTAGAGATCACCTCTTGACAATCTAATACTTTCCCTTGATTTGCTATAATATTTGTTAATAGCTTCTCCTTAAAAACTAGGATCAATTGAAGAATCTACTCCAAAGTTAATCATAATGGAGATCTAACTAATGTTGTAAATAATTCATGTGAGCCTTGAGAATGCTCATAAAAATCCAAGCTTTGCTCCAAACCATTATGTTGCTACTCTCTCCGGTGCAGAATTGCTAATTTTTTGCATTTTGCTATTGACTCTCTTACTAACCCTATAACAGCAAATCTACGAGATTAAACTACTTCAGCTCTCTTTCCTTCTACAATTTCTAGACTTCTTTACATGCTACTTTCCTAGCCTTCTCTTGCTCATTCAATCTATCCTCTTCTCAGCTTTGGCTCAAGTTATGGCCACGACTTCTATATCATGTGGATAGTCCTACAATAATGCTATTTGAAGAGTCGTGGCCCACATGTTGCTTTTAACCCATGTTGGCCTACACTTGATAACCTTTAATTGCCACCTCTTTTTCCACAACTTCTCTATTTTTATGCTCTAGATGCTGCTCTATTGCCTAGCCTCTGTGATCTTTACATGAACCTTGACTAAGACCATTGTTGTGGGTGTTAGTGGTTGTTGTCCATAGGGTGCTCCTGCCAGTTATATCTCCTATTGATTGTCGATTTGCATCCCCCTCTCATCCCTATGGCATACCCATAATTCAAAGTTAGGACTTGTGTGCCCCTACTTGGCAAAGTAGTAGCAAGGCCCTACTACCTCTACTGAGCATTATTCCATTGTCTTGGTTGGTCATTTTCCTGCTACTTTGGTGGCTAAACCTTATTGCCAAAACCTCTAAATCCTCTCTACTGTGCCGTCTTAGGTGTAATCCGATTAATCAATGCTACTAATGGTGCTGATTGCATTCTAACATTCTAGACCATCAAGTTATATACCAGCATTCCTTATCTTCATGACCCATCTTTTGACATATATTACATAACTTAACATTTCTTGGAGCATTGATCACTCCAATATCCAGTAATTGCTTCTTCATTTTATTTTTAGTGGCTTTTCTAGAGCCATCTTTTCATCTTTATCTTTTCCTTTCTTCTTATTCCTAGAGGACCCTTTGTCCTTCTTGGACTTCTTCTTGTGCCATTTTGGTGTTCTTTTTCCGCTATCATCATCAGAGTCACTAGACTCATTATCTAAATCAGATTCTAATGAGGAATCCTCCTCATCACTGTTATCATTCAAATTTGAATCATTAGAGTTAGAATTTGAAGAATCCTTATTAGCCTTTTTCTTGGACTTACTCTTGCCAAGTCTCTTATCTACCCTTTGGGCAGCATCAACCAGCACATTTGTGGTAGCATTTCCGAGCACTTCCGCATTTGTGGTAGCATTTCCCAGCACTTCCACATTAGCAATTACACTAGCAATGGTTTTATCTACACCTTTCATAAAGTACAAATACTACAAATCCAAAGATGGTATGTTTGCAACACCCAATCTTCTCAATAAATTCTTGAATTTTTGTGCATAATCTTGCACCAACATTAACGTCTATCTAATTTGTTTTAGCTTCTTTAACACATATGTGGCTGTCTTATGTTTTATGCATCTACTTAGAAAAGCATTTTTAAGTGCATTATATGTAGTAAAATGAGCAGTATCATAAGTGCTATACCAATCCATAGCCTTACCCTTGAAGGTTGCAATAAATTGTTGCACTTTAACTTGGTCCACATACATATTATTAAAATGACTAGTCGACCACCTTGTCTTGAAATATGCAACATGGCAACCCAAATTTTCTTCTTCTTTCCAAAAAATTTAGAAGCTCTAACCTTAGGATAAACTGGTGGATTAGGATTCATTGTCTTTTGCAATTTCTTTTTCAATGGGGGTAAAGGGTTAAATTTGAGAGATTTCTTTGCAGTTACTACTGTACTCCACATTAGCACTGCCCTTCCAAGTACTACATGTTGCAATCTATTAGCTACATGATCAAGAGACCTTGTCTAATCTTGCAAAATGTACACTTTATCCTCTTCATCTAGAGGGCTTGGAGGAGTCTCTGTAGAGCTAGCAAGAGAATGATAAATTTAGTGATACCTGCACATGCATCCACATCCTAGAAATCCTGTCTATAGTTTGTAAATACTTCTTCATCTATGGTGGTAAATCCTCTTGCTTCTCCTCTGTCATTCTACACTATCCCCTCCTACTATTGTTAGGCCCCTACTTCTCTCAATTCCCTAGACTTGCTCTGTGTGAGGATGACATTTGACAAGTATGGATAATTCTCTGACATATACACAAAGATGCAAGATTAAGCCTTGAAATTGTATCATCCTATGTCATGTGCCTACCTAAAAATTCCATGGTAGCACATTTTAGTGGTCCATCGTGGAACTATCCTAGACGGCTTCGTCTGACACTCGCGAGAATGCACGGGGTCTATTTTCTAGGTTTCCTAGAGTCCATCCCATAACGGAAGGTACCGACCATCCCCATGAGGATCAACCTGCAACCTTGAGGTCCTAATTTGACAACTGAGGTCTCGATGCATTAGTTAGCTCCATTGGAGGTGTCCCACATAAGGGCTTCTTGTCCAACTGGAGAGATCATAGTTACCCTTGGTTCATAGAGTGCAATACTTTTTCCTAGGAACTTGTTAGGATTCAGGGAACCGTAACGAAGTTCTAGCACAGCCGCCGCACCTTTCCCCTAAGATAATTGTTGATCAAGGTTTTAAGACCTAACCCTAGGTAAGTCAACACTCAGCTCTACCTAATTTTTCCTAATTAACGTTTCGTTCAATCTCTCAAGAGAAGCTCCCAACTTACTGGGACCACCCATCCATAGGACAGATCCATCAGGGATCTCACCCACCCACTTCCCACAAATGGTTTTCTTTAGTTTTCTAATTACCTATCACATTAAGTTATGACATATAAAAGTAGCTTTGTTAATTAACCTGTTATCACACGTTCCTTCACATAATTTTACGATGCAACACAAAGATAGAGAAAACAGCCTTTTGGCAAAACATATTTTGCAAAGTTATTTAAATGCTTTTCCCCTTCCGTCTACATAGAAGATAAACCTCTATTCACCAGAAAGTCCCTTCTATTTGTGCAAAAGAAAACAAACCCTCTAAGATTTCCGTCCCTTCACTAGTACCGGGGACTCAAGGATCCCATCCTGATTCGTTTGAGGGTCAGGCAATTCCTAAGAGCGATCGAAAGGTCAACAGCCAGATCCCCCTGGCACTCCCGCCTTCTCCTGCCTAACGGATTCCTCATCGAGCAACCTCTCGTTGTCAGGGCCAGTCCAAAGTTCCTCGCGGTGGTACAAAACAATCCCTCTTGGAGTAGGGTTCCGTGTTTAGCCATGGGGGAGGCATATCACGATCTTTCTTGTTATTCTCCTGATTATATATTTACAATCAGATCTAATTGTTGCAAGCACAATCAATCTTTTCTATGCAACCATCAATGCATGCACAAATTAAAAAAAGAAATAGCAACAAGCGTTTTTAGCATAGAAAGCAAACCCTCCCAAATTTAGGGTTTCTCTTTTAAGGTCCCACCTTAATCTTAGGGTTTTGCTTCCTACTTGTAACTCTTTTTCGGGATCCGTAAGTTATTTCACAAATTTGAAGTCTATTTTATCCATATGAAAAAATTGGTATTTTCACCCTAAAAGATAATATGGGCATTTATACCTATGGTAGGTAATTCATGCGCTACCTTGCCCTAACCCGCGCTTAGTAGGATTTCAAATGCTTTTCTAAGTCTGTTTAGACTTTAGAATTTGTATCGATAAAATTCTTATCAATGTCCAACAAGTCTTACAGACTTTCGATATTTATTTAATTTCCTAATATTGATGGTTTAAGGGTTGTCGAGTATTTCATAGTTATTTTTGCTTTTCAACATTCTTGATATTTTAGGTTAGGTTATCTCGCTGACTCATACGTGGGTCAATTCATGATATTGACCCTCTCATTAATATAATCATTAATATTAACATTGCGTGAGTTTACAACAAGAAAATAATTTCTATTTTATTATGCTCATATTTTATGGTTTAATCGACGATGTTTGACAATTTGCCAAACTTTAATGTTATCTAGAAAGAACAATTTTCATTTAGCTATGTCCTAAGTGTAATGGTAATTGTTTTTCTGAAAACTTTATTCTAGGCGATGCACAAATCATAAATATGATTTTTCTTTCATCTTTTACATATCAAATTATATTACTACACACCTAATTTATGCACATCTAGTATATATTTTCCTATACAATTTTTTGTTGATTTAATGCATCGATTATTTTATGATATTATCCAAATAATTTTCTATAAATTATTATAAAACTCATATGCATCTATTTATCATTAGCAAAATAAAATAGAGATAGTCACTTCTACAGGTAAATTATAAAATATTTTAATTTCTAATACCATCTACATTTTTTTGATATTATAATCACATGCGTCATTAATGAAATAACAATAAATATCACGAAATAAACCATAATCAATATATTTTCTTAATGATAGGCATATAATCATTTTCCAAGTGAAAGAGTATTTTCACTAAATAGTTAATTATTATATTACTTAGGCTATTTTCCTAAGCAAGAGTTTATATGCATTTTCTTTAGAATGCATTTATAATCATTTAAAGCCAAATATAGTGATAAGCTTATAAAACATTAATTTTTTCCAAACCGATGAGATGTTACCTCTATCAGGTTTGTACTAACGGGGGTTTCACCAATTCCTACCATGTCATTTTCTCCATTGGCCACGTTTCTTGCTTCTATTGCTTCAAATGGGCTTCTTGAATTTTGTGACCTCGTAGAGCCATGGATGCCAAGCGAAATTAACGTGGTAGTTATGGGAGAGTTGTTGGTCGTCCATAGAAATTTCGTCAGCGTTTTGCTTAGTGATATGGTTGTATGGAAGGAAGGCGTAACATGGGATAGAGAAAATGGAAATGAGGTAGAAGAGGGGTATTTTCATCCTTCAAGGCTCAAGCTACAATGGAAAAGAGAAGTAGAGAAAATTTTCCATCATTAGGAGGTCTTCCTTATTGCTTTCTTTACAAAGGAGAGGGGGTGTATTTATAGCGATGAGGGGGAGCATGCACTTGACTCATTCTTTTGGCTACTTGTCAAGTGCCAAGTGAGCTTGATTAAAAATACATTTTGATTTCCCACATGTTGGATCGTGGTACGATGATGATTTTTAAATGCTTTCTCTCCCTGTAGGCGTAAAAAAGTCTTGATTTTTGGCAATTTTTTTGACCAAGTTACCTCATGACTTATCTAGTTTATAAATGACTTCATCTAGTGGATTTTGACCAAGTTACCTCATGACTTATCTAGTTTATAAAGTCATGCCATACTCTTTGATACTTAACTTACTCAATATCATGCTTATTATTGCGCGTTCTTTGTCTACCAATTAAGGCTTTTGTGATTTGTCTTGCGGTTACGAAATCAATGTGATCTTTGACGCATTAAATGGAATCAGGAATGTTAAAGTCAAATATAATGCAAGAAAATTTATGATCAAGCCATTGTAATATTATTTACGAGGCGTCTTGTAGGCTAGGAACATTGAGGCGTCTTCTAGTGTCGCATTGCGGAATTGATTTAATGCGAGACTTGATATCAAGAAAATTAAGTGTGGTCACTTATGTGATAGCTCAATGAGTAATGTTTAAAACGTCTCAAGCTCGAATTCATTTCTTGACATGAAGTGTTATGGTAGGAATATTACATCCTACTTCAAGGAATATGTCACTACTTCATGTTTTACAAGAAATTTAGACTTCTACCATTAAAACAAAGTCATCTTTTGGTTGGGTTTTTAAAATATAGGTTTAAGAGGAAGCAATGGTAGGACATACACATAGAAAACCCTTTGAATTGCATATAGTAAACTCGATTTTCTTCCATAAAACAAATTTCTTTTTAAGAGAGCTTCAAACTAAAGGTTTAAGATGACAATGGTAGGATTGCCAAAGTGTCACAACCCCTAATCTGTGCAAAACACATAGTAGGGCTACAATGCTACTGCATATAAGAGAATACATCATGGATAAATTCTGACAACATAGTAAAGACAAAAAATAAAGAATATGACTAAAATATGGCAAAAATACGTAGGATAATGATGCCTGGAACTATCAAAGCATTTCTAGTCTCAAAAATCCCATCATACATATAGTTGTGGTCATCCAAATGGTTAAACAAACTAACCCTTTCATGCCACGCCTGTAGCAACATTAGTAACCTCATTTCATGTGTCATATTAAGTCCATTCACATCAAAAGACAACATAAACTAAGGCATGAACCATAAGTAAGGGTAAGTTAGATGTATCAAGCCATGGCTAATAGTGATTGAACAAAGGTTTGAGAATTTAGATGTAGAATTGTACCATTGTCATCCATTTTGGGTTTTCACATAAAAAACATTCTTAATGTACCATTTTGGTATATGGAAATTGAGCATTAAATAACATTATGCTTCTTTCAAGGCAACTTAAGTTTTTGTCTTCAATTTAAATTGAAAATGGCCAAAGGATTCTTATCTAGTTATAGGGTCTTGTGCCCTTACTATTTCGGTTTTAATATAACTAAGAAAGGCCTCTATCTTGATGATACCTTATCCTATTAATATTCAAAATTGCCACTTTAACTAGAATTTCTTAGTAGTTATCATCTCTTTGTTATACATTGTTAGCATTAAACACTCCACATTGTCATCTAGATGCATTTACTAAACTAAAGTATGGACATCTTGTATCAATGCCAACTACTAACCCTTAATAAATCTTCCTCCATTCTCATATGAGGCACGTCTTGATTTCAAAATTATGGACATTTACAAACATAAAAGAATAGAAATATTGAACTTGGAACACCTTATTATCTTAACACTATCAAAATGCTATCAAAATCAAGCCATTAGATGGTGCATGATTACTTCATGATAATATTAAAGTGAAGAGTCATTATTTAAGGCCTCTAGGACATGTAAAGTATTAAGGATATGTAGCAAAATGTTTCAAGAGGACTTTGAGGCCTAACACATATGGAACCATATTGCAAGTGCAAAAGTGATGCTACAAATGAAACAATGGATGTCATGAGACTATGCTAGAATTGGATTTAAAAAATGTGATTCTCCCTAAGCATTTCTATTATAGTAATGATAGATTTTAGTGGTAGTTATTAGTTCAAGTTCACATTGTTAATAAAAAATAACTACATCAAACATAACTGAAAGAAGGCATTGTTTGAATGTCTAATAAAAGTGGGAGCATATTTGAACATCAAAGTCCAAAATAATTTTTGTTGCTTCTTAAAATTCAAAGAAAGAAATCCCAAGGCTTTGAATAGCATGCCATATGTATCTAAAGTCTAATCTACACCCCTCCTTTTCTAATAAGTTTAATATATGTGGTTATCCATGATGCATCCATGTTGCTATGGTAAATATATTTTTGATTGATTTATTTTGCATTATCAAAGGAAGGTGAATGCCTTTTATGCTTATTGATCAAACATCGATGTGCTTCTTGTGTGTGTGTGTGTGTGTGTGTGTGTGTGTGTGTGTGTGCGTGCGTGCGTGCGTGCGTGCGTGCGTGCGTGCGTGCGTGTGTGTGTGTGTGTGTGTGTGTGTGTGTCCACACACCCACATACACCAAAGCATGCATATGGAAGTGAGCTATGCATGATTATTCAACTCATGTCTATTACTTTACACAGTTTCTTGAAATCATAATTTGAAATAATGTAAATAATCTTTATATACATGTGACTACTCAATATTACTTAGTATGGAGAAGGACTTGCTAACAAGTTTTACATCTAAGTACTTTCTTATATACTTGATGGCATCTAATATATTCACTCAACTTTACTTGCAAGTTAAAAGTTTTTTGAGAAAATGCAAAAGGTACATTTCCCCATTACTATAAATTTAGATAATCAAGCTAACACCATAGGTCATTAAGCATTTGTCTTTTACACATTCCCAATATCCAGACATACAAAGCTTCCTTATATAAATCTTCTCTCTTTTCAAATTAGACTTCTCCAAACTTAGGTAAAATTCAAGCAAAGTAACTTGTAGCTAGTTCTATTGTTCATATTGTTGATACTCAACCTACACAAACATTGTTCCATCATCTAGTAAATTTGTATTGAACTCATCAAGGAGACCAAAATAGCATTTCTACATTGTTCATCTAGTTTAAACAAAAAATCTTAGAGTATAGATGTTAATAGATTTAACTTTTGAAGCTCATTAAAAATCTTAGAGTATAGATGTGTTAATAGATTTAACTTCTGAGGCTCATAAAAATGAATTGATGGACTCCTCGTAGAGGGTCCTCTTTGTTTTCCTCTCTGGTGCTTGCCTAGTTAGAATAATGTGTCCTAGGAAAGTACAAGGTTTGATTGTGGCACAATGCTTGAAAGAGAAATTGTGAGAGTCGTCAATATGGAAGGCTAATGTGGTATTTACTCATTATAGGAGCATATGAACGTGATACAAGGAGATTCTAGGTAAGTGAGGTACTCTAAAGAAAGAGAAGAGAAGGGATGCATGCTACTTTGGGGGCACATTAGGGTGAGGATCTATATGGCATGACTTTTCTACCAACCCAAATATTAAAAGATGATAATTATGATCCCATCGATGGTAAAAATGTTCTAGTCTTTTCATTTTTAGTTGCTCAAATAATGGAAAAATGGTCCTTCTAAATTGGATACTTTGATAGAATCCATGGGTAGATATTTTAATTGATCCTAAGCTATGTCATATAGATAATTTGATGGAACTTATGGGTAGATCTTTTAGCTAATCTTGAGCTATTTAGTATAGATAGTGTGAACTAGTTATCTACCATGAGCCTCAAATCAATTTGAATGAAAGAAAGCTTCAATCATTCTAATCAAGATCATTTGTAATTCTCTTTCCCATCTCATTTCAATATTTATTAGCACATTATTTTTTACTCATAGTATACAAAGTACTAAATAATAGATCTAACTATTTCCATCCTAGAAAGGTAAGAATTTTATATTGAAAGGTTTGTTCAATGCAAAAGTGTTTTCCCCTTTTTGTCCCTTGTGAGAATTAAGTGTTAAACAATGTTTTAGACATGAAATTATGGTCTCCAACCACTCAACAAGATATCTATTGTACAAACCATTCGATGAGAGCTATGACCCCAATGTTTGCTCACTTTGTGAAATAGGTAGAGATGATAGACATCTCTTTTGGAATGAATGCATAATCATTTATGTTTTTGTACACAAGTTGCGTGCACCCATTTTATCAAGTATTTGGGAACATATTTGCAAATAGAATTGTATGAATATAATTTTAAAGCATTGATAAGCCCAGACCTTATGTGAGTAATCATCAACGAAGGTGACAAAGTATGGGACCACATATATCCAAATGAACAAGAGCCAAAGACTCACCCAGGTGCTTCATACCAAACTTCTCATGTGTACTATGTGTACGCCTGCCATATAAACAATGATCACAAGACTCAAAATACTTATACTCTAGGGATGAAATATACTACAAAATTGTAAGCATATTCGTTCCTATATGCTCAAGGTATCAATATCAAAGAGATACATGTGGAACTCTAGCCACAACCAAAGCATGGTTAACTAACCCATATACAAGCAAGGGATTGAGGATACTAGACTTAGCACCATGTACAATAACAAGATTCACACAGGTAATCTTCCATGAGGAATCACCAAAAGACACAATATAACATGTATCATCCAAGGTGTTAGTAGAGATAAGGCTTTTTGTGAGAGTCGTTACATGATGTACATCATGAAGAGTGAACATGTTGCTTGAACCAAACTGTTAGAAATCATCAATACTAACTATCTCCACAGACATGCACTCAAAGCGATGATGTCAAAGAAACACATGTGGAATTGTACGCACAACCAAAACATGGTCAATTGACCTAGATACAAGCAAGGGATAGAGGGTACTAGACTTAGCACCACATGTAATAATAAGATTTCTATAGGTAACGTTCCATGCAGAATCACCAAAAGAGATAACATAACCTGTATGATCCAAGGTACCAGAGTAGAGATAAGGCTCTTCATGAGAACCTGTATTATTAAGATATCGAGCTCAACATGTGCAAACATTTATGATGGAGCACCTGACTAGATAAGTCTACACGTCTATACTTAGCATGTCAATGATCATTATGATCCTCACATGGGCACTAACTCATCACTTATTATATTTAGTGTTGTACCTACCTACAACTGACATAGTTATAATGCCAATCGATTAGTATAGTTAGTTATGCATTGTTTGACTTAGTAGGCCACTTTTCTTTATGTTGTATCTTATCTATACTTTGTGCATATTATATTTTGAGTGAGAGAAGAAGAAGAAACTAGCAAGAAACTATTTTCGCATCCATCTCTCTTCTTGTATTCTTGAATAAGCTTCCTCGTATGTGTATGATGTGTGTTTGGTGCATCGACTTAAGCAAGTCCCTCCACCATGTAATTACTGACATGGTATTAGAGTAGCGCCACTGAGAGAGGTTGGTTTTGAAGGCTTAAGTGAAGGAGAAGAACCAAGGATTCAAGCAAGCAAGCAACATGTAAGAAGCTCTTCTATTCGTCCACTCTTTCTCTTGGATAGTGCCTATGGAGGCATTGGAAGCAAAGTAGACCAATAATCTCAAAATACTATGAGATTTGGTGTGTAAGTAGAGTATTATATATTTTACACATAAGCTCTTTAGGACATGTCCACTGCCTTTTTGGCCATTAAAGGCCATTTTGGGCCCTATTTTAGACCCGCAAGATTATAGACAAGAGTTTCAGGGCATACTACGATTTCGACTATGTTGACCAAAAGTGTATGCATAAGTTACATATTTCAAATCTATAAGTTTTGAGGTGCTTTTTAGGAAGAAAACACAAGTTTCATTTGCAAACATGCTACAAATTACATGTATTATTGAGCAGTCAGTGAAAAAGGTTACTTCTTGTATTATTGTGCACTTGTTGTGAAAGGTTGTAGAAGACTTGCTTACTATTTCGTACCAATTCTATGATAATGGCATAGAATAATGGAGAAGCTAGACAAGAAGAACTACCCATCATGGAAGTTTCGTGAGTGAAAAAGGTTACTCAGTGTATTACTGTGTACTTGTTTGTGAAAGGTTGTAGAAGACTTGCTTACTATTTTGTACCAATTCTATGATAATGGCATAGAACAATGGAGAAGCTAGACAAGAAGAACTATCCATCATGGAAGTTTCGGTGTGAAGAACTTCCTTATTGAAAAATGGCTGTATGATTTCATTTCAAGTGAAGAAAAGGAGCTAGAGCTGAGTAACTGTGCGGTTGCAAATGAATTAAAGGCATGGAAAGAATGGAATGCAAAAGACAAAAAAGTGATAGATTGGCTATCTACAGTCATTGATAATACTAGGGCATATAAAAAATATAGAAACTTCACATGTAGCTTGGATAATTTTTGAGAACATATTTTCACTAAAGTCAAAGGCATAGAAGTTTCAACTCAACAAGCAAGAGTTGAATACCTTGAAGAAAATGTGTATCGATGATTTGTTTTGATGAGGGTAAAGAGTATTACATATGCTTTGGTAGCGATTGATGCAATGCTCAATGATGATGATTTGGTTTCATCTACTTTGGGTCGCCTTAATAATCAAGAGGCCTAAACATCATTTGTCACTTCTATTCATGTACAAAAGCCATTGCTAGATTTTGATAAGTTGGTCTCTCTCATAATCATTGAAAAGATCAACATGTAGGGTGAATCATCTGAAAGAAGCGGTGACAGGTCCAAGAATTTTAGTCAAGTAATAGAAGGAGACATGCCAGATCCTCTTCAAGGGGCCGTGGTATGGGATGTGCTAATGATAACTAGTAAAACAAGTTAAATCAATAGTTTGGGAAAATTCAGGTTTCAGGGGGCGATGGAAACTTTAGAGGTAGGGGGAGCTTTAGAGAAAGAGGTGGATGGCATAATAGAGACTTTGGCAATTCTAGTATTGTTTGTCATTATTGTACCAAAATAGGTCATATTGTAGCTCATTGTTATGCTAACAAAGATAATATCCACAGTGGAAAATTGTAGCAAGAAAACTAGGTTCGTCTTCATCATAGAATGAATAAAAAAACGAGTGTTTATTTGTTATGCAACATATGATGAATGATGTTACAGGAAAGGGGGCACATGGTGATGTATGATATGTCGATTTAGGTGCATCTAATTATCTGACCAGCTATGCTGAATGGTTTGGAGAGATGCAGGATTTATAAAATCCAGGTTATGTGCAAATGGGTGATGATTCATGCCACCCAATTTCACACATTGAAAAGGTTTCCTTGTCTTTGCATGTTGGATAGACAAAGAGTCTATCAGATGTATTACATATGCCATCAATCACAAAAAAATTAGTATCTATTGGCCAAATGGTAGAGCAAGGATTGCAGGTTCAATTTAATGTAAAATGTTATTTTATAGAAGACTTTAATGATAAGTTTAGGTTGGTCATAATACACATTCACTTTAGATGTTGGAATTCGAGTTAAGTATGCTAAAGGAAAAAAAGTGGTTACAGATATTTTGAATGGACATGTAATATGCAAAGACTGAAATTAATACAATCCAAAGGATTGGTTACATGGTTATTTTCTTTTAGAGTTGTAAAATTTCATAAAGTATGTGAAGCATGTCAGTTTGGTAAGCATGCAAGACAATCTATTTCACATAATAGAGATGTGAGAAAAAATATACTTGATGTTGTGCATACATATGTTTGGGGGCTTACATAAAATGTATCTCTTGGTAGCATCAAACACTTTGTCATGTTTATTGGTGATTGTTCAAAAAAGCTATGGCTATACTTCATGAATAAAAAAAGTGATTGTTCAAGGAAAGAAAAACAGGCTTGAAATTTAAGTGCTTGAGATCAGATGGAGGAGAGTACCTCTCTAGTGAGTTTAGTGACTTTTTGAGGTCTCATGGGATAAATAAATAGTTTACTTGCAAATATACCCCACGAGAAAATAGGGTTGTAGAAAGAAAAAATAGACATATTGCAGAAGTTGCACGGATATTCATGGCTAAAAAGAATATACCAAAATATTTTTGGTCTGAAGATGTTCATGGTACTATCTATATTACAAATAGAACTCATGTAGCTATAGTTTGTGAGAGGACCTTGGAAGAATGCTTTACGGGCAAGAAGCCTGATGTGTTATACTTGAAAGTGTTTGGTCATATTGCATATGTTCATGTGTGCCAGATGAGCTACAAAAGAAACTTGATCCAAAGACTGAAAAATGTATTTTGATGGTTAAAAATAATATGCCAAAATATTTTTGGTTTGAAGTTGTTCATATTGTTGTCTATATTATGAACATAACTTCCATAGTTGCAGTTCGTGGGACGACCCTCAAGGAATGCTTTACTGACAAGAAGCCCAATGTATCATACTTGAAAGTGTTTGGTTGTACTGCATATGTTCATATGCCAGATGAGCTACGAAAGAAGCTTGATCCAAAGGTTGAAAAATGTATTTTTATTGTATACTCTTTCGAGCAAAAAGAGTATCATTGTTATAACCTTGTCATATGTGAGTTCAGAGTGAGCAGGGATGTTATTTTTTATGAGACGAGTAATTGGTATGCATTTAGTGTTGATAGATTGGATGATGATGATGATTATGATAGTTATATATGAAAAGAAAAGCAAGAATCATGGAGCCTTAGTGGACCAAAAATATCATTTGATACTACATCTACAGTTAGCCCTTTGTCTAGGAGACTAAGGACTAGCCCCACATCTTAAGGTGCATCTACAAGTGTTGCACGTATAGATAAAGGGAAGAAGAAAGTATCAGATTATAATGATTACTCTACTATTCATTTAGGATTTGATGGAGATTCTAGTGGTTCAGAGAGTTTAGATTATGAGCTTGTTAGGACACCAGGTGTACAGAGAGCATAGGGTAGTGTAAATGCTCCATTAAGCAATCCAATGGTACCCAGGTCTAGCAAGGTCAAGTACCCTGTTAAAAGATTTGATTTTGAAGGTTATGCAACTCACATTATGCTTATATGAAAAAGGTGGTTGAGGATGTTGAGTCCACTTGTTTTGAGGATGCTATTAGTCATGCTCATTAGGATGCAACAATGGATAAGAAGATGGCTACATTAAAAGCCAATAAGACTTGGGATCTAGCACCATTTTCTAAGGGTTTAGAAAATCAAGCATAATGCAAATGGTTCTATTAGCAGGTATAAGGCTAGGCTAGTTGCAAAAGGCTATGCTCAAACATCT
The DNA here is from genome assembly GCF_053477565.2 of Lygodium microphyllum. NCBI lineage: Eukaryota > Viridiplantae > Streptophyta > Polypodiopsida > Schizaeales > Lygodiaceae > Lygodium > Lygodium microphyllum. Next base: position 41,850,529 of record NC_141162.1, read on the forward strand.
GGTATAGATTATGAATAGACATTTAGTCTAGTTGCTAGAATGACAATTGTTAGATGTGCGATTGCTTTTTCAGCAGCTAAAGATCAAAGTTTCCAACAAATGGATGTTAAGAATGCCTTCTTGTATAGTGAATTACAAGAAGAGGTGTACATGGAGTAGCCATCAAGTTATGAGGATTTATAGTAGCCCATATATGTGTGTAGGCTAAAAAAGGTGCTCTATGAGTTGAAGTAAGCACCTAGAGTATGGTTTGACAAGATCGAAGAGTATCTTGTCAACATTGGCTTTAACATTTTTGATATTGATCACTTATTTATGTGAGAAAGAAATATGCAAGTTTGATCATCATAGTCATCTATGTGGATGACTTGATTATTATAGTGACAATGACAATGGGATTGTTGAAGTCAAGAACTTTTTGAGGAAGAAGTTTGAGATGAAGTATTTGGGTGAGTTGAGATACTTTCTTGGTATTGAGGTGATTAAATGTAATGATGGTATATGATTGTCCCAAAGGCAGTAGTATGGCTTGGATATGTTATCTAAGTATGGTATAACAACATGTAAGCCTCTTTCAATGCCATTTAAGCAAAATGTGAAGTTGAGTGCTCATGTTGGGGTTGAGATAGAAGATCCTAATATGTTCAAGAGGATAATAGGGAGTTTGATTTACATGACTATCACAAGACCAGACTTGAGTTATATTGTTGGCCTTGTCAATCAATTTATGAAGATGCCCAAAAAGCCTCAGTTGGATGCAATTAGACACCAATATAGGTATGTGAAGTCCACTTTGCATTATGGAATTTTTTATGAGGTAAGTAAGGATATACAAGTGTTTGGATACACAGATGTAGATTGGGCTGGTAGCATGCTTGACAGAAGATCTACCAATAGATTCGTGTTTTTCCTTGGTAATGCAATAATTATGTGGAGCAAAAAAAAGTAACCTATAGTTGCTTTATTGAGTATAGAGATGCTACTAAGACACCATGTGAGGTGATATGACTACAAAAGTTATTGGGTGATTTGGATGTGTAGGAAGATGGTCCAATTGTCATTCACCATGATAACATGAGCAACATACAATTAGCTAAGAACTGAGTGTTCCATGCTAGGACAAAACACATTGAGGTGCATTACCACTTTGTGAGATAGAAGGTCCTTGTAGAAGAGATTGACTTATCATCACATAAGATCAGATAGCTGACATTTGTACAAAGGCATTGGGTGCAAAGAAGCTTCAAAAATTTTGAAGGTTACTTGGAGTTGCAGAGATATAGTTGAGCTTGACAGTGAATGTTGAGATGGCAAGGTCAACATGTACGTACATTTATGATGGATCACCTTGCTAAATAGGTCAATACATCTACACTTAGCATATTAGTAGTTATTATGATCCTCATATAGCCAATGACTTATCACTTATTATATTTAGTTTGTTGCACCTATCTACAAATGGCATAGTTATAGCCCCAATAAATTAGTGTAGTCAATTATGTAATGTTTGACTTAGTAGCCCACTTTCCTTATATTGTATCTTATCTATACTTTGTACACATTGTATTGTAAGTGAGAGAATAAGAAGAAACTAGCAAGAAAACGTTTTAGCCTCCATTTCTCTTCATGTATTCTTGAGTGAGATTCCTCTTATGTGTATGGTGTGTGTTTGACACAGTAGCTCAAGCAAGTCCCCCTACTATGCAATTTTTGATTGGTACATGATACACATCATGAAGAGTAAACATAATGTCTGAACCAAGGACATCACCAATACCAACTATCTCCAATGCTAGGTGATTACCCAAATGAATAGATCGAGTCATACTGCAATAGGAGTGAAACTACTCTCTATGATGGGTCACATGAAAGAAACCCCTAAATCTATCAACCAGCACTAAGTATATCTTGACAAAGCATCTGTCAATTATATGAAGCATCCAAGGAACAAGGTACCAATATGAGATAATCAAACACATCAAGCTGCACCACATTAATCTCCTCAATCTTGATGTTAAACTTGCTAGGCACAATGATGTGATTATCATTCTTATCTTGCATTTTACCCTTTTGCTTTGCCTTCTTGTGCTTGTCTTCACATATTTTATGACACTAGGGCCAAATATGACTTATTTTTTCACAATAATAACAAGTAACACCAGATTTATAGCCATGATACTTATTGCGAGATTGTCTCTGCGTCCTAGACTGAGACCTTTGAGAGTCTCTACCACGGCAAATTCCATCCTACTGGCCTCTCATAGTCAATGCATGTGATGTACATGAAGCATCTATATTCTTTCTATTCACCTCTTCTATCAAGAGGACACTCTCAACATCCTGCAATTTTAACCCATCCTTAGCACATAGAGCCTTATGAAAACTGTGCCACAACTCAAGTAGAGTACTAAGCAAAAATAAAGTATGCAAAGGATCCTTGAACTCAATCTCCTATAAAGCTAAGTGACTAATAATGGAGTGAAACTATAATGTGCTCGCCTATCGGCTGTCCAAGCACGTTTTTAGTGGTCCATCGAGAGGCAAATCTAAGTGACGCTGCCCAGTACTCCCATGGAATGTTACAAGTTTGTCATCTAGGGTTTCTCGAATCGCCTCGCAATGGAATGTTTGCGGTCGAACCCACTAGGATTGACCTAATATCTGGGTTTCTAAGGGTCAAGCTCTCTTGACAGCATTCTAGCATCGGGTCTTAGACATCCTATTTTGTGCAAAGATATCCAATTTGAAGCAAATCCATGCTACAATTGGTTCAAAGAGAATGGAAAATGAGAGGGATGTGCCGCTCAACCTCTCTACCTGTAAGTCCCATTTCGGGTCCCCTAAAACGACATGAATAGAGATTCTAACCTAAAAAAATCTAAATGTCGACAATAGTAAAACCTTGTGAGAAGCCTCCCAATTCTTTGGGACCACCCTACCGTAGGACAGACCCGTTGGGGGCTCGTCGGGGGTTCCGTCCACCCGCTTTCTTTAGTAGGCATTCTTTAGTTATCTAATTAGGTCCTATCACATTTATGTGTGACATTTAAAATTAGCTTCATTAATTAAGCCTTTTAAGAAACACGGTTCATTCACATAATTTATGTCACAAACACGAATACAGAGCAAGTGATCCTTTGACAAACAAGTTCAAATAAATTTCTTAACTTATCTCATGTTAATCTTTGTCTCCTATCCATACAGGAGAAATTATGTATCCCTTTTGTCCAACAGAAGTACCTGGTCCAAATCACATGGCACCATAATTTCCATCCATTATCTAAAATAGGATATTCCAATGCCATAGACATTGGACTCACGATAGTCTTCAACTCCGTTTCGGACTAGGCAAGGGGTGTCCAGAGCTCCACCTGACCCCAAGCGACCTAGGAGTGAGACACAATTTCCATGGTTGGACTTTACACCACTCGACCTTCGGCTCATGAATCGAGCAGTGTCCTCTCGGTTAATCCGTAGTGCAATCTTGGAGATGATCCACCTGTGCAAAATATCATTTCTTAATTAATTTGGTTAAGAATCAAGTACAATCAAGGCAATCGGTCTCATATCATTTTCCAAGAAAACATTCCTTTATTCCCATGGCAACTTGTCATCACAGACCCTTGGCCATGCATTTACCATCAATCATAAGCACTTGGCATAATCATTCATCATCAATCAATTTAATGCAAAATCATTTAGGACATTATTTGATCAATCATAAAAACAATGATATCATTTTTCCAAACATTGTAGGAATAGTCCGGATAACCTTTCCATTGCGTATTTGCTCTCCCCCTTGGGATCAATAGTGGTTCTATGTAAAATTTACTTAGCACACTCTTCTTTCGGCTAAGGCATATGTTAAGGTTTCAAACACTATACAAGACGTAAGTTCTATTAGTCACTTACATTGATGGATAACCCAGCCTTCTTCCCAACAAGTACAAAGGCATCAGTCTTTCCTTTGACTTAGGGTTTCCTAATTCCTTGAGCTCTTCATTTGCCTTGGAGTTGTTGCTGCATCTAGCCCAACCCCAAATTTGGATTGATAAACATAGTGGTTATTAGATGGATCCCAAGGCATCTTAGTCTTTAATCCTTACGATCATTATTTGTACCAGCTAAGCACAACATCAAGATTCCCAATCTATCAAACATGAGCTATTAATGAGAGCTTGGGCAAAGGTCTAGAGCTTCGAAAATGATTCTATTCTAGACTAAGTTGCTTGCCATGCAATCCATCAGGCATACAAGTTGCAACATATACATTCTAAGTGATGAAAACGCACCTACTACTGCTAGGACGGGAAGTTGACAATGCTTGAAGCTGTATATGATGTTTATGAATTCATCGCATAGTATCTAAATACAATTAACCTCTCTTGATACACGCATTTGGGGAATTCAATTCTTCGAATACTTGCGATGAGTTTATCCTTTTTCAATGTCCTATTCTCATGCGACATAATATGGGTCTAATGCATCTCATGCGGGAATCAAAGCAAGCATCCATCAATTTGGAAATACATTACTTATGTTTGGTATCGCAGTTGGATGGGCAATGATGTCCTCGCTCGATACTTTTGTTGCGGGATTGCCATCTGCGTGTAGATGCGATTCATAGAAGACTTCGACACCTTGTACTTGATTAGTGGGGGCCAATTGGGGAGCAAAATGAGCTTGTGATTGAAGGATAATCTTGCAGAAATGGGGTATGGGTTCGCAGGCAACGAGGAAAGAAGGAACATGTGTGGACACCCTCTAAGGAGGGGAAGGGGAGAAGATTCTTTAGAAACTCTCTCTCTCTCTCTCTCTCTCTCTCTCTCTCTCTCTCTCTCTCTCTCTCTCTCTCTCTCTCTCTCTCTCTCTCTCTCTCTCTCTCTCTCTCTTCTTCTTCTTCTTCTTCTTCTTCTTCTTCTTCTTTTTCTTCTTCCTCTCTCACCCTCTCTCTTTCTCTCCCTCTTTTTCCCTCTCCCCCACTCTCTCTCTCTCTCTCTCCCTTCAGCGTGCTGCTCAGCATATTGAGCCCTTCAAGGCCTCCTATCCCCTTGCAATGGGGGGGGAGGAGGGCCAGGTGGCACATGTGTACCTCTCCCCCCTATTTTCATCTCTGTTGACTTCTTCTCCTTCTTCGTGGATGTCATCCTCTGCCTTGTTGGCGCCGTTGTCATCTTCTCCACGTCGTCAACATTGGTGCCATTGTTTACTTCTTTTCTCCCTGTTGACTTGTCATCATGCCACATCTTCCTCCTCTTTCCCCCCACCACCTGTCGGCGATGACAGGGGGGAAATGTAAAAAATTATCGAATTAATTTTTAATAAAATTGGAGGGGGTGGTTCCCATGCGGGAGGGGGGGGGACATTACAGAAACTCAGTCAAATGTGCAAACATAGAAGTCCCTTCCTTCATACAAAGGTCCATTAATTATTTTAGCCAATACATTTGAGATGCAGGACTCTACTTGTCATAAAGATTCTTAATCTATGTCCAAAGCTCATATGCAGAGTGATTTTCAGTTACAACATTGTAGTGAACCTACTTAGAGAGTGATAAGATGATTGTGGATTTACATAGCTCATCTAGTTCAGCCCAATCTTTGGTCCCAATGTTTTTGGGTTTGGCATACTCATTTTTTAGTGGTCTAACCTGCAATTTCTACACTAAAACCTATCAAATCTGTGTCTTCCAATAGCTATAGTTGGTCGCATCCAGTTTTTCAATATTGAAGATAGGACTATCATGAGAACAATCCAAGCAAGTGCACAGAGAAGGGCAAAATAGACAATTGTAATTCCTACAAATCAGCCCCAAAACCATTGCCAAATCAAGTGAGAGACAAGAGATACTATCAAAGTAATGAGTTGTCCAAAAATTATAAGCAAAAGACTATCAAGAGGAGGTGACTACTTTCATAAATAGTGCAGCAAACTACAATTATAGCATACTGAGAATAGAGTACACTAGTAAGAAATCAAAGCCCAATGTATGAGCTATCACTAATAAAATGCAAACTGCAACTACTAGGAAAGAACTGCAACTAGTAATGAGTGGATATGCAACTAGCATTGACAATTGTAAAAGGTCAATGTGTCAGACTAAGATACATCCCATAGGCATAACCATCATGCATATAGTAGGTCTACAAATAAAAGAAGAGACCTACCAAAGGCATAACAATTGACTGAGCAATGATGTGACGGAAGCTCAATACATAGCCATATAAGATGAATACATCACTGAGAATAGCATGATAGAGATAGGTGACATCCCAAAACAAAAAACAAATAAGTCCACTAGGCATCAACTACATACATATAGAATGAAGAGAGCATGTACATGTCATATTGAGTCCACTGTCTCACCATAACAAGCTCAAGCTCAATTGCATAAGCCAAATTCTCTACAGTATATCCAAGTGTCAAATGTGGTTCAATACATAAATCTGAATAGCTGCCACTGAAATAGAAGTCAAATGCCAAATGAGCAAGTAAATCTCAAAACATCAGGGGGATGGCATCCATACATCTAAGGTCCATATAGCATACATCTAGAAGTATTTGGCCCAACTAGTCTGCAAAGCTCTGAGTAGTAACACTTAATGAAGCATCTAGGTAGCATCCATAATAATGAATGATAGATAATGTAAATGTAATCCAACTTCAAAATTAGCTCAATAACATATTATGAGCACAACCAAGCATATAGCATCCAACATAAATATCTATACATCCAATATAGATAACCATAGTAGCATCAAGTGGCAATAGGCATACACTATGAATGTCAAATGCTTGCTGCCTTGAAATATTCTAGCAATGAAAATCTTTGATAAACTAAGCTAAATGCAAGATCAAACAAGGCCACCAACATTAAAGACATTACTGTAGCATCCAACATCAGTGTGATTGTATAGGGGCATGAATGAATACATGTATGAGCTCCAAACTGTGAAAGAGGCCCTATCATAAAGTTGTAATGGCAGGTCTACTATTAATTATAGCAAATATAGGGGTGAGGAGAAACTCAAATCCGATGCCAAATGACAAGCATTAGTGCCAAGGGTTGTCGATACTAATTGTGAGCCTTCAAATGAGAGTCCAAGAGTTGTCAAGTGGGCCAAGAAGAACAGTAGGGATAGCAAAGGCACAAACATGATACCTATGGCCCCTCTTACTACTACTTATGCTAGTGATGGTGGAGCTTTAGAGGCACTCTTAGGTACTCAAGCAAGCCATATGAAGCCTTGGAACAAGCCTCAAGAGACCCTAATAAGTGCTAGAGAAATGGGAGATAAGCTCATACCTTGAAGGTTGAAGCCATGGCTACCACAATGACTATGAACTTCTGTAGGTATTTGAATGCAAGTGGAGACAATGTTGGGTTTCAATGCTGATATAACAGCTTGATTCTAGGTGAAGGGAGTGAGCCTTGAGTGAGAGAACATGAGCAAAAGCAAGAGCTACGATGAAAGGAGCAAGAGTAGAGAGAGACACACAAGATATGGGAGCTCCAACAATCACAATGTGTAACAGGCCTTCCCTTATTCAAATGTCATGGAAAGAATAAAGAATGAAGTGAAGTGATGGGCACCCAACACCTATAATGTATAGGTGTCTGGGTAATGTTAATGTAACTAATACATGAGTGACTAGGCACATGCATCTTTAACCCCAATGCATAAAATTTTGCAAGGAAGGGATTGCATCCTAGCTTGGTGCAATTGGGTTTAGGGGCCTGCCAATCCCCGAGTTGGGGACTAGCAATACCTTGCACCCAACCACACCTAGCTACATCTATAGTGCCTCTAAAGTATAAGTGCATTATGTGAATATTATAGGGGGAGGAAAAGGAGAAATGGATCCTTTCCCCACATAGGAAAAGTCAGAATCTTTTGAACTGTAGGTGAATTGAATGTAACAGACTTATCGAGCATGGCCTAAAGTTCAAGCATTACAAAAAAGCATAATGGTTGTAGTGTGGTTAAGATTGATGGGGTGTGCACAAAAAAAAAAGAAGAGAAGGGTACATGAGATCGGATTTTGAGCTAAATTCTCAAAATACTAAAAAATTGTGTATAATTGAGGCTCAAGGCAAAACTCAACATCTATATAGATATATAGATAGCAAATGGAGAGCCCCAAAATTAAAAAAAAATTAGATTATTGTGTGAGGGGCCTATTATGAGAACAAATTGGATTCCTTGTTTTTTGTGTGGTTTCTTGATTATCAGGTGTGATTATATAAGAAGATTCTGAAAAGATATGGTAGGAGGATTTGTAGGACCAATGGTACAACCATCGACAGTTAGGGACTGACTCAAAGGTCCAATAGTACAACTCCAGGGAAAGCAGATAAGCTACTTGATATCAGGGGGTGAGAGCTATCAATACAAAATGGCACACAATAGAATCCACAAAGAAGAAAGCAGTTAAAGGTGGTTAAAGTCAAGGCTCAAAGGATTCAATATAGGCTAGCTAGTCAAATAGAAGTGAACTTAAAGATAAAATAAGCAAATTTATCATCTATTAACATATTGGAAAATGCTATATCAATGTTTTGACAACTTTGGAATTAATATTAGGCACTAGAATTATTGGACAAGACATCTCAATACATTTTATCATATCTTGATAATTACTTGTTGTAAAATACATGATAGCTTGGCTCACTATCCTACACATTATGAATCTCTTGGAGTCGCATCTACCATGGGTAACAATAAAGACCTATGAAATCATATGTATATAATTTGTAGAATGAATAGAATCTCTCATTCTTGTATGTGAAAATATGAGATATCTTTCTTCCTTCTTTTCCCTTCTTGTATTCACCATAGCCAAAGCTTGACAAAGTGAGAGAGAATTGAGAGTGTGAGGGAGCAAATGAAGGATCACAATGGAGAAACTCCCTACTCCATCCTTGCTTCTTTCTTCTTTCACAAAGGCTAATGGTGTTCTGTTGAGAAGTCTTCTTTCTCAAGCCCCTCATTTGAAGAGCATATGGACCATTTAACAAGGCTAACAATTGTGCTTTTTAAGAAGGCTCTTGCACATGATGGATTAGCTCAAGGACTTCATGAGGTTGCAAATGCAATTGAGAAGCATAGAGAGCAACTATGTGTGTCATTTTATTGAAGATTATAGAAAAAATATGCAAGATTTATGCTCAGAGCCAAGTGTGAGCTTGATATATCAAGTGCCACAAGTAGTGTTTTTCATTCAAGAAATTTTTCATTTTTAAGGCTAAAAATATGGTCCTAAAAAAAGCTAGCAAAAACTAGGGTCATTTTTGAGCCCCCAAAATCATATTGATCACCTAATATTGAACTTTTTGGCACAAATTTTTTGCCTAAAATGGCTATTTTTGTAGAGAAAAAGTGTGGATATTCATAGAGATATATATGAAAGTATATAGCAACATGGAATAAGGTGCCTTTCAAGTTGAGGACCTTGTCACCAAATCATGATCAAATTTTTTAATGATCTCTCTGATAAAGTGGTAACATACATCAACGTGCTCTGTCTTTGCATGGAAGATGAAATTCTCGGTCAATTGAATAGCACTCATAGAATTCAAATGTAGTGTAGGGACCACATCAATCATACCAAGGTTTGTGATTAGATACCCTACCCAGAGAGACTCAATAGCTACAACATACTATGTCTATGTGTAGTAGATAGAGTCTTGCATTTTTGCACCTTGAATATTCAAGAAACAGCACCTCCATGAAAGGTGAAGACATAGCCAAAGGTGGACTTCCTACTATTTGCATGTCCTACATAATCAAAGTCATTGTACCCCATGACTCTTGTTTCTTGGCCACCACAATATATGCACATATCTATAATGCCCTTCAGATATCTCATGATACCCTTCACATCATCCCAATGCCACCTACTAGGTGTAGCCATATAGCATGCCACAACTCCCACTATAAATGTTATCTTAGGATGAGTGGCTATCATGGCATACATCAAATTACCCATTGCAGATGCATAAGAGATCTTGGCCATCTTAACCTTTTTCTCATTAGACTATAGACAATCAACCTGACTAACCTTCACACATGAGAATGTAGAGTATAGTCAATAGGCTTAACATCATGCATATAAATTGCTCAAGGACCTTCTAGATATACTCCTTCTATGATAAGTAAAGGATCCCCTTAAAGCGATTGCGCGTGTGATGCACATTCCAAGAATATACGAGGTATGTCCAATGTCTTCATCCCAAAACTTTTCTTGAACTGACTTTTCAAGGCATCTTGCTGATTATAAATGCTCACAGTAATCAACATATCATCCATATTGAATACCAAAATCATAAGGCTACCATCAGGAGCTATCTTTGTGTATAAACAAGGATCCATATCACTATGAGTATATCCCTGTGAATGCATCAAAGTATCAAACTTGTGGTACTATTCCTTAGGTGCCTACTTAAGGCCATAAAGGCTCTTTTTAAACTTGCATACTAGGTATTCCATACCTTTTTCCTCAAAGCCCTTAAGTTGCTACATATAAATCTCATCACATAAGTCCCTATGTAAGAAATCCATCTTCGCATCCATCTTATAGAGGTCTAGATCTAGCTACTTTACCAAAGCCAAAACTAAGCATAGGGTAGTCATCTTGATGACAAGAGAGAAGACTTTATCAAAGCCTACACCACACTCATGCTTAAAATATGTAACATGCCTAGATCATGACATGTTTTAGTAGCCCATTGGGAGTCTGATCTAAAAGATGCCGTCTGGCACTCACACGAAATGTCACCGAGTTAGGATCGACCTGAATCTTCTTGAGTTTCTAATGGTCAAGTCATTCTACAGCCTTCTAGTATCGGTCTTCATCTACTTTGCGCAGAGCATCTAAACCGAGGCAGACTCATATTGCACTTGGTTTAAAGAGAATGGGAAACGAGAGGAATGCATCGCTCGACCTCTCTACCCATAGGGTAAAGTCCCATTCCGGTCCCTTAAAATAATATAGCCAGGGTTCTACTCTATATTATCTAAGGTCAATACTTAATCATGATTTCAATATTGAGAAGCCTCCTAGTTCTCTAGGACCACCCTGCCATAGGACGATGGACCTATCAAGGGTTCCGCTCACCCGCTTTCCTTAATAGCTTTAGTTTCCTACTTACCTAAGGGCATATTAGTGGTAACACATACAAGCAGCTTCCTTAATTAACCCGTTAGTCACATGTTCCTTTATGTAATTTTATGCACTGACATGAAAACAGATAAGACAAATTCCTTGAAAGTAAACTTTATATTAAAATTTCAATTGAGATACAAATCCCATCCATGGGACGATTCCTGCAATCCGTAAGGATGCGTCTTATTTTCCTCCAAGTTTTCGCCCTTGCACTAGTAATAGGGCCTCAAGATTCCTTTCTAAGCCATATAGACCATCTGAATAGGACCCAGAGGTAGGGGATTTACAGTCAGAGCCCCCTTGGCACCTGAGCATCATCCTACGAATAGACTTTTCTACGGAGAGACCTCTTATGATGTGTTTGGTCCACATTCCAGACATGGCTATCAAAAACCCCCTTGGATAGGGTTGGCACTTAGCTGGGGGTGCTCAACACACCTTTCCTAGGTGTTTCAACCTGAATCCAATTTGAAAGATTTTCTTCTTATCAATTCCTTTGTTAGATGACTCCTTTTCCAAACAGGTATTCCTAAGTATAAGCACAAGTAGAAGTGCACAATATATACCAGACAATTCTTTGTTCTCTCTACCGAAGGAAATTTTGATTTGATGTGATAGCATTTAGTCTCGGTTTTATCCCCGTTATCGTCCGAGATTTTGAAAGATAACCTAATTTAATTTCCTCATTCTTTTAAATGAAGGAGTATCCTTGCAATGTTGATTGCAATTTGGGGCATGGGCTTCCCTACAACGAAACCCTACTTATTCATTTGAACTAGGGTTTGTTGTGTAATTCATATAGTTACTTAAGGACTTTGAATTCCTTTTAGCTTCAAGCAAGATGAGCCTTGAGAAGAATCCTTCAACTCTTTAGGGTTTGAAATTCTTTCAACTTCCTAGGAACCCTACGTATTCTATCACAAGTTCAATCTATGCTTTGTGAGATGTAATAGGATTTCCTATTATTTCAACCAAGCAAACGTATGCAGACGCATAAATCTATTTGGCTTAATTACAGTTTAATGGGTATTCTTGAAACTTTATATGTATATATATATGTATATATATATATGTATATATATATATGTTAGCATGAAATTTCCATATATTTTATGTGTAATTTAATAGCTTCTAAGTACAAATTTGATTAATCATCTAAGATGAATGCGATTAACAAAATTTTCCTAGTACTCTCATTACCTCGAAACATGCTCAATTAAGTTGCGATAATTAATGTAAATGTTCCTTTCTCCCAGTTTATTTTCCCCAATACAATGGTGTGCACCTAATTCATAAGAGATGTGTTTCCCATAGTTACAGTCCCTTGGTTTATAGTCTCGTTGGTTATGGTGGGAGTTTCAGCGTTTGGAGAGATCTTTCGTTTGGGGGCCATCGTTCGCAAGTGGATTCGAGAGATAAAGGAGGAATGGATTTGAGATGGGAGAGTGTAAGAGAAGATGGCTTAGTCGTAGACCGAGGTAGGGGGAATTGAGCTAACTCTCTCCCCCTCGCAGCCTCTTGGAGTAACTCCTCTCTCTCTCTCTCTCAAGTTCCTCGCAATCTCTTGGAGGGGTATCCTTCTACCCCCCTCTCTCTACCTCTCTCTTGCAGCCTCTCAGGGCCTCCTTGTGCTTTTCTAACTATTCCCCATGCCTCATATTTATATCTAAACAAGAGAAGAAGGGTTGTGACTGAGAAGAAGAGCTCTTTATGGAGGGGATCTTGGAAAAATCAACAATTTGATGCTCAAATCACAATTTTGACAGTTCCATTGGCTCTGAAAGAGGGGTAAAACCCCAAGACACTTCATTAGAAATCTTCCAGAACACTCCTTCTTCTTTTCCCTGTTCGAAGTGCTGTTTACTGTCAATCAATTGCGATCACGAGACGCGCGATTTTGCTAATCCTTCTTTTTTGTATTAAATCTCCAAAACAAGTTGAAAAAACCACTTGCTTTTTTTTACATGATATCCTGTTCTAGAAATCTCCAGAGCTTTTTAGGATATTTACAATAAGTATTATCTAAAATATGCTAGTTTTGCCCAAAAATCTAATATTTTTGGACCATCCATATTATACACATTAATACTAGTGATTAATATGGCTCATAACTCTCGTTCATGTTGTAACTTCCGTGAAGGGTTGCTACAGTCCTTGTCAATCTAAGAAAAATATCAGATTATGACCTTGGTTTTTTTAATATTTTTAATTAAATAAAAATTATTAGTTATTAATGTTAGTTAATTTATACTTAGTTAGTCTTTAGTTAGTAACCTTACTAACTTATTAATTGACTAACTAACTTTTGAACTAACCAACTAATTTTTAATTGCGTGGAAGTATTACAGGGGAATTCAATGTACTCTTCAACTTGTACACCCACTTGCATGGCACAGCATGCTTTGCACTAGACAAAGAAACCAAATTCGCGTGTTATTTTTCTACACTGAGTCATACTTTGATTCCATGGCCCTCTCTCAAGAGTGAATATCATCTTTGTGCATGGCCTCATCATAGGTAAGAGGGTCACCAGCATGTGCTATCATAACATAATCTATAGAGGACACACACTCATCAAGCTGACATCTATCTCTAGTAGATCACCTCAAAACAAGTTGTGAGACCTATATGTCTGTAACATTCCCGCCGCATAGGAATTCCCTCCAAAAAAACTAATAAAAACTATCGATTTTTAAAAAAATCTCCCCCTAATCATTGGTGAACATGTGGCAAAGGGAGACGGCATGGCAATGACAACAACGAGATAGAAGTGGATGATGGCAGAGCTCGAGTCGATGACGACGATGATGTAGATGAAGTCAACGATGATGTCGATGAGGAGGAGGGGCCCACATGTGCCACCTCCCTCCCCCCCCCCCCCCCACGAGAAGATTGCATGGCAGTAGCCACATTAGCCGCCCAGGTGGGGGGAAAGGGTCCCCATCACCCCCCTAATAATACCCCACCCTTCCCTTATGAAACCCCCTTAGAAAGCGGAAATATTCCACTTCTTTCCCCCCCCCCTAAGTGAGTATACTCCACCTCCTTTCCCGTTATAAAACCCCCTCCCCCCATCGTAAAAAAAAGAGGGAGATACCACCTCTTCCCCCCCCCCCCCCCCCTTGAGAGAAGAAAGAGAGAGAGAGGGTGACAGAGAGAGGGAGGGTGAGAGAGAGGGGAAAAGAATATTCCAAGGCTCCTCCTTCCTTTTTCCTCCTTAGAGGGTGTCCACACATGTTCTTCCTTTCCCTTTGCGCGAACCTATACCCTTTCCCATGTTGAGATGGCAAGCTCAACATGTGCGGACATTGATGATGGACTGCCTGGCTAAATGAGTCCGCACGTCTACACTTAGCACGTTGGTGGTCATTATGATACTCACATGGCCATTGACTTATCACTTATTATATTTAGTTTGTTACATCTACCTATAGCTGGCAAAGATATAATGCTAGTCGATTAGTGTAGTCATTGTTTGACTTAGAAGGCCACTTTCCTTTATGTTGTATCTTATCTATACTTTGTGTGTATTATATAGTGTGTGAAAGAAGAAGAAAAAATCAGCAAGAAAACGTTTTTGCCTCCGTCTCTCTTCTTGTGCTTTTGAGTGAGCTTCCTCTTGTGTATACAGTGTGTGTTTGGTGCAATAGCTCAAGCAAGTCCTCCACCATGCAATTCTTGATATGGTATCAGAGCTGTGCCACTGAGAGAGGCTGATTTTGAAGGCTGGAGTGAAGGAGAAGAAGCAAGGTTTGAGGAAGCAAGCAACGGGTAAGAAGCTCTCCAATTCTTCCACTCTCTCTCTTGGATAGTGCCTGTGGAGGCACCAGAAGCAGGGTAGAGTGAAAATCTCAGATTGTTGTGAGATTTGGTGTATGAGCAAATACTGTATATTTTGTAAATTAACCCTTTAGGGCTTTCCCACAGTTATTTTGGGGGTCTGAGGCCATTTCAAGCCCCGTTTTAGAGTTGCAAGGTTGCGGACAACAATTTCAGGGTACACTATGATTTATGCTACATTGATCGAAAGTGGGTGCACAGGCTACATATTTCAAATCTGTAATTTTTTAAGGCATTTGGAGGAAGCAAACATAAGGTTTATTTGCAAACAGGTTGCATATTACATGTACTATTGAGCAATCAATGAAAAAGATTGCTTGGTGTATTGTTGTGTATGTGTTGTGAAAGATTGCAGAAGACTAGCTTGCTGTGTTGTATCCTTGTTTGTGATAATGGCAGAGAATAGTGGAAATCCCATTATTGAGAAGCTCCAGAAGAACAACTACCCTTCGTGAAAGTTCCATGTGACGAACTTCCTCATTGGAAAGGGCCTTTATGAGTTTGCTTCAGGTGAAGAAAAGGAGCCAGAGTTGGGCATCCCTCCGATTGCAGATGAATTAAAAGTATGAAAAGAATGGAATGCAAAAGACAAAAAGGTGATGTACTGGTTATTTGCAGTCATTGATAATATGATGTTGGGACATATCAAGAATGTAGAAACTTCACATGTAGCTTGGACAATTTTTGAGAATATGTTTTCAGTAAATACAAAGGCATGAAAGATTCAACTCAAGCAAGAGTTGAATGCCTTGAAGAAAGGGAAAATGTCTATCAATGAGTATGTGTTAAAGGTGAGAAGCATTGCAGATGCTTTAGCAGTGATTGATGCAATGATGATGATTTAATCTCATCCACTTTGAGTGGCCTTAATAATGAGAAGGCATGGAAATCATCTGTTACTTCAGTATACATACGAAAGCCATTTTCAGATTTTGATGAGCTGATCTCTCTCATGATTACTGAAGAGATCAATATGTAGGGTGACTCATTTGAAAAAAATGGAGAACATGTTCAAGCATTTTACTCAAGTTTAGGAAGGGGACGTGGTAGATCCTCTTCGAAAGGCTGTGGTATGGGACGTGCTGGCAATAACCAACAAAATAGGTTCAATCAGCAATTTGGTGAAATGCAAGTTTCAAGAGGCTGAGGAAACTTTAGAGGTAGGGGGAGCTGTAGATAAAGAGGTCGATGGCGGAATAGAGGTTCTGAAAATTCTGCTATTGTTTGCCATTATTGTGGCAAAATAGGCCATATTGTAGCCCATCGTTATGCTAAGAAGGATGATATTCGCAGTGGTCAATTGCAGTAAGGAAACTATACATCGTCTTCACGACAGAATGAAGAAAAAAATGAGCGTCTGTTTTTTTATGAAGCATATGATGAATGCAGTTACAAGAAAGGGGACACATAGTGATGTATGGTATGTCGATTCAGGTACATCTAAACATATGACCAGTCATGTTGAATGGTTTGGAGAGATGCAAAACTTACAAAATCCAGGTTATATGCAAAGATGGATGATGATTCATGCCACCCAATTTCACACATTGGAAAGGTTCCCTTGTCCTTGTATAATAGCCTTGTAGACAAAGAGTTTGACAGATGTATTACACGTGCCATCAATCACAAAGAATCTAGTGTTTGTTGGCCAAAGGGTAGAGCAGGGGTTGCAGGTCCAATTCAATGCAAAATGTTGTTTTGTAGAAGACTTTAATGATAAGTGCAGGTTGGTCGCAAAAGGAAGTAGAGTTGGCCGCATGTTCACTTTAGATGCTTGAATTCCTACAATGGATGCTGCTATGTATGCTAAAGGAAAAGGAGTAGTTGCAGTTATTGAAATATGGCATAAAAGTATTGGACATGCAAATGTGTAAATGTTGAAATTAATGCAGTCCAGAGGATTGGTTACAGGGTTGCCTTCTTTTTGTAGAATTGCATAAAGTTTGTGAAGCATGCCGGTTTGATAAGCAGGCAAGACAACCCTTCTCGCATGATAGAGAAGCGAGTAGAAAAATACTTGATGTAGTGCATACAGATGTTTGGGGGCCTACACAAAATGTATCTGTTGGTGGCAGTAAATACTTTGTCACATTTATTGATGACTGTTCAAGGAAGTTATGGGTATACTTCATGAAGGAAAAGAGTGATGTGTTTGAGCACTTCAAATCTTTTAAGGTAGTTGTTGAAACAGAAACAAGCTTAAAAGGGAAGTGTTTGAGATTAGATGAAGGGGGAGAGTACCTCTCTAATCAGTTTAGTGGCTTCTTGAGGATTCATGGGATAAAAAGACAATTTACTTGCAGGTATACCCCACAGCAAAATGGGGTTGCAGAAAGAAAAAATAGGCATACTGCAGAAGTTGCACGAGCATTAATGGTTGAAAAGAATATGCCAAAACATTTTTGGTTTGAATTTGTCCATACTATTGTCTATATTATGAACAGAATCCCCACAGCTGCAGTTCATGGGATGACTCCTAAAGAATGCTTTACTGTCAAGAAGCCCGATATATTACACTTGAAGGTATTTGGATGTGTTGCATATGTTCATGTATCGTATGAGCTACAGAATAAGCTTGATCCAAAGGCAAAAAAATGTATTTTTATTGGATACTCTTTAGAGCAGAAAGGGTATCATTGTTATAACCCTTTCATAGGTGAGTTCAGAGTGATTAGGGATATTATATTTGATGAGATGGGCAGCTGGTATGCACTTGATGGTGATGTATTAGATTATGATAATGATTAGGACAGTGGTGCGCAGATCGGTCGCAGATAGCTCACGTGGTGAATCCCGGAAGGTCCCCAAGAACAAAGTACTCTACTTTTTAGCACAAAAACCCATGTAAAAGCAAGCACGACATGAAGCAAGAGACAAATTGGGTTCAATCTCCCCCATGCCTTGTGTGAGCGCTTCACAAAGCATGTATTTAATGTATATTTCCAATCTTCATGCTCAATAATAGCCCAATTACAAAAGCCCAATTACAAAAATATGACAAGCTTTTAGCTTTTGAGTTTGCTTTCTACCAAAAATAGGAAAATAAAGCTAATGGACGGTGCCCATAGTGTCTGGCACGCCCAATCTCAATGTCCAAATAGAAATAACATATCCAGGCGCATAAGCGCATACAAAATAATAATAAATAATCGATGTCTCTATAGACATAACAAAATATAGGCGTGGCGCCTATCAAAATATAGTCCAAAGGTCGAAAACCCGCTAGACTCCAATGCTTTCCTCCGCCACTACTGCTATCTCTACACATCAACTGAAGCATTCACAATCGTTTAGTAAAATAACACAATTAAACCGACAAAAGTGAATACCTAGCAGTCTTCAGCTACATAAATAAATCAACTGGTTAGAAATAAATCCTAACCTTAATTTATTACGAGTGCGCACTCTAAACTCATAAACGTTTATTAATTTAATATGCATTTTGCAGAATCACCCGCTATGGAATCACCCATGTACACACTAAATTAATGAAACGCCCGAAAAGGACAGGCGTCCCCATCAACTTCTCGCACAAAGAATCCTCTTTGCGTATGAGCCCCGGTCATCTAAGTTTACGGAATCCACCGTAAAACCTCACGGAATCCACCGTGGAATATGCCTCCTGGCATCATACCCCCGGGGTGGGATAGCAATTGACCTCAATTGCTATTAGCTCAATGTGGAGCTAACAGAGTGGGGAAAGCATTTAGGTCTCTAGCGTGCATCCATTGTGCTTCCTCTACAGGATGGTTCTTAAATTTGACTAGATATCTAGAATACCTTCGGCCAGTTCTAGTGGTCATGTAGTCAGTGTCTATGATGGCTTCTGGTTCAAGTATTTCAGTCTCTTCTTCTAGTAAAGGTGGATTTTCATAGACAAGGTGGATAGGTAATTGTCCTCTAAATGGTCTCAATAAACTAATATGAAATGTATTATGAATTTTCCAATGGGATGGCAGTTCTAACTTGAATGCATTGTCATTAATCTTATGAATGATTCTAAATGGTCCGTAGAATCTAGGAGCTAATTTGACAACTGGATGTCTATCTACACTTTGCAGTCTACGCTTTTCTATTCTAAGCCAAACATAATCATCAACTTTGAAATTCATGGCTTGTCTTTTCTTGTTGGCTTGTTTGGTATATGATTGTTGGGCTTTAGCAATCATATCCTTTACCTCATCAAAAATAGTGTTATGCATAACAGCAATATCATCGGCACTTTGTATTCTATTAGACAAAGATGCAACAGGTGTAGATAATCTATATCCATAAATAACTTCAAAAGGTGCTTTCTTTGTAGATGTGTGCGGTGTATTGTTATATGCAAACTGTAATAAATGTAAATGAGTATCCCATGTCTGAGGTTTAGAGATAGTGTATGCACGTAAAATATCTAAAATGGTGCTATTTGTGGCTTCTGTTTGTCCATTTGTTTCTGGATGAAATGCAGATGAGAAATCAATCTTTGTGCCTAGATTTGCAAACAGTGTAATCCAAAAATTATTACAAAATCTAGAATCTCTATCTGAAATATTCACTTTCGACAATCCATGGTTAATAAAAACAGTTTTCAAAAATAACTGTGCTGCTTGTGATGCTGTTAAAGTTTTCTTACATGCAATGAAATATGCTTGCTTACTAAATCTATCTACAATTGTCCAAATCATGTCATGGTTAGATTTAGTATTTGGTAAGCCAGTAATGAAATCCATAGATATATGTTCCCAAGGTTTAGATGGAATAGATAAAGGCATTAATAATCCATACTTTTTACCATGATGTCTTTTTATTCTTTGACAAATCAAACATTCAGAAACAAAATTAGATACATCTGCATCCATATGCGGCCAATAAAAATCTTCAGTTAACATGCGTAATGTAGAAATGATACCTCTATGACCTTGATATGGGGGACAATGAATTTCATTCAAAACAAAAGATCGGAATGGAATAGTAACACACAGTCTCTTTTCAAAGAACATGAATCCATCATTATATGACAATGAATCAACAGGAATGAAATTATTTTGAACTAATTTTTGCCAATCAGAATGAAAAGTAATATCCTGGTGATATGTGTCTTTCATAGCAATTAAAGAATCAAAAGATATGATAGAAATGTTATGAATTGCAGGTCTTCTACTTAATGCATCGGCAACTACATTTTCTTTTCCAGGTTGGTATTGAATGATAGGATGGAAACTTTGAATGAATGAAGCCCATTTGATATGACGGTCAGAAATTTGGGGTTGGCTAAGTAGATGTCTAATGCTTTGCTGGTCGGTCTTTATCATGAATTCTGAACCCATTAAATAATGCTTCCATTGTTTTAATGATTGTACAACTGCTAAGAGTTCCTTGTCATAAGTGGAATATTTAAGCTCAGAGGGTTTCAGCTTAGAACTAGAATATGCTATTGGATGGTTGTCTTGCATTAGCACGGCTCCTATTCCTGATCCGCTAGCATCGGTCACAACTAGAAAGAATGGTCTGTTAAAGTCAGGCAATTGTAGAACAGGGGCATTGGTCAATGCACGTTTGAGTAAATCAAAGGATTTCTACTGGTTTTCAGTCCATTGATAAACAATGCCTTTCTTAAGAAGTTTGGTCAGTGGTAAAGCAAGTAATGAGAAATTACGTACAAACTTCCTATAGAAACTAGCAAGACCAAGGAATGAGCGTAATTCATGTACATTTTTAGGAATAGGCCAATGCAATATTGCATCAATTTTCTTAGGATCAACTTTTATTCCTTCTTTTGATACAATATGACCTAGATATTCTATTTCTGTCTTAAAGAATTCACTCTTGTCAGGATTTGCAAACAATTGATTTTCTTTCAGTAATTGAAAAACTAATGATAAATGTTCATAATGCTCTTTTTCACTTTGCCTGAACACTAAAATATCATCAAAGAAAACAATCACACAATATTGATATTTTAGAAAAATACGGTTCATCATTCTACTGAAAGTAGCAGGTGCATTAGTTAATCCAAATGGCATGACTAAGAATTCGTAATGGCCAAACTGTGTCCTGAATGCAGTCTTAAATATGTCGGATCTATCTAGCCTCACCTGATGATATCCAGACTTAAGGTCAATTTTACTAAATATAGAAGATCCTTGCAGTTTGTCCATAAGGTCATCAACTCTAGGTATAGGATACCTATTCTTTACAGTGATCTTGTTTAATGCTCGGTAGTCAATACACATTCGATAAGTATTATTCTTTTTCTTGACTAGGAGCACAAGTGCACCGAATGGAGAACTGCTAGGTCGAATTAAACCTCTATTTAGTAATTCTTCAACTTGACTCTGGATTTCTTTTTGCTCTATTTGATTGTGCCTATATGGGGCTTTGCAAGGTGGTTGTGTGCCAGGTATTAGGTCAATCTTATGGTCTTCTGGACGTGATGGAGGTAAACCTGGTGGTAGGTCTTCTGCAAAACAGTCCTTAAAATATGCAAGAAATTCCTTATGCTGAGGGTGCATATGAGTTTCTTTTGCGTGCAATTCATTCACCCAAATGAGATATGATTTAGTGTTCTTGCGTAGTGCACGTTTTGCTTGAGTATGCGAAAGCAGTGGAAACATATGAGATGCATGCATACCAAATAATGTAATAGATTTTCCTTGAAAATTAATATTCATTGTGTGTGTGGAATAATCTATATTGGGATTATGTTGGTGTCTCCATGGCATTCCTAGAATAATGTCGCTAGACTGTAATGGGACGACTAAGAAATTTCTTCTTTCAATATATGGACCAATTTGAATTTCTAAATCTTGAACTTCTTGTGTGCCATTGTACCTAGTGCCTAAAAATGCAGCTTTTATGCGATAGTGCGTAGGTACTGTATGCAGTTTCAATTCCTTTACCAATTTTGCTGAAATAAAGTCATGGGTACTACCGTCATCATGCAATATAATTCTTTCTTTTCCATGCACCATACATTTCATAGTCAACAATGAATGTGAAGTAGGCATACCTGGTAAAGTGTCGGAAGTAGTAGTAGGATCATCTTCTTCTTCAGTGAAATCCGGCATATCCTCATGCTCGTCTTCGTCCATAGCTCCAAGGTAGTTGATATGTGCTGATGGCTTCTTTGAATGACAATTTGCTGCGAGATGCCCTGGCTGGTGACACTTGTAGCATACGATGGGCTTGGCTTTGGTCACATTATTTGCAATGGCTGGGAGTCTGGGTATATTTGGATTTGCTTGTTGAATAGGCTTAGGATTTGGATTGACAGTGGATGGTAATGCAGGTGGTTTAGGCCAATTCTTGCGGAAAGATGGTGATGAGAAACGACCTGGATTAAACCTTCTGAAATTGGAATTGAATTGTTTAGATCCATAATTATCGTTTGCTTGGAATGGCTGTGGTCGTCGATCTCTACCGCGTAACTTATCTTCAGTGTCGTGAGCTAAGGAGATGGCGTCTTCAAGGGTAGCAGGCTTGAACATATTCACCTCAGCGTAGTAATGTCCAAGAAGTCCAGACATATACTTCCGCTTATGTGTCGTCTCTGGTACGTCTTCAAGCATGCGTAGCTATAGGAGTGCATTCAAAAAACGCTCTGTATACTGTGGAATAGGCTCACGATCGCGTTGTTGAAGTAAATCCCATTGCTTGATAGCCTTCTCATGAAATTGCGGTGGAAGGAAATTTTGCATGAACTTCTTCTTAAAATCTTCCCATGTAGCAGGACATTCTATACTCTTGCGGACTACAGTCCACCAAAGTGATGCTCTGTCTATCAGATGGTTAGTAACACACTTGATTTTATCTTTCTCGGGATAAGTTTCCTCATGGAAATAGTCATCAAACTGGCTAATGAATGATAAAACAGTCTTTCCTTCTCTTATGCCATTGAAAGTGTGAAACTTGAAACTTCGTTTACTTATCTTAGATTCCTTGCGAATGGTTTGTGCTTCAAGAGTGGCGTCGATGGTACGGCGAATCAAATCTTCAGCTTGCGGTTCTTCTTTGTCAGTGGACGCTCCTTGTAGCTTTGTCAATTGCGCTTGCAAGGCTTGCCTAGCTCTTCGCTCTTCTTCCAATTGCAGCATGATAAGATCCAGCTTTTGTTCCATGGTAGGCTCGGGTAGGTCGTCTTCAGCCATAGGATCATCCATATGTGGGGTAGTCATCCTGTAAAACTCAACAAACCTTTCTCACTCAAAATCAGTTAGCGGGATGAGCGTAGCTCAAATTTGGGGTTACAAGGCTATGTATTTTTTGGTATTTTTTTCTTCAATTTTCAGAAATTCTGCAATATTTCTGTCTCCGTTTGCTGAAAGTACTTCAACGAACTTGTAGATAGGTAGAACAGCTTGCTGCGAACAACTTTCCAGTTCAGAGTTTTTGCATACGAACAAGTCTTCTATGAGTTTTAAGCACTAGTCAGTTCTGATTTAGTCTGACTTGCAAAGTTGCAGACTTAGCAGACTTGCAGAGTTGTTGACTTGCTGGACTTAAGCCGACTTGCAGAACTTGCAGTACTTGATTCCAAGTGACTTACTGAACTTGACTTCTGGAGCACAGGACCCGGAGTTTACAGACTTCTCTGCCCTGTGTGACTTGGTAAAAATTGAGTGACTTAAGCTTTGACTTAAGATTAAGAGAGCTTTAAGAGGGCTTAATGGTGGAAGAGGCCGCCGTTTTTTCGTGAAGGGGGGGGGGCGTTTTTTTCTTCACGCGTGATTTTCGGAGGGTCCTCTTGCAAATCGATTTGAATTTTGGAAGCTTAATAAGCTTCTTAAGCTTTCTCTAAGCTTTATTGAAAGAAATATTGATAAAAATAATGGAGCTTATCTTTGTAACTCCACGACTTGATGAAGGAGGTGTTTGAGTGGTCCTCCGCCTGCAGAGCCTGGTCCTTTGCGATCTGACAGTGGAAATAAGGGTTCTTGATCGCCAGAAGTCTGCCTGTATCGACGGTTCGCGACGAGATTGACTGTAGAGGCCGTTTGTTCCTGGAGCTCCGCCTTCGCCCGAGATTGGTAGCGATTGGAAGCTCTTGATCTCTGCTCCGCTCTGATACCACTGGTGCGCAGATCGGTCGCAGATAGCTCACGTGGTGAATCCCGAAAGGTCCCCAAGAACAAAGTACTCTACTTTTTAGCACAAAAACCCATGTAAAAGCAAGCACGACATGAAGCAAGAGACAAATTGGGTTCAATCTCCCCCATGCCTTGTGTGAGCGCTTCACAAAGCATGTATTTAATGTATATTTCCAATCTTCATGCTCAATAATAGCCCAATTACAAAAATATGACAAGCTTTTAGCTTTTGAGTTTGCTTTCTACCAAAAATAGGAAAATAAAGCTAATGGACGGTGCCCATAGTGTCTGGCACGCCCAATCTCAATGTCCAAATAGAAATAACATATCCAGGCGCATAAGCGCATACAAAATAATAATAAATAATCGATGTCTCTATAGACATAACAAAATATAGGCGTGGCGCCTATCAAAATATAGTCCAAAGGTCGAAAACCCGCTAGACTCCAATGCTTTCCTCCGCCACTACTGCTATCTCTACACATCAACTGAAGCATTCACAATCGTTAGTAAAATAACACAATTAAACCGACAAAAGTGAATACCTAGCAGTCTTCAGCTACATAAATAAATCAACTGGTTAGAAATAAATCCTAACCTTAATTTATTACGAGTGCGCACTCTAAACTCATAAACGTTTATTAATTTAATATGCATTTTGCGGAATCACCCGCTATGGAATCACCCATGTACACACTAAATTAATGAAACGCCCGAAAAGGACAGGCATCCCCATCAACTTCTCGCACAAAGAATCCTCTTTGCGTATGAGCCCCGGTCATCTAAGTTTACGGAATCCATTGTAAAACCTCACGGAATCCACCGTGGAATATGCCTCCTGGCATCAGACAGCTATGTGCAGAAAGAAAAACAAGAATCACGGAGTCTTAGTGGACCAGAAACATCATCTGGTACTATATCTACAGTGAGCCCTTGGTTTGGGAGACTAAGAAGTAGCCCCACATCTTCAGGTGGATCTATAAGTGCTACAAGGAAGGACAAAGGAAAGAAAAAAGTGCTAGATGGTAATGATGCATCTACCAGTCATTTGGGATTTGATGGAGATTCTAGTGGTTTGGAGAGTTTGGATGATGAGCTTGGTATTCCTCTAGTCAGGACACCAGGTATACAGAGAGCTCATAGTAATGTAAAGGCTCCATTGAGTGATCCGGTGGTACGCAGATCTAGCAGGGTCAGATACCTTGTTAAAAGATTTGGTTTTGAAGGTTATGCAGCTCGCCATTATGCTTAAATAGTGAAACTAGTTGAGGATGTTGAGCCCACTTGTTTTGAGGATGCTGTTGGTCATGCTCATTAGGATGCAGCAATGGATGAGGAGATGGCTGCATTAGAAGCCAATAAGACTTGGGATTTGGTACCCTTACCTAAGGGTAAGAAAGCTATTGGCTGTAAGTGGGTTTACAAAGTCAACTATAATGCAGATGGTTCAGTTAGCAAGTATAAGGCTAGGTTGGTTGCAAAAGTCTATGCTCAAACATATGGCATAGATTATGAAGAGATATTCAGTCCACTTGCTAGGATGGCAACTGTTAGGTGTGTGATTGCCTTGGCAGAAGGTTGGAGTTTGCAGCAAATGGATGTTAAGAATGCCTTCTTGCATGGCGAATTGCAAGAAGAAGTGTATATGGAGCAGCCAACACGTTATGAGGTTTTAGACCATCCCACATATGCGTGTAGGTTAAAGAAGGCACTCTATGGGCTGAAGCAGGCACCTAGAGCATGGTCTGACAAGATTGGAGAGTATCTTATCAATATTAGATTTTGTATTTTTTATGTTGATCACTCACTTTATGTGAGAAAGGGAGATGCAAGTTTGGTCATCATAGTCATCTATGTGGATGACTTGATTATTACAGGTGACAGTGACAATGGGATTGTTGAAGTTAAGGACTTCTTGAAGAAGAAGTTTGAGATGAAAGATTTGGGTGAGCTGAGATACTTTCTTGGTATTGAGGTGATCAGATGTGATGATGGTATATGGCTATCCCAAAGGTAGTATGGCTTGGATATGTTATCCACAATTATTGTATGACAGCATGTAAGCCTCTTTCAGTACCATTGGAGCAAAATGTGAAGTTGAGTGCCGACATTGAGGATGAGATAGAAGACCCTACTATGTTTAGGAGGATAGTAGGGAGTTTGATTTACATGACTATCACAAGGCCAGACTTAAGCTATGCTATTGGTCTTGTCAGTCAGTTTATGCAGATGCCTAGAAAGCCTCATTTGGATGCAGTTAGACATATATTGAGGTATGTGAAGTCCACTTTACATTATTGAATTTTTTATAAGGCAAGTAAGGACGTACAGGTCTTTGGATACACAAATGCATATTGGGCTAGTAGCATGTCAGACAAAAGATCTACTAGTGGATTCATGTTTTCCCTTGGTAGTGTAACAGTTACATGGAGCAACAAAAAGCAACCTACAGTTGCTTTATCGAGTACATAGGCTGAGTATAGAGCTGCTGCTATGGTAGCATGTGAGGTGGTATGGCTGCAAAAGTTATTAGGGGATTGGTAGAATCAGAAAATTTTAATGGTGTAAGACAATCTTGCCCATATAGTGTCTGAAAAGGAGTCATTTAAATACTTTGATGGTATGATGCACTGTAGGCAAATTCAACTAAGGGTAGGTATTGGATCCACCATTTGGGTTCTCTATTACAATAAGCCCTCAGTATGTCCTCATTAATAACTTGGTTGATCTGCTCAACTCCTCCAAAAGTTTGAGGTGAAGAGAGAATCGTGGTCGCTAATGATTCTTTGGGGTAATCCATGTAACCTAAAATTTTCCTTAGTGAAAATCCTGGTGATATCGGAAGCCTTGTAATTGGTTTTTACAAGAATAATGTGTGTAACTAACGTTAGCATATCAATGACTACTATTATGGAGTTATATCCTCCTTGTACCAGGGGTAATCCAACTATGAAGTCCAATGCTGATATACTCCCATTTCATTTGAGGGATGTCAAGTGGCTAGAGCTTTCCTAGTATCTTGACACACTTGGTCTTAGTTCGTTTTGGCAGTTTAGGCATTCGGTAACATACTTGAGTACATCATCCTTGAGTCTTTCCTAGTAGAAGCTTCTTCTGATTGTATTAAGAGTCTTAGCATAACCAAGATGACCCAAAAATGGGGAATCGTGAGCTTCCCAAAGTATTTTCCTTTTGAGTTCTTGACTTGCAGAAATACATAGTCTTGTCCTATAATAATATGCAAGCTCCTCATTTATGGAAAAATCTTAATACTTAGTCTTAAGTTTTGGACTTGACGGAAATTTCCCTTAACAAGTTGTGATAGCTTAGATCCTTCGCTGCCTCTTTTCTGGCCATTTCTATGAGAGGGTTACTAGGCATTGAAATCATTGTGGCAAGAGTTCTAGCCCTAGAGGGTTCTTCTAGGATTAGAGCATTAAGGAATGATTTACGGCTTAGGGCATTTGCAATCACATTCTCCTTGCCTAGTCTATACTTGATTTCAAAGTCAAATTCTTGCAATGTCTCAATCCATTGGCATTGTCTCATATTGAGATCTGGTTGAGTAAAAATCCACTTTAGGCTCTTATGATCAATGACTAGAGAAAACCTATTACCAAGCAAGTAATGTCTCCATAATTTAAAGGCATGAATTACAGCAAGTAATTCTAGATCATGCGTGGCATAGTTTCTTTTGTGGATCTTTAATTTTCTTGAAGCATAGGCTGTTGGATGTCCTTCTTGCATAAGCACACAACCCAAAGCAAGAGAGCTTGCATTAATTATGACTTTGAATTCTTTGCTTAAGTCGGGTAGCCTTAAGATATGGGCAGTTACCAAACTCTGCTTAAGCTTCTCAAAGCTAGATTGTTTGGCGGATACCCATGTAATGGAGAACTCCTTTTTGAGAAGGTCGGGAGACTTAGTCTTTAATGAAGACTCTATACCAACCCATTAGCCCTAGAAAGCTTCGCACTTCGTTGACCATTCTTGGTGGTGGCCAGTCTTGTACATCTTGGACCTTGGCAGGATCCATCGAAATGCCATATGCAAATACTATAAATCCTAGATATTCAATCTACTTCTGGAAGAAAGCACGTTTCTTCTTTTAGGCATATAGTTTGTGGACCCTCATTGTTTCAAGAATTGCTCGTAGTTGTGGCTCATGATCTTCTTCATTCTTAGAATATGTTAAGTTATCATCAAAGAGTCGGTCAAGCAACTCATCTATCCTAGGGATTGGATATTTGTTTTTCATTGTCACCTAGTTTAATCCACAGTAATCGATACAAAGGCGGAGTGCTCCATCTTTCTTTTTTTGAAAAAAAATCAGGGCTCCCCATGTTGAATTACTTGGCTAGATGTATCCCTGGTTTAGTAGCTGCTTGAATTGTTCTTTTAGCTCAATGGCTTCACGAATTAACATTCGGTAAGGTCGTTTGTTGGCGATGGGGGGAATGCCTAGAATGAGTTGAATTCCCTGATCTACTTCCCTTGCTGGTGGGAGCTCTGTCACGTCTTCTAGAAAAGCATCCGCGTGTTCTTTAAGCCAAGATGGTTGATCCTTGGCTTCACTATCCTGCTCAGCCTTGTTGAGTTTAATTAGATAGATGGGTAATCCTTTCTTCAGTCTGTTTACTATTCGGGAGGCTTTAGCTAGCTGAACCTTAGGGTTTCTTGCTTCTCCCTAAGTGGTTGCTTATTCTCCCTTTGAGTTCTATAATGTGATTTGGCCCTTTTTGCAATGGATATGGGCATTATTTAGAATTAACCAATCCATTCCTAGCAGACACTCATAAGCCCCAAGGTTCATAATTCGAAAGTTCATTTTGGAAAAATTGCCACCCAAGCTAAATTCTACCTTGCTAGTTTGTTGTGTTGATAGAACTTCTTTGCCATTTACTAATTCTACAAGCATTCTAGGTGCCAGAATAGTGCTTATGCCTAGCCTTTTTGCATATTTTGGTGATATGAAAGAGTGGGTACTTCCACAGTCAATTAAAATTCGAAAGGGTTTACCTTGATAAATCTAATGGTGTTTGAATTACTGAGAATTGGCGATTTGGATCCTTCTTATTGAGAGTGGCATGTACTTTGTCTCTTTCCATATCGGATTCCATCATGGGATCTTTATCGTTACTGATCTCCTTTAGGTTTATTCCAACGACCTTTCCCTTGGCATCTTGGCTTTCCTCGCGAAATTGACCTTGGCCAAGCTTCGAGCACTGCCTCTTGAAATGTCCTAGTTCCTTGCAATAAAAACACCTTGGAGTCTCCTTGCTTCTTCCTGTGGGTACAAAGCTTTCCATTGCATTTGATTTATCAAGGAGACAAATAAATGGACAAAAATAATTATTTACGTCAATAGGAAGGGAATGCATTATTCGAGTAGTTCGGGAGCTCATATTATTCTTGGAAAAGATTTTTCTACCACAATCTAGGCATTGCATTTGATACATCCATCGCATAGTAATTAGGATTCTGAGAATAGATATCCAAAAATCTATATTTTAGAGGAAGATCAGGTAATCCATCTTTCTTGTAGTTGTGGCAACTGGAGCATCCTACAACCATGACTCGATCAACCAGTATAACCCTTGTAACCTCCTTATAAATGTATCGGTTTAGTTTGACATGTCGCCCTCTAGTGAACATATTTGAGTTTACTCTGGTCTCATAGAAGAGAAAAATCTTGGCAACCTTAAGGGCTTCCATCCACCTTAATCTCTTTAAATTATGCTGGAGGTAAGAAAGACGGTTTGTATCAATGTAACAATACCCTCATCTTAACATCCATTACCTTTTGTAATATTGTATATCTGATCTAATATCCACATCATCTGTTTTCTCCAGCTAAAGCTAGAGGAGTGCATTGCTGACATAAACATAACTTAGAAAATCAAAAATTGTCTCCAAGGTTTGTCTTTCTGCCAGAAATCAATAACATATATTAACAAGAGAAGATTTCACTATTTAAGGAAATGATATTTTTTAATTGTAAATATAACTAGTTTTATTTACTTGCATCGTGTCCTACATCAATATGCACTCTGATACCAACTGTAATGTGCCACCCAAGCTATTCCTTGGGGGGTACATTCGTAGTAGCCCATCAAGAGATGTCTTAGGAAGCATTGTCTAGGATTTTGATAAAACCCTCAGAGTTTGCTAACTAGGCTTGCTTGAGTCTACCCCGCAGTGGAAGCTCTAGCCGCTCCCACGACGATCAACCTGAGTTTTTTTGTCAAATCTATTACTAGCGGCTAATTTATATTATCGAATTCTAAAGTGATGTGAGATAATCTTTCTACTTTCTAATGGTCCATCAAGTGCGATTTTTATTCCTTCTTAGGAAAGCTCTGAGCTTATGATACCACCCAGCCATAGGTATGGATCCATCGGGGGTCCATCCTCCCGCTTCCCTTAAGAGAGTACTTTTAGTTACCTAATTACCTACCACTTTAGGTTCAACATATAAAAACAACTTCTTTGAATTATCTCCTGATAGAAATTCATTACACACCCTTAATTCACAATACAAAAACAAACTAAAGCAATTCCTTCTTAATAGTTCCTTTTAGAAAAATGGTCTTTTACAAGTATGTTCTTGTTCGAAGGTATTATT
This sequence comes from Lygodium microphyllum, assembly GCF_053477565.2. Lineage (NCBI taxonomy): Eukaryota > Viridiplantae > Streptophyta > Polypodiopsida > Schizaeales > Lygodiaceae > Lygodium > Lygodium microphyllum. The sequence continues at coordinate 41,881,231 of NC_141162.1, forward strand.
CTCTCCAAGTTTCGTTCCCCAACTAGTGTTGGAACTTTCAAACACAGTTTGGAAATCGAACGGTAGTTGGCAGTTCGTAAGAGCCTGAGGAGTTTATGATCAGAGCCCCCTAGTACTCTCACCTCCTCCTGTCGACAAGAGTTTCCTATGACAAGACCTTTCATGTCATGATTGGTCTAAGCTCACTAACGCGAAACAAAAAAAGAAAAATCCCTTGGAGTAGGTTTTATTCACACTGCCTTGGGGAGGTCTGACGTCATCAAGAACACTGCCTCAATCAACGTTCTGTGTTCACTAAAATACTATCTCAATGATTGGCGATCTGTAGTCAATCATCCATCTTTTAGCATGATGATTTTAGGAAAGATCAGTACCTAGCTTACAATCACAAACACCTTATTTTAAATGCATTATACATAAACTTTTAACAAGTTTATTTCCAAGACAAATCTTTTCTTTCCAAAATTAATAACATCAAGGCAAATTAGCATAACTGGCAAAATAACTTCAAGACAAATCAACATAAGTGGCAATACCTTCCAATAGTCTTCCTAGACTTCCTCTTTCTTAGAGATTAGTTTGGACTGAATTTAAGCAAGATTTTCATACTAGAAGATAACTCCCTTGGAGTTTTGTGGGTCTTTGCCCGAAATAAAAGAAAATCTTGGTTAGTTCAATTATGAATAGTATCATTTGGCAATTGCATCTCAAGGTCTCTTATATACAGAGGATTAGCATTCGTGATTACCTATCAGAGATTTCATTTTATCAACACAAAAAAATCAAAAATATTAAATCTTTTAGGGACAAGTACCTTCCTTGTACTCGCTTAGGTTCATCTTGTATAGACCCAAGCTACCACTTGGAATTTATGATTAAGAATTCCTCAAAGAAATTATATGCAGGAATCGAATAAAATATTATTTTACGCATGCAGCTTCTGTTGCCTATTCATGGGATAAAGGCCTATTAGCTATTTTTATTTAAGAAGAATGGTAACTGAGGATCCATGACGGGTGTTTGGTTGATGGTATTTGCGACTTCGTTTGTAATCCTGTACTCACCATTCCATTTGTAGTAATTGTGTTTGCAGTGTTATTGGCAGCTCCTGCCTTCGCGACCTTCGTAGCTTTCTTCTTCGAGGCCATGGTCTTTAATCGGAAGATCACAAAAAATGGAAATTTTGCGAAGGAGTAGCCAATTGCCAAACCAAAAAGCCACCTGTCCATATCAATTATCTTGGTGCAATGGAAGAAGAAGAACGTGAGGAAATGCTTGACTTTACGGAAGATGATGACGACATTGGTACTACTTCAGATACTTTGCCAGGTATGCCAACTCCTCATTCTTTGTTGACAATGAAATGTTTTGTGCATGGTAAAGAAAATATTATTTTACATGATGATGGTAGCACACATGATTTTATTTCTACAAAGTTAGTTAAATAATTGAATTTACAAACTATTTCTACAAATTATCTCATTAAAGCTGCATTCCTAGGCACAAGATATAATGGAACACAAGAGGTGCATAACTTAGAATTAAAATTGGTGAATATACTGAACGAAGAAATCTCCTAGTTGTACCTTTGCAGTCTAGTGACATTATCTTAGGAATGCCTTGGCGTCATCAATATAATCCTGAGAGGCCCAATGGATGCACGCTAGAGACTTAAATGCTTTTCCCACTCTGTTAGCTCCACATTGAGCTAATAGCAATTGAGGACAATTGCTATCCCACCCCGGGGGTATGATATTGGGAGAATCCACTTTGTGTATGAGCCTCGAAAAGGATAGGCGTCCCCATCGACTTCTCGCACAAAGAATCCACTTTGTGTATGAGCCCCAGTCATAAAATCTTATGGAATCCACCGTGACAAGTCCATGTATAGGATCTATTTAAGTATCTTGCCCTCTAGCATGGATTTTTGTTTAACCAATCAAGTCATCATGAGCTTGAGATAGGCCTTAACATATCTTATTGGGAGAAAGTCAATCTTTGGGATCATTACGATATCTTTAACTTAGCCTAGACCCTTCCTTGGAACTTTATTTGTTCCCAAGTTCATATTTAACTGAGGCATGAGGTCTTTCTCAATGTTAGTCTCCTGTTTAAATTAACTAGGATTCATCTCAGTGATTTATTCGAAGGTCATGGAAAGCCATCCCTTGTGATGGAATCTTAGAAGGTCATCCAAGTTTGTAGACTCGACATATTTTTGAACCATTTGATCCAAGCCTTATAACAACAATAATACTCTACTAGTCAAAGAAGATGATATTCTTCTAGTCAATCTTCTTGATACCTTGTAACAAGGATAACACCTTTTTGTAGTCAAAGAAGATGATATTCTACTAGTTGAGAAATCAATATTCAATTAGTCAATCTTCTAAATGAAAGGACTTCTTGTGGTATAACCAAATAATGTCAAGGTTATCTTATTCTTGTTAATCCTAGTTCTCTTCTTTTGGCATGGGATAATTACATGAAAACTCATAGCATACTATCCATCATATTAACTCTTCTTAAGAAAAAGAGCAAGTAGTTATTCTAATTCCCTTTTTAATCATAGCCTTTAAATAGCGGGATTCATTATAGATAATTAAATAGTTGTGCCATCATTTGCATATAAATGACAATATAATTTGGATCATACTATACGGATGGACTAGGTTCCATCATGGGAGGGGATGTTCCTTATGGAAATTACCTCATAGGCAACCAATCTACTCACCATCTACTCAAATTCAAGGTACCCATAAGGATCCCCAAATCAAGTAGCTATTCTATGCCTTTTTTATCCTACCATTAATAATCACTTTTCACCTAGTATCATAGTAAATAATGTATATCTTAGATACAAAGGGGAGCACTTGAGTTTGATTTTGTTCGGGTGGAACATTGTTTGTTCGTGCAATGACTTAGCTAATTTGCATGCTTCTTCTATTGGGAGCCATGGCAAACACATTCCTTGCTTGGCTCCTTATACAATCCTCATAGAGCTTTCAAACTTGTATGATCTTCAGAGTGAGCTTCAACGAGGCCAAGAAGAGTATTGTGGCATAGGTAAAGGGAACTTGGTGGATGGCTATGGATAGGGTAATTGTGCAATGAATTGAATCTTCAAACAATAGGGTGAGGGTTGGAAGTTTGGTAGAATTGGAAATCAAAAGGGGCTTTTGGGGAATAGAGAAGTGATGGATTGAGTAGGAGCAAGGGGATAGAGAGATGATGGATTGAGAAAGAGCATTTGTGTGGGTGATGGAGATGAAGAAGGGATGGGTTGATGGAGCCTTCCAATCTTTGTGAGTTGTCAATAACCCCTTCATCTTTGATTACTTATCTAGCTCCTCACTATCTCTCCCTTTCTCCTCTCCTCTCTCTCTCTCTCTCTCTCTCTCTCTCTCTCTCTCTCCCTCCCCCCTTCCCTATCCTTCCCTCCCTCTACCTAACACACACACACACACACACACACACACTCTCTCTCTCTCTCTCTCTCTCTCTCTCTCTCTCTCTCAAATCAATAGCAATGTGTAAATGAAAAAAAAGATTAGTATGTGGGGCTTACCTTTAAGGCTTTTGATAGCCTTCTAAGAATCTCTCTGGTCTTGCTCTTTCTCTCACCATCCATTCATATAGTGATTGCATAACCTTCTTGGCTCATTAGCCTCTATCTACAAGAGCTCACAATTTTGTTTCTATCAATGTTTCATGATGGTAGCTCCTATTGGGGCTTGATGATAACAATGGATTTGATGAGGACAATAGTTTACTTCCATTTCAGCCAGAGGTTGATGACAATGTCAAATTGATGGAAACAATGGCAAAGAAATGTAAAACTTCTTTTTCTTTCCTTTAAAGTTTTTTAAAATTTTTCTATTTATCCTTTAGTTTCTTCTTAGGGATGGGTCACGCGGACTTTTCTTGGGGACATTACAAGTATTGCTAGCTTGTAACTTATTTGCAAGGTCACATAGGTCCTTGGAACAAGAATTCGACATTGAGTTATAGACCTTAATATGGATAGTGTCATTGAGTTATAGACCTCAATATGGATAGTGTCATTTTTTCATGAAGACTTGCTTACAAATGCTTGTGCCTTGTATGGTGGGTTCTAGGGGTTTCTAGGCCTTATCATGTAATTTGACACAACCATGGCTTGTAGGTAGCCTTACTCCCTAGTGGCTTCATCTCCTTTTTCTCAAGCTTCTTCTCAACTTCTACTATGTTGGAAAATCTCTAGCAATATATCATGATTAGTGGGAAACATAGCACGCGTTAAGAAAATATGAAAATTTTACTTGGACCACCATTTCTAGATTGTGAGAGTCAAATACTCTATGATCCCTTGGTATGCAAGCTTGTTTCTCAAGACAAATAATACCATTAGATGGAGAATGAATATCTAGCTAGTTAGGCAGCCTTGGAAAGGCCACACACATAGAGCACTCATGATGCAAGGTTTCTTTTAGAGAGAATTGAGGGACCCAAGGCATGGCAAGCACATAGTTACCCCTAAAACCAACTATAGAACCTAAGTATCTAATCTTGTTTTTGGTAGGAAGAGATGAGTGCAAAGCAAAAGCCCTTATGAATGAACCTAAATTGGACCAATATTGCCCTTCCGTGATAGGTTTGTTGGAACTATAGGGGGGGTCATCCTTCAGAGGGACTCTCCCCCTAAAGTAAAGTAATAAGCTTGCATTTGTGAAGTCTACAAATCACCATTTGAATCTTTGCATCGAGAAGGTGAGTAGGGCTTTGTGAATATTGGCCTTACTCTCTTCCACACACTATTTCTACATCTCTCACTAAACAACTCTAGGTTCTTTTGGATCTCTTTCCTAATTTGATCTATGCACTTTCCATTTTCCTTTGTAGTTGCCAAGAAGTCTATCTCCATAGGCTCATCATTATTTAGGCTCTTCTTTACCACCCCCTCAATACAGACTCCTACCTCAACATTAGGGTTGTGCTTCCCTAAGCTCTATGCAGGGGACTACCACTTTGAAGCCCCTTGTATTAACATGTTAGAGCCTCTAAATGTGGGATTTATTTGCGAGGTTTAACCTGTTCTTTTGTATAGATGAAGGTAACAATTAGAACCTTCACTTGCTAATGTTCTAACCTTCTTCTTTTGTATGGATGAAAGCAACAATTAGAACCTTTGCTCACTAAGGCCTAGAAAAGATACTTCCCAAGGACTTCTATGGCCAAAATAACTTATTTTTTTGTTTATTGGAAAACCTTTGGTATGTGGAATTTCACTTGTACAGTTTTTCAACATCGTTACCAATATATAACTTTTAAACATAACTTATGTTTTGGATGATTGATAATCTTGAATAAAGTATTGAATGCTTAAGTTTCATTTATTATTATTTAATTAGTATGTATGGTTCAAATTTTGTTTGGAGAGAAATTTCACACTCACACCCACACCCACACCCTTATATTTCTTGCCCATATAGACAACAACACACTAACATGTAGATAACTCACATTCCCCTTTCCCAACATTGCACGAACAAGAAAACAAAATGTAGACAAATCGATGGAAACACATATGAGCCTTGTAAATACACAAGAGAAGAGAATTTAACAAATTGAAATATATGATGTTATAAAATTAGAAGCTCCGAGATTGTAATCGACATGCATGCATACATGCACAAAGCATAATGGTCCTTGTATATGATAGTGCATAATGATTGTTAGTTTAGTTTCATTCTCTTAGGCAAAAAGGTGTGTCTTACTTGGAAATGAATGCTTGCAATCTTATCATTTGCTTGTTGATTTGAAAATATCAATCTTTCCTAATAAACATGATAGGCCCTCTTTACAAAAACCATCCAATTACACCCCCCCTCTCCCTTCCCCCCTCCCCCCCCCCCCCCCCCCCCCCCAAAAAGAAAAGAAAAGGAAAAAACCCAAAAAGCCTCCTAGCAAACATGGGCTTATGGATTCATACTAGCCTTATTAGAAATATTGGAAGGACCTATATGACAATTGGAAAATAAAAATAATTGAGATTAGCTAGTCATGGTGCGATGGACATGTTGCAAGGGACCGATGTTGACACAAGAAGTTCTTTGACATTTTTCCGTTGGGAAAAAGCGGTTCATTTCCCCTGTTTATGATCCCTTGCTCGAAGTTTATATTTGTGCCCAAGCCCTACCTTTTAAAATTGATTCTAAGTAGTTCAAAACCCTACCAATTGCAACAATAGGAAGGATCAAGCTAGTGTGCCACATTGCACTATGCGTTCATTTTGGGCATATATTGTATGTAAAGCCAGCCGCGAACAATTTTCACATTGCCCCAAGTGTCCAAGGGAGAGTGTAACGAGGTTGTGTGAGCCATTGGTCAAGGGTGTTGGTTGTGCTCTATAAGAAGAAGCCTAGGATAAAGGGTCCAAAGCGATTAATTGTGATACCGTGAGGGCACCCTTTAGAGCAGCCGTTGAGGGCAGGTGTAAGGCGTGTGTTTAGAGCAGCCGTGCGTGGCGTAAGAAGCCAGGTTCAATTCCCAGGGATGGACTGGTGGATTTGCTCTACCTGATTAACTGTAATATTGGCATTTATCAATTGTGCCATTTCAGACATTCCAGTGGTGAAGCTGGGATACTTCTTCGGTAACAGCAGCCAGCAAGAGACGGGGAAAGTGGCCGCCGCAGTCGTTGCCGATCGAGAAAGAAGCAGCCGAATCATCACCATCATCGAGAAGAAAAACAAAAACACAGCTATTTGCTTCAAGCTTCCATGGCAGCGCGTGCCATCGCACGCCTGTGCTCCTCCTAGTACAAACAATTCACCTTCTCAGCAATTTGTTTGTTGTTTTGTTCGTTTATGCTTATGTTTATGCTTCGTTTGTTTCATTGATGGTACCATCTCTCTTGCTCCTGCAGTGGAGAGCGTCTTAGGACTATGACTGCTGAGCTGCAGCAGGTGCATCTTCCCTTTTTAGAGCGTGCAAGGAGTCTTTAAGAGAAGCGTTTGTGTATGGGGTTTTAGGGGGGTTTAAGGAAGAATTGTCTCTTTGCCTTGGGCGCAGGAGAAAAGAAGGATCTTGGTCAGAGGCTTCTCCAGCACCGCATCGCCATCCCTGCAAGGCCAAGGTACGACCCGTCCTCATCCCACATGTATCCACATTGGTTGTTTTCAGAATCAGGACCACAGTGCCAACTTGTTTGTGCGTGTGTGTGGATCCAAGATTGCAGCGAGCATGTGCACATCCATGCTTAGCACATATGCATGTGTGCATGCCATTTCTTGATTCATGTCACGTATGCACATGCAATCATGTACAGTGCACTTGTGTTTCTTAATGCACTGGTGCTTATAAAGGTTCATTCAATGGTGAACACTTTAAGTTATGTTGTTTACCATTGAGGTTGATCATTGAGTTTGATTCATGTGAGGGGGGCAAAACTTAGAGCATTTGGATATTGGTCCCTTGTGTCACTCAATATTGTGACCACATGCTTATATTGAATGCATAACATTTTTTGCCATTTTGGGATGGCATTTTTCTTGTGCATCTTGTCCACTTGTTCCAATGTTACGATTGATTGTGTGTACATATATCAACATTCAAATGTATGAGTGTATATAGACAAACATTCTTCTTGGGAGAAGTTGCTAATGGTTTGATGTGCATCAAATTGCAACTCTAACGGTTTCTTTTTCTACAGGTAGTGAGACAGAGTTGAAGTCATCATTGGAGGAGTCTTCCACACTCTCTTCAGAGGGCACAATAGAACCAACCTCAGCTAATACACTCCAAAGTCCACTTGACGAAAACAAGTTTGAAGCTTCTATTAAGGTATTGCTTGATCATATTGGTGTCATACTTTTAAAGCTTCGATTAAGGTATTGCTTGATCATATTGGTGTCATACTTTTAACACACTCTAAATTAGTGTTATATGCCATAGGAAAAATTACCCAAAGAACCCATGTGTTTTGTGTTTTCCAAATTTTCAAATTAATTGTTGTATATTCATAGTTTCGTAACTAAAATCAAGTTACATGTTTTGATACTCTAGGGTCATTTTGCTAATTTCCTACATCATAACTCCATTTGTATCGTATGTTGACAAGTGTGCTAAGCTCTAATGGATCTTGCAAACTTAGAGTGTCGAAGTTGGGAAGTCTCTTCCATCTTCCACATGCTTTATGAAAGATCTAATTTGTATAGCTTGACACATTTCATGTGATTGGAATAGAAGTAGTTAATACTTATTTTTTTTCCTTGTTACTATGTGGGCTTTTTTGTAGAAATATTGTACATATGGCTTCTACATGGTGGTTAGATGACAAAAAGAGGTCATCTAGCCTTATCTAACCTCTTATTTGCTTATTAAGGGGCATCACTAGTCGGCAGCTAAGGGCTATTCCATTTGGGGCCTTTATAAAAGTAGGATATGATGGAAGTCAACTATAATGGAGGAATGGATTAATTAAACTCCATTTAAATGCAAAGTCTTTCTTTAGTGAATGTTGATTGGTGGCTTACTCCTTGCTATAGCCCTCTCTCTATGAAATATCTCTAATGGCTCTTACTTCTTTTGCACTACAAGTGTGGAGACTTATCACCACAGATTTGTCTTCTGTTCAATAGCAAGGAAGATTTGGTCTTTTTTGTTGGAGCTTTGGCGATGGGTGGTGGGACCTGTTATGTGTAGCTGTGATTGGGCATTTGGCAAAATTGTTAGATCTAGTGTGGTTGCACATGAAGATAATGTTTTACTTTGTGTGCTTGTGGTGTTGTTGGCAATGATTGGGTCACTTGGAATGCTTTTATTTTTGATTCCCATTCTAAGTGTTCAAAATCGTATTGCTCAATTGAAAGGCCTTCTTCATTGGTAACTTGATATTGTGTAGCATAAAGGGCTTCTCCCTTGGGAGGATTTGGTCTCATGGCAAATAATGGTTTCCTCTCGGGGAAGTTACTATATGTATATCCTCTACATCACATGCGTTCAAGGCCTATTTATAAATATCCTTACCCATGGATTTTTCTTGAATGAAACATAACCCTTTTCTATTCAATTTGTAAATAATTCCTTTATATTATATCATTCTATATATAAAAAGATGTCTAAAAATGGTATTTTAAAAATACCTTATTTTGAACCCATGTGATGGACACATATATTAATGAGTAACTTATTCGAGGGTTTCCTTTGTTTCTTTGCTATCCTTTTAGTTTATATGTGACTATTGTACTTTTTTAGCAATTAATATAATCACCCTTTGCATGAGAGAGAGAGAGAGAGAGAGAGAGAGAGAGAGAGAGAGAGAGAGAGATTTTGGAAGGAAAAACTTAGTACGATTGCAAAATTTTGATCATCAAATGGTCATAGATTCCCAAGCTATTGTGGGAAAGTGTAGGGAATATATTATGGATTTACTAGGGTCCTAGTTATCGAATATCAATAGTGTGATCCATGTTTTATGATTTGATTAAGGATCATGTCTCACCTGATATTGCTGACAGCTTATATACATACATTTATGAGGATGAGGTGATTGACATTTTGCTACGTCTGCCTAAGGATAAAAGCCGTGGTTGTGATGTCCTCACCAATGGGTTTTTTGCTGAATATGCAAATTAGTTGGCAGTATCCTTAATCATTATGTATCAAGAAATTTGGGCAACCAAGATAATGCCTATCTCGTGGAAAGAGGGAGTTATTAAATTGATTGTGAAAGTGCATTTGCCTTCCACTCTTAAACATTGGAGACCTATTTTCTTTGATGGGTAGCATGTATAATATCTTTGCACAACCCAACTCATGTAAAAGATGGGGTTTGGGCTTTTAGAATGTTTGACTTGGTTGACAATATCAATAGGGATTCTTCCTTGAGAGTCATGCTTAATGGTGGTATCATAGAGCCATTTATCCTTTCTAGGTTTATTAGATAGGGATGCCCTCTAAGTCCTATTTTTTGCTCTTGCAACACATCCTATTTTGTCACAATGGTGTCACATTTGACTAAAAAGGGTGATGTGGTAGACTTATTATTTTCTTCACAACAACATCCAATTGGTTAAGCCATGCTATAGGTCTATGCAGATCAGCTCACTTACAAGCCTAGCGGAATAGTTGACTTTGTCTGAACCATGCTCTTATGTCACAGATTCTTCATGCTCATGAGCCTGCTATAGTTGAGGAAGCTCTTGCACAGGATATTTGGTGTCAGGCCATGCAAGAGGAGCTTGATTCCATGGAGTATAATTAGACTTGGGAGTTCGTTCTGCATCCCTTGAAGTGGAAGGTGATAGGTGTGAAGTGGGTCTTTAAGACCAAGTACCTTGTAGATAGTTCCTTGGACAAGCACAAAGCTAGGCTTGTTGCCAAGGGTTTTGCTCAAAGGGTAGGATCAAACTATTTTGAGACTGTTGCACCTATGGCTCGGATGTCTACTATTTAGGTTCTTTTGGCTCTTGCAGCCCACCATGTTGGCCTATTTATCAGATGGGTGAAGTGTGACTTCTTGAATGGAGCCCTTGAGGAGGAGATTTATGTTTCACAACCTCCTAGGTTTCTTGTGCAAAGGAAGGAGGACCATGTCTATAGATTGTGGAAGGCCCTCTATGGCTTGAAGCAAGCTCCTAGAGCTTGATACGAGAGGATTGTTCGTTTCTTTCTTCAGACTGGCTTCCATCAATCAGCTTATGACTCCAACCTATACTTCCAGGTTGAGGGTGATAGGTGTGTGAGGGCTGAAATGATGAACGGGTTGCCTCTTACCCATCCAACCTCCAATCCTCACTAAGAGAACTAAAGAGGGGCACCACCTAGCCAAAGGGAGGATGGGCTAGGACATCCCTTTTCTCAGAGAGAATCAAGAGAACCAAGACACAAATTTACAAGAGAGAATATATGTACTAGACACCATATTGGAATATAAGAGAGAGAGATGAGAGGAGAGGGAGACAAGAGGAGAAGAGGCAGAAGAAGCTTGCCATTATGCTACATGGAATGAGAAGATGAGAAGAGAGGGAGATAATAGGAGAAGAGGTAGAGGAAGCTTGCCATTATGCTACATAATAAAAGAACTCAGTCATAGCTTACCTCAAAGAGATGAGGATATTCTAGAGTGCTCTCATGGACTTGTCATTGTCCTTCCCCTTCCTCATTCTCCATGGGCTCTTTATATAGCCTCCATGAGGGATTAGATTAAGCTAATCTTCTTGATTAACATAATCCTAGATGATGTATGGCATCTTTGAAAATATGGAGAATAGTGGATGGGACAAGTCCCCACCTTGGTCATCATGCAAGAAGCCAAGGGTGGTGGTAGACAAAATAGAGAAATTGAGCTAGATTACAAGAGGTGGGTGCCCAAAGCACATTAAATAATATATTTACAAGAAGGACAGAGTGGAAAGTTGGTGTGGTGAAAGAGAGAAGAAAATTGCATGTAGCCAGCAGTCTACGCCTTCGTAACTTCAAATCCGTGAGGAATTTGAAAAAAGTTTCTTCTGCAACTTTGTAGACCAGGTCGAACCGATCGGGCATCGCGGGAATTTTCTTGAAATTCGCTTTTTCTTGGGAGTTAATGAGATTATAAAAAATGGCTTTCAAAAGCTACTTAGAAGAAGAAGAACACTAGGAGAAGGACAAGCCTTACCAGTCCTTCTATTCTGATAGACTTTTTTAGCCTTGTAGTGTCTAGACCTAATGCTTCTGACATAAGCTTGTAAACTCCTCATGTAACCTTGTACTATATCCTCTGTACACTTTGTGAGGCCCCTATTATAGCCTCTGGATGTCTACCATGTCTTTGGTACCCACACTTAGCCTTTTTTACCAGCCTCTAGTGTTTACTAGTGGGCTGTAACTGTCATGATCTACCAATTTTTCTAAGCACTGCATTCTTTCCTTTGCAATACAACACATCATTTATCAAGCGGTATTTAGTGGCCTTAGTAGCTAGCCACATTTTCTCACTTTTACTCATATGTGTAGGTGCCTCACCTTGCTCAAGAAAATAAAGCACATCTTGTAGTTGAAACTTACTCTGAAACAAGGGAAGCTTTACTGTAATGATGCCCACCATTACCTCTTTTAATTTTTCAGCTGCTAGAGCATCTGCGTCGCCATTTGTGCGCCTTGGCACAAAATAGATTTGGGCTTTCTGTAGCTTTCTCATGAGAGTTTTAGCCTCCGTTATTTTCACTGCTAAGTTATCATTTTTACAAGCCCAGATTCCTTTCATTTGCTTAACAGTGAGCATAGAATCCCCAAAAACATTAAGTCGAGTGACACCATGTGAAAGACACCACCTCAAACCTAAAAGCAAGGCTTGATATTCTGTCTTTTTATTAGAATGGATATCTTCCAAGCTAATACCTTCTCCATAAAGTTTGTCACCTTCGGGACTGAACACCACTATTCCTGCTGCCGCTTTGTCTTTAATACGCTTGTAGGCTCCATCAAAGTAGAGGGCATGGGCATTCTCCACCCGCGGCGGCTCCTTAAGAGGAGGTGTCTCCTCTTTTACCTTTCCCTTCTCCTTTTCCTTCTTTTGATGGCATCTATGGGTCAACAAATCAGCTAGGCAAGCTTGAGTAGAATGGCATTATCCACCCGCGGCGGCTCCTTAAGAGGAGGTGTCTCCTCTTTTACCTTTCCCTTCTCCTTTTTCTTCTTTTGATGGCATCTATGGGTCAACAAATCAGCTAGGCAAGCTTGAGTAGAATTCTCCACATTGAAGGTGTAGTCAAACTCTTGGAGTTGTATCACCCACTTAGCGATTCTAGCTGAAACATCCATGTGCTGTAATGCATAGGAAAAATGCTCTTCTGTCGTGATCACTGTGAATGGCCTAGGGAGAAGATAAGGACGAAACCTTCTTATAGCAAACATTAGAGACAAAACCATCACCTCGACCATCTTGTACCTTCGTTCTGATGCTGTCATTACTCTATTAGAAAAATAAACCGGTCTCATTAGTCCAGTTTTAGCATCCTTTTGTATTAGTGCTGCCCCTAGAGCATCTTCTCCAAAACTCGGATTGACAAAAAACTCTTGATCCCAACAAGGCTGCAAAATTATAGGAAGGGTGCTAAGAGCCTTCTTCACCTCGTGAAAGCACCTTTCGCTTTCGTCACTCCACAGGAGCTCCTCAGAGTGGGTTAGCTGTTGCAGTGGAAATATTAATTGGGAGAGGAGATGAATGAACCGCCCCATATATCGCATCTTCTGAATGAAAGAGGTTAGTTGCTTCATAGAAGATGGTGATGGCACCGCCAATAGGGCCTTAACTTAGTTTGGATCTGCTTCAATGCCCCTCTCACTTACGACATGCCCTAACAAAGTTACACTGCTTTCGCCAATGCGACACTTCTCATGGTTTAATTGCCCCCCCATTTGTGCAAGTCGGTTGAAAGCTTCATCCACCTTTCCTAGATGTAAAGCCTTAGAACTATAAATACAAAAATCATCAATAAAGACCCTGATGGATTTCCCAAAATATGGCTGGAAGACATAATTCATGAATCGCTGGAAGGTAGCTGGGGCAGTTGTTAATCCAAATGGCATTACTTTGTAAGCAAAACAACCCCAAGGTGTAATGAAGGTGGTCTTTTGTTGATCCTCCTCAGCTATTCGGATCTGGAAATAACCTGAATACCCATCACAAACAGTGTATCTCTCATACCCGGCCACCTCGTTGAGTATTTCATCATGAAAGGGAAGAGGAAAGTGATCTCTCTTAGTTGCAGCATTTAGCGGCTTGTAATCCACACAAATCCTCCATTTTCCATTCTTCTTGGGTATCACCACCACAGGTGAAACCCACTCTGAGTCCCCTATTGGATAGATGAAGCCTGCCTTTAAAAGTCGTTGCACCTCAGTGAGTAGAGCGTTTTGTTGAACTACTCCTAATCGTCGTAGTCGCTGCACCACTGGCCGTGCTCCCTCTTTTAGATTAATGTGATGTTGTACTACTGTCACATCTGTGATGTGTTCATAATCAGAAATAAAAAGTGCAGAGTGTTTTATCACCACTTCCATGTAGGCTGCCTTCTCCTCAACTGATAGATCCTTAGCCAACATTTTTTCTAACCCCTCCTTCTCGACCTTTGGAAGCTGCTGTGGAATTTCACTACTAGAAGGCCCTTTTAATGTAATCCCCATCACTTCTAGAGAGCTTTCTTCCTCCTCATTAGAAAACTCTCCCTCTGTCATAGATGACCAACCCTCGCTGGAACTCCATTCATCAGCGGTGGTCTCTAAAAGAAGATCCTCCTGTCGGCCCTTCTTCATGTTGTAGATAGTGCTCTTCCATTTTTTATGCAGCCCCTTTTGTGGCCTTAGCTCTAAAGCCCCTGTCTCCCAATCTTGTCTGGCTTTCATTCCCATTAGCTATGGTCGTCCAAGAATGAGCGGATAGCCGTCCCCCTTCACTGGCATCACATACATGTCAAGCTCCAATTGCACTCTACACATCTTTACCTTGACTTTCTTTATAACTCCCAAACAATTTACTACTACATTGTTAGCCATTTTGGCCCCAAATTTAGTAGTTTCATTTACCTCTAATCCCAAACGATGCATCAACTTTTCTGTCATGACACAAATCTCTGCACCTCCATCCACATATGTCTTTGACACTCTGCCCATTGATTTCGGCTTCCATTAGAGGCACAATATCTTTCATCTTTCTAGCCTGGATTGCATTCACATGTCTATTTTTCATGGATCTAATGCTTACCATCTTGGACCATTGTCGTTGCACTGTTGGAGATAGATGTAGTAATTGTGGCCATGAAATTTTTGGCCCTTGATTCTTCACATCAGCAAGCAAATCATAAGCTTTAGTACCTTTACCCAGGGAAAAATCATCTGGCTCAATGTGTCGGCGTGAGCGAGCCCTCCTCTTTTTATTTTTGCGTGTCTTTGCAGCCATTGATGACTCTGCCTCCTCTTCCATGTTTTCAACCTCCTTTGGTGGTGTAGGCTCCATTCTCTCAATTCTCCGGGCTTTCTTCACTGGCATTGCTTCAACCTCTACTACTTTGGCCTTCCCTTTGACATCACTCTCATCTAAACTAATTATCCTAACATCATGATTCTCTGGCGGCTGGACAAGCAAGGGCGGCACCTCTGCAAGTGGTCGAGGATGCTGAAGAACTTGAACCGGTGGTGGAGGCCCTGGATTCGGTGGAACAAACCTTTTCCTAGGTGGTGTCACTTGTTGTCCTCTCCTTCTTGGTTGGAACCCATTTCCTGGAAAACGCCTAGGATGAGGGCAAAAGTAAATACCATGGCCAATCTCCCCACAATTATAGCAAACATATTCTCTTTATTGTCTCCTTGGACCTCGATTGCCTTTATTTATGAGGGGAGGGGGTCGTACTCCTTGCACCAAATTTAACGAAAGGCTTTCAAGTTGATTAGTAATGCGTTGTAGGAGCTCTTGTTGTGGTATCTTCGGTTCAGGTGGGGCCTCTGCTATTTCTCTAGGCCTTGGCATGGTTGGTAAAACCTGTGTGGGCTCAACTCCCCCCTTCAACTGGGCTTGATACTTCAATTTTTTATCTTTCTCCCTTGCATAAGTGACTGATTCTTCATAGGATGTGGGAAACTTTCCTTTGACCTTCTCCCTTAGTAGAGGATGGAGTCCGGCTAGAAAACAATCTTTCTTAAGGCAATCAGGTACTCTTTCTCTCTCGGCTAAAGAGGCTGTCCATTTATCCCACAATTTTATAAACATGCCTTCATAGGTTTGGTATTCCCCTGCTACGGTTTGGCGAAGATCTAAGAGTTGTCTCCAAATATCTTCAGGTGGCTCTGTATCTTGGTACTTGTGCATGAATGCGGTCTTGAGATCCTCCCAATTATCCCTTGTAGCCTCCGGGAGAGCTTGATATCACACTCGAGCATCACCCTTTAGAACTAAAGAGAAGGCTCGTACTTTGGTTGCTTCATCATCCCGGCCTGTGACTAGGAAGGCCATTTCTAAGTCATCCAAAAAGTCTAGAGCTTTCTCCCATTTGTGTCCAAAAAAACTTGGAAATGCCATGTTGCCTTAGTAGAGTATGAAGATAAAAACGTCTAGACTTAAGTTGTATTTTATAAGGGGAAGGATGAATGGGTTCACAGATGCATTGATTTTAGCAAGACGTCTAGGCCCCAGTATGCTTCTAATAATGCCTTGGAATCTAAGCTTTGTGCTAGCTACAATATGCACAGTTTGCATAGCAAGTGGACGGATAGGTCTATACAACTCGTTCTGATTCATGAGAAACTATTATAATAGGATAAAGACATGTACATTGAAGGATGCATTATAGTCTAGCATTGGGAAGATTATAGGTTCTGGTGATACAAGAATCTCCCTTAATCTTTCAGCCCCAAAGTACATCATAAGACGGTGCTGGAAGAAAATCTTCCTACTGATGCATACATTAACTCGGATGTTTTGTACAGAGTGGAAGGTGTAGAAATTCGGGCCATTGTTATTATTCATGAGTGGAGACTACTTAAGGGAGTAGAGGGAATGCACTTTCTTGAATTATGAAGGATTTTTCCCAAAGTGTTTTTTTTTGGAACCCACCAACTTTGCTATACGGAGAATTTGCTTACCAGTGATTGTTCTTGCCTTGGTGTGTCCATCCTCGGCGACATATATTTCATAAGGTGTGATGGCCACCTTTTCAACCACACCCAACCTTCGAGCTAACAACAGTTGAAGGTAGTCTCCATACTTTGCACTTTTACAAAACTCCACACCGTTCATGCATAGTTGTCCTCCTTTGATGTGGATTAGGCCAGAGAGAGAGAGGGATTTGATGATTTGGAGACGAGGACCTCTCGGAAGGGCCTTCACTTTGTTTGCAAAACACTCACCACAATTATGAGAACCTAGCGATTGATGGCAACATAATTTTTTCCGTTGTGAGATAATGGAATTTCTAAAGTGAACACCTTTTACCCGCATGCTGTTAGCAGAGTATTTGTCAGCTCATGTGTGAGTCTGAGCTTGATCTGGGCTGGGCATTTTTTATTAGGTATTTTAGGTATTTTTCTGGTGTGGCATTTTATGCCAGTGGAGCATTTTATGCACCAATCGGCCAGCTTTAATGCTGTCCGACCAGCATTATTGCTCCCCACTTTTTAAGCCTATTTATACTCAGTGGCTCCTCCTCAGTCAGTCACTTCATCTTCACCATCTGCAGACTCTGTGGAGAGAGGAGCCAGTGCCAGTGCCCACGCAGCCAGTGACTCACTGTTGTATGCGACTGTCTCGTGTTCAGATATATGGATTCTATTTCCCGTGCATACATCTGAGTTCTCATCTGTATCGTGTTCTTTCTTTTCTCTTTTTGTCTTGTGTTTCAACAGTTTATTTCAGCACATGTTTATGCTTCCACCGCTGCTCCACTTCTGACACATGCGTGTAGTCATCCGATAGGCATACTTTCTTTCTTGAGCTTCTTTAGGAGACAATTCTGGGAGTCGTGGACTTCGACCAGCTTCAAAAATAGTTGGTGAAGGCGTTGAGGAAGAGCCACTTGGGGAACTTGTTGTAGAGGATGCACCACCATGTGTTGTATCATTCCTCATAAGGAGGTAGAGAATTGTGGTTGAGAATGTGCTCAGCGGGGGCACAAAAAATGAGGGATGAAATGATGAACGGGTTGCCTCTTACCCATCCAACCTTCAATCCTCACTAAGAGAACTAAAGAGGGGCACCACCTAGCCAAAGGGAGGATGGGCTAGGACATCCCTTTTCTCAAAGAGAATCAAGAGAACCAAGACACAAATTTACAAGAGAGTATATATGTACTAGACACTATATTGGAATATAAGAGAGAGAGATGAGAGGAGAGGGAGATAAGAAGAGAAGAGGTAGAAGAAGCTTGCCATTATGCTACATGGAATGAGAAGATGAGAAGAGAGGGAGATAATAGGAGAAGAGGTAGAGGAAGCTTGCTATTATGCTACATAATAAAAGAACTCAGTCATAGCTTACCTCAAAGAGATGAGGATATTCTAGAGTGCTCTCATGGACTTGTCATTGTCCTTCCCCTTCCTCATTCTCCATGGGCTCTTTATATAGCCTCCATGAGGGATTAGATTAAGCTAATCTTCTTGATTAACATAATCCTAGATGATGTATGGCATCTTTGAAAATATGGAGAATAGTGGATGGGACAAGTCCCCACCTTGGTCATCATGCAAGAAGCCAAGGGTGATGGTAGACAAAATAGAGAAATTGAGCTAGATTACAAGA